>NC_135332.1:180371848-180681874 GCF_023851605.1 Tamandua tetradactyla
TGTATCTTTATAGCAGACTCCGAAGACTGCTTCATCTCAGAGAACCTCTTCAGACAGGCAGAATGAAACTAAGTCTTCTGAAGACATCTGATTTAAGGACTCGCACTTCCCGCAGGAACGGTGTCATAGTAAGGACTCAGAGACCACATCTGCTGGCATGGAGTGAGCATTCAGCAGCAGCAGTCCCCAGATCAGTCCTGGTGAAGGGAAGCCGGGTTGTCAGCTCACAAATCCCTGCCACCAGGACCGCTCTGCTCATGGGCAGTGTGGCCGGGAGGGGCAGCTGGTTGATCTCACACTGCCTGTCCCCCATGAGGTCTGTCCCCTCAGAATCAGACACTCTCATACGGTCATTATTTGTGACCCAACATCTCGTCATTCTGTGCCTCTCTTGCTGCTCCATCCACTATTCCTTCTACTCCTCCCTTGTCCTTTATCCCCCAGTTTTGCTCTTCCAATGCTCAGAGCAACCACCCAGGCCACTCGCTACTTTCCAGGAATAAATGTGGGTCCACATTTCTGGCCACGACTTCTCCACAATA
Source organism: Tamandua tetradactyla (assembly GCF_023851605.1). Lineage (NCBI taxonomy): Eukaryota > Metazoa > Chordata > Mammalia > Pilosa > Myrmecophagidae > Tamandua > Tamandua tetradactyla. Next base: position 180,372,391 of record NC_135332.1, read on the forward strand.
AATAATGCCCAGTGCTCTCCTCACAGCTCAGCAGAGCTGAAGCACGTCCCTTCACACTGTCTTTGAGACTCCCCTGGGTGGGCTAATGTGCCAAGAGCCAGTTTAAGCTCGTGTCAAGATCCATTCCTATCCATCTGTAAGCCAGACCGGCCTGAGGGGAATCTCCTTTCAGCTGAAGACAGAGAAGAGTTGAGGAGGAGGCATCCATTAAACTACGGGAGGAAGCCTGGGGTGTAGGGCTGCTTGTTTGTGGGTTTTTGGTGCCACACTATTTGTGCGTGGGCACATGCATTCAGAACAGTACTCGAGTACTGTCCATTTCTTAAATATGAGTTCCCGTGTAGAATCAGGAAATCATATCGATGAATGTTTTGCACTGTGTTACATCAGCATCCATTGATCTGTTGTGTTGTTTGACAGGATCTTTTACCTGGACATATTTTCAAGTAGAAACAGTGTTCCATAAAAATGCAGCTAGTTCTCAACTCAAAGTATATGCACAGTTTTTCTTGAGACAATCATTGTATTTGAGTATGCATCAGAAAAAGTATATATGACACAGAATATTAAAAATGAGATATACTCAAATTTCAATATTTAATGAAACTAATATGTTTAGTCCTTCATCAAGGACTTTTTAAAAGTGAAATAGGCTCTGTGCTGGCTTCTTCAAGTATAAGAGACCAATGCCTACCAGCCTAGATGGTGCACTGCCCTAAAAATTTGTGCTAAGATTCAATAGTTAAAGATACTATTTCTTTTGGATCATCACTGCAAATGTCCATGCAATGAAAAATTAAAAGAATGTCCTACTATTGTTATGGAAATGGTTAGACCTGAAAGGGCCTCCGGGGACTTTACTGAGTATTATTGTCCTAGAATAAAATGACATCTTTCCCTTATTCTTCCTGTTCTGAAATATATGTGCAAGTCAGTATTAATTAGATATCCGATTAATGTCTCCAGACTCAAATACCAGCTGATGTAGAATTGGTGTAATAAGTAGGGAATGCTGCAGTTAGGAGAATCTAAGCTGCAGCGGTGCCTTGGTAAAGGAGCATGGTGGCGAAAGGTTGCACCTATTGTCATCTGGAAAGCTGGTGATGGACATCATGCAGTGACAAATCATTTGCCTCGCCAATGTCTGCTTTATCTTTAGACTCAGACCGTTCACTGACCAAGGCAAGTCTTAGGTGAAATGATCGGAACCATTTCGAAGGGTGGTGATAGCTATTTCCTGCTGCATTCAGCAAGGTCTGACAAGAGAACAAGGAACATATAATTTATCTTCTAACTCAGACTCTTTCAGAGTAAAAGGGGGGCTATTAATAATTACTTCTGGATAAGGAGTGTGAGTCAGGAATGTATCAAGCTCAATGGAATATGCATTCCTGTTATCCAAGGTAGAGACAAACTCAAATTAGACCACGCACTCTGCAGAAGGCTGGAGGAAGACATATTCCACTGTCAGGGGAGTGCTCTTTGCTTACCGCCTCCATTCCTGGTTGAAAAAAATCCCATTATTCGGTGCATTACAAGGACACACAAAAAAGGAAACAACTACTTCTGTATATCAAATTAAACAGTCATAAGGAGTCACTGCAAAACAGCCACCTTAACACAACTGAAGACCATGGTCAAAACCCTTTATCCTCCCCTAAAAAAAAAGCACATTCTTTAAGTAGCACTGCTAGACCCTGTGAGCAAGGGCCGAGTAAGCGTGTCCCAGCTGACCCTGTAGTCTTCAGTGGCTCAAGCCCCAGCCACTGGGGTATGAGAAAGGGAGAAATGGACGCAGCCAAGACATTCTCTGCTAAGAGACAAAAATCACCAGGCTGACCATGTCTGTGTGTCGAGGTCTTTAGTGGGTGTTGTTTGCACATAGAATTCAAAAGCAACCCAAGGGCTAGCAGTCCCCGAAGTCTTTGAGGAATCAGTGTTTCCACTGAATGTCAAACCCAAGCCTGTTTAGCACCTGCCTGTGCCAACGTCATCTTTCTCCAGAGCAAAAGTCGCCGGTGCGTCCCTGGAGGTGGAGCTGATGGACGGCGCCTCGTGGTGCCTGGAGCTCCTGGGGCCTGAGCTCTGCGCAGTGCCCAACCCACGTCTGTGCTGCTTCATGGGCTGGGGAGCGGGTGTTAGAAACAAGGAAAAGGGCCTTCACAGCCTCACCTAGCCAAGCAGGAAACTGGGGCAGCACTCAGCTGTCTATACTAGACCGATTATATCATGGTTCGTTTTTCCACACCAACAACAGAAACTTGATATGCCCTTTTCAGACAGCCTCGCTAAGAAAAAATGACAAGTAAACTAATAAAGAGAAATAAATTAGATTTCCAGGCTGTCTTTCAGTTACCATTGCCATGTGTCATAGTTCTGGCCGATGAAAACCAAGTGTGGCTTTCAGGAGGCTGTGGGGAATTCAGTTTTGCTGCTTCTCCTCTCTTCCCCTACCCCTGGCTGGTGTCTACCAGAGATGGCAAAAATAAGGGGCTCCACCTAGCAATCATAAAAAAAATCTAAGCAAATCACAAAAATCTGTGTCCTAGCAATACTTACAAACTCCACAATTTACAAACTACATCAAAACATAAATGCCCATCATCTTTAAGCAATGTTTGTTTTTTTGTTCCCGTCACATGCAACAAAATAAATCCCAAATGACTTAGCCTCCTGGCAGAGTTGACCCCCTGGGAAATGGGGCAAATAGGCTCCTTCTCATCATTCCCTCCCCGTTCCCCCTGTCGCCCCCAATCTCCCATCCCCATCCCCAGTGGCTTTTTTGCTGAAATCAGCCGTGGTGCCAGGGGTTCCCAGCCAAGCATGGTGGGTCTTTTATCTTTGCAAAAATCACCTAACCTGCCTCCCAAAATCACTGTCACTTTTTCAATTAAAAAAACATGTAATTTCCCAGAATACATGTATCACATTTTGTGAAAACTCTGACATAACCTTGACAGGACCCCTAATTTAACAGTATGTGGTTGAACACATGAATGAATGTTTACATGCTCAATGAACTGACTATATTTAGGATTTTCTCCAGACTATAGTCTTTTAGCATTTTCTCTCTTTGTCTCTCTTCTGTGCTTTCTTCTTCTTCTCACTTTCCCTAAGACCCAACTATGATAAGGAAGGAAAAATCTGACATTAGTATACCCGTTATTTAAAATATATCATGGCATTGGTACGAAGGGTTTCTGAAAAATGTAGTATTCCACCAAATTTAGAGATGAAAAAAGCATCTCATAGAGATTGGGTGCCTTTCATGTTAAGGGTTGGCACTTCCTAAATTAGGTAATCATCCTCTATTCATTCATTAATCATTTCTGCCTTCAGCAATTTTATCAAGTAACTTTGATATTCCAGCACTGTCCTAGGCACTAAATTCACAGTGGTGAACAAGAAAAAGTCCCCGTGCTGGCCCTGAAGGAGCTTATATTCTTGAGAAGAGACCCAGACTGGGCTAGAATGAAAGGAAAGCAATACATAAGTAAAATGATTTGTAAATGTAGTAGTGCTGTAAAGAAAATGAAGTAGAATGCTTTGGTGGAGCAGAGTAGCGTGTGTTGTTGGTGTGTGTGTGATAGGATTTCAGGTAGGATGTGTAAGGAAGGTCTCTCTGAAAAAGATGCATTTCAGCTGTCCTCTGAGAGTGAGAAGAGCCCAGCTACGAGAAATTCTAGGGGGAGAGCATTCCAGCAGAGGGAGATGAATGCAAAGCCCTGTGCAGTGAGCTGGAGAGGGGATGTGCCAGAGGGCAGGGAACTATCCTCGGTGGGAGAGCATCACTGCTGGGAGTTTAGGGTTTATTTTGTTTGTAACAAGAAATCACTGGAGAATCCTTTAAACAGAAGGTGGGTTGTTTTCAGTGGTTAATGTTTAAGTCACTCCATTTGGCGGATGGAGGGTGATTAGTTTAAATAAAGGTCACAGAAGTGGTCCAGAGGAAAGGAATAAGGAGACTTTGTATTGAAACCAAGGTAAAAAACTGTAGGGTTAAGAGAAAAACATCCTCTTGAAGGATGTACATAAAATCACTAATTTAGGAGATTATCTGAGAAGCAAGAAAACACTGAGGGCTGGAGAAGTGCAGTTGTTATTTGAACTATGTGAACATAGCACTAATACAATAGGTATAAGTAAAAATGATGCATATGTGTGCTTGGAGGGGCCTGTGAATAGAAAAAGGTAATTAAAACTAATCACAGAACTGCATTACCTGTGCCCTTGATTTTTTTTCATGTTTTACCCTAAAAAAGGTATTTTGTGGGATGCCAAACCAACTTTCTATTTCATTGGGAAAAAGTAAAGAAAGAAAAAAGCGCTTCTGAATAAAAGTTATTTAATTAACATATTGAGAAGTGTTTTCTAAATCCGTGTTAATAAACTTATGTTTATTATGTTAATTGAAACAATAACTCACATTTTTTAAAAGCATATCCAATTATGCTTCATGAGACAGGGTTTTTAAATAGAGATGTACTCCGAGTAGATGTTTGGAAATGAAAAACAACAGTGATGTGCCTGTGCTAAGAGCATAAAAACACTTATTTGACTTTTACTTCATTACAATCTCTTGAGACTAGTCAATGCATTTCTATAAAGTAATAAACACAGTCACTACTTAACACATGAATACAGATTTAAAATGAAATGTAAGCCAGACTTTTTGCCTTCTCTCAAAGAAGTCGCGGAGATGTGCATTGCTTCTTGAAGAGATAATGATGAATAATTTATCTGGAGTTTTTCATTAAACTTTTGATTTTGAGATACTTGTCAATTCACACACAATTGTAAGAAATGATAAGGCAAGGTCCCATCCACCCTCTACCCAGTTTCCACCAGCAGTGATATCTTGTAAAATTATAGTAAAATATCACAACCCAGAAATTGACATTGATTTGGTCAAGTCACATGTCATTTCCATGAGTACCAGGGTCCACCCTGGAGCCTTGTGGTAGCCGCCTCCCCTCTACCTCCTTAGCTCTGGGTTCTGCATTTCTGCTGCACCCATCTCAGGGATGTTCTTACAGAGAACTGCGAAGTGTGCATGTGCTGTGTTCCCCAGTGGCGAGCTCCTTTAGACTGCTGGGGTGCCTGTGGTGGACTGCAGTGTGTGCACCATTCTTGCATGGAAGGGGCGCATAGGAAAGTTCCTTTATGTTCTCATTCTGTGAGGCTTTTACCATGAATACATGTGGAAGGAATGCCTGTTACGTTTCCACTAAAAGGATGCTATCATTTAAACTTTTTTTTCCTACTAATGTCATTAATTTTATTCCTATAGCATTTGAATCTAAGATTCTAGAATCTCCAGTCTGTTTCTAACTACACTCATCAAGTTTTGCAAAATATTTTCATCAGAACACTGCCGAGAGCCAGAGGCGTGTGTCAATCACTACCCCGAGGGTTTCTGAATTCTCACAAAGCCAGTGCTCCATGGAACTTCCCCCCAGATCAAGAAATAGGTCATGGCCTGTCCATCAAGGCACCCCTCCAAATCCACTCCCAGACACTTCCCTCTTACGGCTTGTCAAAGTAAAATTTGCACCAGACGGTGTTCACCGGTAAGGATGACTTTATCCGCAGGCTGTTAGAGCAGGCGAGAGAAAGAGAAAACTCAGCTCAGTGCGACAGAGGACAGCAAGCCTGGGCAGGGATGCAGGCGCCTGGGAGGGGAGGCCCGGTAGGTGCAAGGGCTTAGAGCAGTGCTGCCTGAGGTCGCAAATGGGACCCCCTGGTTGGAAGTTGTTCCTCTGTGGTAACGAGGCAGCTGGAGTCTAAAAGGCTGGGAGGGGAGGAGGGAGATAAGGTGAGTCTCCGGTGTCTGCGCAGCCACGCCGAGGGAAGGCAGTCAGGGGTGCGATGGGTAATTACAAGAGTTAGCACCCGAAGTTGTCTCCCTCCTCCCCCTTCGTTTCCCCTGCAGTTGGAGTTTTTTCTCTGCAGTCCCACGGCTGCAAAATTAGTTTCACGGTGGTCAGGACAGGGAAGGGAACCCGCAGAAACTCACCAGGCGTAAAGCTGGCAGCTGGGCCATGGAGAAGATGGCCTTGCTCACTCTTTGAGGTAACGGACTACATTTTTGTTATTATTCAGCTCCAAATATTTTCTAATGTCTATTTCGATTTATTTTACTCATTAAGCATTTATAAAGTATTGATCTATCTGCAAATATTTTCAGATTTTCTATTTTTATTGGCTTAAATGTATAGATTGATTTCACTTAGTAAGAGAACATATTCCGTGTGTTTGCATTCTTTCAAAACTTGCAGCAACTTGTATTATGGTCCAGTGTGGGGTGAGGTCTGGCAAATGTCTCTTGTGCATTTGAATAATATTTGTTCTGTCATTATTGAGTTCATAATATTTCATTTATCAGTTTGTTCCCAATGTGTTATTGATTTTGTTCAAATGCATTTGATTTTTAACAGGCTTGCTCTGCTATACCTGGTTTATTTTGCTTTATTTAACCTCTTTGGTGCTGATGTCTTTCAACAGTGGAAAGTTCCTGGCCAACATATCTTCAAATATTTCTTCTATTCTCTCTTCCCTATTCCAGGACACCCATTTTTCAGCATGTTAATCTCATATATTGAGCTATTAATTTTAGCTACTTTAAACTTCTACAATGTCAATTATAAAAAACTCTGCTTTTATTGATTATTTTTGTTGAAATTCCCTATCAGATTACCTATTTACTTAAACATAGTATTGCATTTATTTTTATAATCTGTGTCTGCTCACTTCAATATCTTGATTCTCTGAGATTTATTTGTCTACTTTTTCCTGTTAATTTTAGGTCATTTTAATTTTGTCTCTAATATAGCTACTCATTTAAAATAGAACATTATGAAATATTGGGATCGTTATTTGAGGTTCTGTATAGTGCAGGACTGTACAGTGCTGCATCCAGAATTTATTTTCCTTCCTCTCAAGCAGTTATTATTGAAACAGACTAATTATTTGGTCTGAAATAAATATGACTTAAAGTTGTGTTTCTGTCTTTATTTGGGCTTGTCTATTCTCATTTCACTCCCTTCTTCCTCCCCCATGTAGCTCTTTCGGAGACCACATACTTGTTAGAGTCATTGGGGAATACTGTATTCCAAAGTATAATTCTGTGTTACAACGTATAATTCCCTAGATCGCTTGGATTGCTGAATATACCTTTTTAACTTTTCAATTTTTATCTAGCTTTGCTGTGCTTCTCAATCTCTCAGCCATCGCAAAAGAATTATCAAATTTCTTGTTTGGAAAAATGGAATTCAATATTAGAGTATCATTCAATGTTTCTCTTCTTTCTAGGACTTTTTCCCTTCAAGTCCTGCAGGTTTGGGAGCTGCATGGTGTTACAAATACATGCATTTAAAAATGTTTATGCAGATTGCCAGATTGTTCTCATCAGCAGTGATAGTCAGATGCGAGCTATTCTCTAACACCAGAATCTGAAATCCTCACCTGTTTCTTATTTTAAAACTCGATATACTTGTCCCAGGCTTTTATTCTGTCTTGATAGGATTAAAAATCAACTGGTTGCAAAGTGAGGCTAGTGACATCTGTCACAAATTCTGGCATACAGATGCCAACTAAGTGGACAGGCTGCCGTTTCTCAGATAATTTAAAGAAAGTTCAGTCAATAGTTTGCCCATTCTTGTAGACATTGGCAAGGAACACATGCTTCTGTTAGTAGCTCGAATTGATGTGAGTTATAGATAAAGCATTTTGGGTTTAGTATTCAAGCTTTCTGTTTTGGTGCTATTTTGTTTCCTTGAGGAGTTTTAATTCAAAACATTCTCTTACCAGTATCATTGACAATGTTTTGCCATTTTATTCCAGTTCTCTGTTTATTAGGAGAGTGTCTGAATGATCATTAGTTTCCATTTTGCACTTGTTTCCCAAATGGAGCCTGTGAGCTGTGCACACACAGTGTGTCCCTCCCTGAAAAGACCCTTGTAAGGCCAGAGCTGACTCTGCTCCCAAACCAGAGCAAGTTGACGGGAAACTGTGAATATCCTTCGGGGACTAGCTTACCTCTGGGATTTTAAATAACTGTTATTTTTTGTTCAAATTTTTCAGTCATGTCTAAGGTTTCTGTTGAAGAGAATAGGAATAGATTTAGTTTTGTTTTTGTGGTTGTTTGATAAGTCTCTAAAATATTTTTTTAAATGTTAATAGAAAGCATAAAAGTGATGAACTAAATAAAAAGAAATTTTTTTAAATGTCTTTTCTCTCAAAACTCAATTATAAATGCTCAAAGTGGGGGTACAAGGGTAGTTCAGTGGTGGAATTTTCACCTGCCATGTGGGAGACCCAGGTTCGATTCCCAGTCCATGCACTTCCCAAAAAACAAACAAACAAGCAAACAAAAATTCCACAGATGATGCTAAATAACGGGACAATCACATGGAAAAATAATGAAATGTGACCCCACCATACAGCATACAAAAAAAAAAAGTTAACAGATACGACATTACTTGATATTCTTTTGATATAGCTAGGCAATAAAAAAAAGAGTTGTTTTTAAACAAAAAATGTGCTGAAAAATAAAATTCTCTTACATACTTTTGTCTGTACAGTACTTTGAATTTTTCACATACTAGGTGTTTGATGAATGGTAAATGAACTGATCATTATTTATTGCATAATAATATATAAATTAAGTGAGTTGAAGTGAAATGAGACTCACCAAACTGACTACTACTTTGGGATACCAATATATAAAACATATCACATAACAGTAAATTAATCTAATTTCTCCTAGTGGATATGAATAATCAGCTGAATTAATTAGCTTTCCCGTAAGCAATAACTGTAGAAATCCGAAGAACTAACAATGCCTGCTGTACTCTTAAGGAGGCAGATTCGACTGCCCCTTCAGAAGGAGAACTTGTGCCGGACAATTCTAAGAGCCTTCCTTGGTGTCCAGGTTGTGCGGTGTGGTGGAACAAGCACACACTCTGCGCTCGCAAGGACCTGAGATTCAGTCCTTAAAAAGTTAACTTCTCTTAACCATGGTTTTCTTGAGTGACAAATTCAGGAATAAACGAAACTCATAATTTTATTTTGTTTTGACTATTAATGGATCAGTGTTCAATTTGAGTGGACATGGGAGGGCAAGTGTGAGGTATGGACCCCAGCGTTTGGTTTTTCGCAATGGGGAGCTTTTCAGGATTGGTGAGAGGCCTTAAGCAGCAGCACCTTGCCCCTCACCCAAATAAGGTGAGTTTATGGCCCGGAGAAGGCCTACGTTTCCTGGTTGGAAACATAGAAGAGGAAACAGGAGTTTCTGAAAGTGGTAGGAGTAATGTATTACACACCTTTTCACCAACTGTTTGGTTTTTACAAAAACCATGTGCTCTATTTTGCAAGCTGCAGGAATGTGATATATAAGAAACAGAACGGCCTTGAAAGAAGGGAATTTATTAAGTTGCTAGTTCACAGTTCTAAGGCTGTGAAAATGTCCAAATTAAAGCAAGGCTATAAAAATGTCCAATCTAAGGCATCCAGGGCAAGATACCTTGGTTCAAGAAGGCCAATTATGTTCAGGTTTTCTCCCTCAGCTGGAAGGGCACATGGCGAACGTGGCAACATCTGCTAGCTTTCTCTCCAGGCCTCTTGTCTCATAAAGCTCCCCCCCACCCCCCAGGGGCTTTTTCCTTCTTCATCTACAAAGTTCTCTAGCTGTGTGGGCTCTCCTGGCTATAAAACTTTTTCCAAAATGGTTCCCTCTTAAAGGGCTCCAGGAAACAGCTCCACCTTGAATGGGTGGAGACACATCTCCATGAAACCGATCAAAAAGGTAATCAAGAGTTATCACCCACAATTGGGTGGGTCACGTCTCCATGGAAACAATCAAAAAAGTTCCCACCCAGCAATACTGAATAAGGAGGATTAAAGGACATGGCTTTTCTGGGGTACACAATAGATTCCAACTGACACACCATAATAATGTGTCATTCCATACTTGTTTTATTTTGCTTTATATTTTTATTAAAGTATAACATATATCTTTTAATTGTTCCATTTGTTGGCTTTTAACAATTGTCTGTATCCATGTAACACCACCCAGATTTGTATGTCTATAAATAGATATATAAAATGAAGTTTCTTTCTAGTCAATTAACTCCACCTGCTGAGTTAAAATAACCTGCTTTCTAGAAGCACAGATTGGTTTTGTATTCACTTGGAACCCACATAAATGGCATCATACTTAATGTATTTTTGTGCCTGGCTTCTTTCATTCAGTGTGTTATTGAGATTCATGCAATCTGCTGCATATCTGTCTGTCCATTATTTCTTATTGTTGAATAGCATTCTATTGTATGAATATGCCACAATTTGATTATTCATTTCTATGTTGTTGGATTTTTCCAGCTACTGATTATTTTAAATAATGCTGCTATGAATATTCTTGCACACTTCTTTTTTTGACATTTGTTCTTTTTTTTTTTTTGCATGGGCAGGCATCGGGAATCAAACCCTGGTCTCCAGTATGGCAGGCGAGAACTTTCCCTGTTGAGCCATCATGGCCTGCCTGGTGGTCCTTATTTATCTTGACAAAATATCTCAACCGTACCTCAGTCCACAAGCAAATATTAATTCAAAATGCTTCTAACTTAAACTTCAAACTAGAATCATAAGGTTTTCAGATGAAAACAGTGAAGAATATCTTTACAGCCTCGGTGTAGACAAAGATTTCTTGGGACATGAACAGCTAAGCAGTATGCATGCATTGCACACATTGTGTATACACACACACACACATTGGCCTTCATTCAGAATAAAACTTTCTGTCTATCAAAACTTGCATTTAAGAAAATGAAAAAGAAGATACAGGACACAGACTGGGAGGATATATACATGAAAATATGGGAGGAGCTCTACAAATTAACAGCAAGAAACTAATAAAATTGGGCAAAAGTTTGAACATGCACAATAAAAAAGGAAGATGAATGAATGACTGAAAAGTACATGAAAATGTCCTGAACTTCACCAGTCACAGGGAAATGCCAACCGATGCCAGGGAAGGCTGAAATCAGAAACTCCATCAATGCGGTAGTTGGCGAGAATGGCTAAGCGAGCGGATGATGTGACTGTGCGCAGACGCGCGGAGAAAGGCCTGGAGCTTCCTCAGGTACCCACGCAGCCGCTCTGTGACACGCAGCTCCACTATGGATGCTTTATTCCAGCACTCAAAAAACTAACATTTATTGATCATTTCTTTAATGCGACACATGAGCAATCAGGTTGTTTCATACCCGCTATTCTATTTTCCAGTGACACCTTGGGGAAGGAGCTGAGGGGAGGAGCGGCGCGCACACGCCCAGAACGGGACAGGGTTCATGGCTGCGTGGGAATGCACTGTGCTCGGTGAACCAGCATCTCCTGCCCCTGTGAGCTCTGGGTATTGCCTTCAATACGCTCGTTTCCTGCCTTCAACACATTCATGGTCTGAAGGAGAAAATACGAACAAACAAATCCATTCACGCCGACGTGAGAGCTAGGGCCGCGCGAACGCCCCAATGCAGCGCTGCTGATGCTGCGCACCTGCCGTGGATGCTGCGCACCTGCCGTGGATGCTGCGCACCTGCCGTGGCGCGACCCGCGCGGGGGGCTGAGCCGGCCGCAGGCTGCTGGCTGCACTGCGCGGGAAAAGGCGCTGGGAAGGGAGCGCGGGGCCCCGGCCGGACGGATGAGGGAGGCGGCAGGGAGAGGCGCCCCAGCTGCGGGTTCAGACCAAAGAACGCGCGGCAGCCATGAGGGTGTCCGAGTCAGAGGAACAGCGCCGAGCCCTCGGGAGACATGACAGCCACAGCGACAGCTAAGAGCTCGGGGTCTGGGCCGCGGCCTGCACGCGAGCCTGAGCTCCCGGCGCGCAGACCCTCTTCCGCCTCCTTCCCGGGGTCACTTGGCCTCAGGTGAGGGCGGCGCAGGGACTCCAGAACGCGGCCGTCCTGGGCAGAGGCGTCGTCCCCCGCAGGTCTGGGTCGCGCCCGTGGGGCACCGTGCAGGGGCTCCCCGCGCGGCGAAGCTTCTGCACTCGCGGACAGCAGCCCTTTGCACACCCGCCAGCGCACGCCTCGCTGTGCATCGAGTACATGTGCATTTCACTCCTGGAATTCACCCCGCAGGCGGGAAACAGATGCAAGCCCAAGACCTTCTCCTTCATTTGAGAGCCTGGAATTTGTCTCCATGGAATGACTTTGTTTCAAAGTGTCTTTAGACTAGAATTTGAAAATACATAATCCAGGGTCTGATACCATCTGAAAAGATGAATTGTGGCATGTCACAGGCCTAAATTTAAATCCTAGACCCAATGTCAACTTGATGCACGATCCTGGGTCTTCACACAACTTCTCTGTGCTTTGCTGTCTTCATCTGTAAAATGCAGATGACTTTTGTGGGGACAAAACCACCGTGTTTCCAGCATCGAGTACACATGAGGCCCTTAGCACACGCTGTGATGTTAGCCCTTGCATCGTTCCCCCTATTATTACTCACGGGACCGCTGCGACCTTCTCCTAGCTTCCCTCCCCCATCCTAGGATATTTCCCTGCAATGATCCTTCTGAAACATGCCTGCCATGCCCATTACAGAGAGTTAGCAATTCCCTTTCACCCGTCTGATAAACATGGTCACCTTGGACTTTTAATATAAAACCTTAACCTCTCCCATTATTCTACTTAAAAAGCAAAAAAATCAAACAAAAATAAACTTACCTTTGGCCATGACAACTTTGTGAATACGTGTTTTCGTTCCTGCTATTTCTTCTGCTTGAAATCTCCTCATGTTCTCTCTCTTTTTCTTGAAATTCTACTATGATTGATGTTCTTTTTCTCCAATTAAATGCACCTCTCCCTCCACCAAATTATCACACCATCATTTTATTTATGCTCCCCCAAAGACATTTATTCTAAATGAGCTTGGATTATTGCTTTAATGAGGTCATATTCATTGAATTAATGATGGTGATAGAAGGAACCTCCTCTAAGTATCCTCACCACACCACAAAGTGTGCAATGTTTATCAGCCACAGTATCTCTAACCTTTACAGCATCCTCTCAGATAAGGATTATGGTCTGCATTTGCTGATGGTCGCAATGAAGTTGAGAGACTGTAAGTAGCAGTCTGCAATGACACTCAGTACGAGACTAGAACAGGTTTCCAGGCCAGCGCTGACTTGAAAGACTCTTCCTGTGCACCAGTTCATTTAAAAATTTTACCTCCCACCTCCTGCTAGATTAAAAATTCTTTGAAATCAGGGAAAATATTTTTTCATCTCTCATATCCCCAAAACCATCATTTAAACACCAGGATAGACACTGCACTAGGCACTTTTGCAGCTTATTTTAAATATAACCGGCAGAAACTTTCTGGGAATGCTGCTGCTCTTCTTATGTTTGAACTTCGGGTATGGACACTATAACAAATAGAGGTGAGTGATTAGGTAACATCCTAGATCATACTAGAAAGTGGCAGGGGTTGGATCTGAAACATGAGCAAAGAATTAGGAAACTTATTGAGTGTGAGCAGTATGCTTAGAATGGGCATAAGCGCTGCTCTCGTCCCTGAGGTCACTGACTTCCTGGCTTAGCATCGGGGGGAGGGGGTAAGGACGTGGTGGCATCTAAGTGCTCGCTGTGGACTCTCCAGGAGAGAGATTTGAGGAGACAGAGAGAGGCAAGGAGCTCCAACCAGCAAATGCTTGTTGTGGGGCCAGTTTATCAGGTTAGGTCTCTACAGTTGCACTCAATATTATCCAGCTTTCTTCTGAAGTTTAAAATGTACATGTTTGCATAGGGGATATTATGAGCAATGTCTATTTTTACATTTCATGTAATTGCACGTATTGAGAATTTTTAGGCAACCTAACTTTTTCTTACAGAAAATCCTCTCTCATTCCTTTTAGGCCTTTTATTCTTAGGAACCATCTGGTGAAAACTCTGGGTTCTTAGGTGGACATCTTTTGTTTATCCATGTTTATATTTTCCATCCTCTCTCCCTTTCCTTCCTTTCTTCATTTTGGTTCCATTCAACTTCCTGTCTTTCCTCATTTCCTTCTCCCTCTGGCAATGTTTCTCCTTTGACAGTGGACATGTATATATTATAAATACTACCAGAGAATCCATTAGTATCAGAAGGAAGCTGAATAGGAAAAACCGGGGACTTTTGAGCCAAATAGACTGTGATTCAAATATTGACTCCACTGCTTTCTAGAGAATTAGCCTTGAGTAAGTTCTGTGATCATGCCCTGATTTTAATCTATTAACCTATGGGATGGGAATGCTAAAATGTATTTTTACCGCATCTTATAAGAGAGAAGACATTATATGGAAGAGCCTTTTCTGGTGTTGGGCATACGGGACAATGATCAATAAGTAGAAGATGTTCTGATGCTTCAATTGTTATCACTACATAATTTATAAACTCCATGGAACATCCATATGATGCCAAGTATTGGGGTGCAAGGAATAAAAACAAGACTACTGGTTACAGGGCTGTCAGTGAACCGTGGAGATGGTGTCTTCATACATACAAGCATGCCTTTCTGGTCTGCAGTTAGTCTCTCAAGAATCCAGGATGATGAGCCAAGAATTAGGGACTCAATCTTTCCACCTTGTGCTGGTTTGAAAGGATGTATGGACCCTAGAAAAGACACGTTTTAATCAAAATCCCATTTTGTAAAGGCAGAATAATCCCTATTCAATACTTTATGTAATTAGATCATCTCCCTGGAAATGTAACCAAATCAAGAGGGGTTGTTAAGATGGATTAGGTGACGACACATCTCCACCCATTTAGGTGAGTCTTGATTAGTTTCTGAAGTCCTATAAAAGAAGAAACATTTTGGAGAAAGGAGATTCAGAAAGAGCAGAGCAGAACAAAATAGCCACAGGAAGCAGAGTCCTCCAGCCAGCAACCTTTGGAGGTGAAGAAGGAAAACGCTTCCAGGGAGCTTCATGAAACAGGAAGCCAAGAGAAAGCTAGCAGATGACACTGTGTTTGTCATGTGCCCCTCCATATGAAAGAGAAGCCCTGACTGTGTTCTCCATGTGCCTTCTCACTTGAGAGAGAAAGCCTGAACTTCATCAGCCTTCTTGAACCAAGGTATCTTTCCTTGGATGCCTTTGATTTGACATTTCTATAGACTTGCTGTAATTGGGACATTTTCTCGGCCTTAGAACTATAAGCTAGCAACCTATTAAATTCCCCTTTTTAAAAGCCATTCTGATTCTGGTATGTTGCATTCCTGCAGGTAGCAAACTAGCACATACCTGTTAGATGGAATCCCTGCTAATTATTTCTCTTTGCTTTATAATTTATCAGTTCTTATCAAATGACAACAGAATGGGCCTCTTTCTCAATCTCTCTTTGTCTACGTTCTGTATCTTGAGTTTTATTATTATTTTTAAATGATGGGTTCAATAAGCTTTCTGATGTCAACCTGCTCTTATGGTTTTAGGTATTTGGGATGCGGACTACTGGAGTGCAAGCGAGCCTCTTTTTTCTTCCTAGACCAGCCCAGGGGTCTCCCTGGGATCCTTCTTTCCTTTCTCAGGACCCACCATGTCTCTCCACATGAAGATGGAAGCATGGGCCTGATCTCTTCTTAGATCAGACCATCTCTTCCCCACAGTTTTTGGATTTTGGACTTTACTGTATTCATAGTCCTTATTTGAAATATTCCAAACTGGGGAGAGACATGGTTTTATTTGCTTTCAGAAAAGATCTCCCATCCATACAGTGCAGAATAGAGTGGAGGCAGAGAGACAAATAGGAACTGCTTGGTTGGTAAGTAAGGATCTAACTCAGGGGGGCAGGGAACAAGCAGAGGTCATGGTAGGAACTCTGGAAATGGACACATGTGGGCTTAAGTGAATTGCTCTGCCTCTGACAAGCAGGTTCCTTGGCTGAACAGCATCTTTCCTCCAAGCCTCATGTATAAAAAATGTATGCTGGTATCTGTCAACAAATAGGAGTGTGTTGAGTCCCAAATATTGTAATTCATGTCAGGCATTCATCACTGTATCTGGTTTATAAAAAAGTTCAATAAAATTAGTTACTATTAATTTTAGCTATGTATGGAATTCCACTGGCAATGGGAAATATGGACAGATATACTAGATACATTGCAAATATAGAAGTGATGGGAGTTTGTGAAAATTTTCAAGGGCCCATAAAGGGAAGAGAGGTGTACCAAACATGCCTCCTTTAAGGCCAGCTGTGTGTGAACATGCACCCTTCTAAAGGCATGGCAAGTGCCCTGAAGACACCCACAGATAGCGATGGACATTCCAGGCAGTTTTCCAGGAGGACTCCATGCCTTCTTGTGAGAAACTGATGTCAGCACTCCAATTTCCAATATTACCTTCTGCTTCACCCAAGATTGCTTTTCTAATTTACTCAATTGACCATTACCTTGACTTTGAGCTGACCCAGTTGTCCAAATTTCATCACCCTAATCCTGACCCAAAGTCCCTGATGTGACAGTGTCTTAGACTGATGCAAACCCAGTGTTTACCATGAAGTCAACCAAATCCTTGCCCCTCCACCAGGAGAGGGGCAAGGGAAGGAGGGAAGCAGATATTTGTACCATATCTTATGCCTGAGGACAGTGAGATTCTGAGGGATTAAATTGCTGAGAAGGTCATAGAACCAACCACTAGTAGACAGTCCTCAGCCAGAACCAAGATCTTCTGACCCTAAAACTCTTTCCAGTGTTCAACTTCTGTCTGCTTCTCCTGAGTCTATTCCTCTAACAGGTGAAGGCATTCCTAAGCCAATGTCCACAGGTGCTTCAAATCAAATGACAGTTAGCTTAGGCTGCAGTGCATAAATTCCTACTTTCTTCTTTATTCCAGCCACATTTAACTTGCTCACATCCAGTCTTCACTGGAACCTGTTCAGCCTTTATAAGCCAGCGAGGCCTCATTTGACGAGCATTTGGAAAGAGAACTCTGCCTGCAGACTGGCTTGGGCAAGAAGGCAGTCCACACCGTGTTGCCTCCTGAAGACCCCAGAACCTGCCTGGCCACCACTCAGGACCCTCCTCAGGAGGAGACTCCAAACTCTTGAAATATTGACTTTATGTATCAAACACTCATCTTTTATCATCATATGGTGATTTAGCATTCCAAGTTGCCTTTTCACTTCATTGAAATAATCAGCATCATGTCTCTTTACTTTAGTATGACACCATTTATTTTGTAAACTTCTTCACCAACTTAACTATTTTGAGAGTCACAAACAATCCATGATATGTAGGCCACTGGAAATTTTGGAAAATATGGGAAAAATTCTAACTATAATCAGCTATTCTAGGGTAATAGTGATGGTAATGAGAAATCCCTCATTTTAAAAATTCATGTGCATTTATTCTATTTATTCATGTTCAATTAGCATTATGTAGTAAAATTCATTCTTGTTACTCTATAAAATGACACTTAATTATGATTCTTTTATTCTAGTTATCATTTCTCAACCTTCTATGTTCACTGCAGTAAGTACTTTATATGCATTATCAATTCATTCTTATTAAAAAAAAACTATTAGGCAACATTTTTCTTGTTTATAAATGAGGGAATTAAGACTAAGAAAGATTGAGTAACCTGCTCAAGATAAATTTATAATTATGTGGTGTAAGAAATCAAGTAACCCTGATGTTAATTTTCATATGCTCTTAAATTATTGCTTATATATGCCAAGTGAAATAATCTTTATTTAATGGTATTTTTTCTTCATTTGGATGATTTCCTTAGGTTAGTTTCTGAAATCAATACTACTAGATCAATATGTATAAATATACTTTTTAAAGTCTATTGATATAAGCTGAAGAATAATGAGTTGCAACAAAGCTAGCATTAATTTACACTTACATCAGCTATTCATTACGCATATCTATTGCTAGATTATATTTAAACAAGGCACCTCATTTGGTTCTAATTCTCATTCTTTTTACCACATTTTTTTTTTTTGCCATATGCAACTAAACGTGTATTTTTCTTTGGACACATGTGTGCACTTATCCTTTGACTGCTTGCCTATTGGAGTTCTGTATTTTTCCTAACCATACCTAGGGAAGTTGTCATTCTATTTAAAGTCTTAGGTGTGTGTGGGAGTGGGGGACACAACACATACATGAAGATAGGCTGATGACCCATCCCCTTTAGAGGACCCACTTGCCCTCTCGGCATCTGTTCCTTCCTCTCCTGGTACCCTGGTCTGCCTTTGGGACTGACTGGTTCGTGCCAGGCCCCGGGGTTTAGCTGCCACCACACTAGATTCAGGGTGCTCTTGGCCATAGTAAAGGAGTAAGATCTTGGACTTGAACCCAAAATGAGGAGAATGAATGACAAGCCCTGAATTTTCCCTGGAACTCTTGGGGAAAAAGCACCGTTTTCCCTCTGGAATGCCCAAGGCAGTAAAACAGAGCCTTACAACGGATTTTTTTCCAAAGGGAAGCTTTCCCAAGAATAAAGGGGGCGCTGCAGAGAGCAAATTCCAAACAGAAAGCCAGCATTTGAATGCCTGGATTCTGCTACTGCTGACAAAATGGTAGATGTCACCTCTGCAGTCCTCCCAGGTTCTCACTTCATTTGGTTGAATTGAATGCTGTCACCTGCTAAGTACTGTCTGATTCATCTGACACCACCTACCAACTTCCCAATAACAGCCCTGCTGGCTCGAAGAATATAACTTCTCAGAGGTGTGCTTCCTATCGGGTCCTGCATAATATTGGTCTTTGCGTTTACTTTGTAGAGGTCTGCACAGTGGTTATAAATACCCACCCCAAGAGGGTCCAGGGATATGAAGAAACAGGAGAGACCAAGTTCACCCCTGCTCCAAGGAACAGCTAGAGAAGGGACAGGAAGGCAGCTGGGCTGGCGACTCCAGGGTGTCAGTGACCAGGAGGGTCTTCTGCACCACATAGGGAAGCCCTGGTTGCAAAAGCTGAAGAACTGAGATGCCGAGAACTGGAGACGGTGCGACTGGTGCAGACAGCCTAACATGAGCCTTTCCAGACTGGAGCCCGGAGCCCTCATGAGAGCACAGACAGGAGACAGGACAAGGAAGTAAGCCAAGCCACTTTCCTTGAATGTGCTACCCTCACCCATGGAGACCCACAACCCGCGACCCTCTCACTGCCCCCCTGCCCCCTGCAAGTGGTCATCAGCACTTCAAGGCAATGGTGCCAGGGCGACCACCTACCTGACATCAACCACCCCTGCGACCTGGGCCCCACCTGTACACACTCCCACATGCACATCTTGGCCCCGAAGACCACTCTCTCTGCGCAAGAACACATCTGCACCCTGCCCTCCCTGAGCTCCAACCTCTGTGCCCTGTACCCCACACCCTGGTATCCATGACCCCCATGCTCCACGTGCCCACCCACCTCTTCCTTCACAACAGCCCCTGTGCATTTGTACAGCCCCTGCCATCCACCTGCTGCCACGCCCTCCTTCTGTGTCCGCCATGCTGCACCCTACTCCTGTGTTCCTTGGCCAGGCTGAGCTGCACCCCGACTGCAAGGACCCCATACTGCACCTCCACAACCCTGCAATCTTCATCCCATGCCCACAGGCACCAACATAGCATCACCAACTTGTGTTTATACCTGCACTGCAACCCATCACTGCAGTGTTGTGCCCTGCTCCACACCCATCTCACAAATACAAATCTTTAGACTACTGAAGGGAATCAACTTCCAATAGCACCATATCAAGACATTTACTTGCCTCAAAGGCAATAGAAGATCAAAAAGCACATCAAGATCCAGAAAGATATACCTCAGCCTAATGTCCAAATTAAATCCCAGAGGAGGCACGGTCTTTCGAACAACTAATTAAAGATGTTCATATAACTCTAATAAATAAAATGAATGGGATGGTTAATGACATAAAGGAGACAGAAGATACTAGAAGAGCATAGCAAGGAATTTGAAAGAATAAATAGAAAAAAAGCAGATATCACAGAGATTAAAGATGTTGTAGACCAAATAAAAATGTGCTAGAGACATACAATAGGTTTGAAGGAGAAGAAGAAAGAATAAGCCAGTTAGAGTACAGGACAATTCATTTCAAACACGCAAAAAAGAAAATGGCAAAAAAAAAAGACTGAAAAATTTGACTTGGATCTCAGGGAAACGATGGACAAAACAAAATGCACAAATATTAGGATCATTGTCCCAGAAAGAGAAAAGAAGAATAAAGGGCTAAGAAGATTAATTGAGGATATAATGGGGGGAAAATCCCCAACCCTTTTAAAGAACATAAATATGCCAGTCAAAGATGATCAAAAAACACCAAATAGAATAAATCCAAATAGGCCTTCCCCAAGACACATACTAATCCATCTGTCAAATGTTGAAGAGAAGCAGAAAATTCTGAAAACAGCAAGAGAAAAACAATCTACTACATATAAGGGAAACCATATAAGACTGAGTTCAGACTAGGCAACTAGCACTATGGAGACGAGAAGGCAGTGGTATGCTATATCAAGAAACTGAAAGGGAAAGACTTCGGGCTAAGAATTTTGTACCCAGTCAAATTGTCCTTAAAATCTGACAGAGAGATTAAAATTTTCACAGACAAACAAATGCTGAGAGAATTTGTCAACAAGAGAACAGACCTACAAGAAATACTAAAGGGAATTCTACCAGCTGACTAAAAGGACAGGAGAAGGAGGTCTGAAGGGGATAAAATTGAAGAGTACCAGTAAGGGTAACCTAAAGGATAAAAAGAGAAAGAGGGGAAAAATATATAGATGTGACAAATAAAATCCAAAGGATAAGATGGTGGATTCAAGAAATGCTTTTACAATAATAACTTTGAATGTTAATGGACTAAATTTACCAATTAAAAGACGCAGATTGGGAGAATGGATTAAGTAATATAATCCAGCTATATGAAACTTACAAGAGACTCATCTTAGACCCAAGGGTGCAAATAGATTGAAAATGAAAGGATGGAAAAAGACGATCCACCAAACTGTAACCAAAAGAAAGCAGGAGTAGCTATACTAATATCAGACAATGAAACTTTAGATGCAAAGACCTCATAAGAGACAAAGAAAGACACTACATATTAATAAAAGTGCCAATTTACCAAAAAGAAATAACAATCATGAATATTTATGCTCCCTATCAAGGAGCTACAAAGTACATGAGACAAATCTTGGCAAAACTGAACAGAGTGATAGATGTTGCAACAATAACAGTAGGAGACTTCAATGCATCACTCTTCTCTGCAATAGAACAAGCAGAGAGAGGATCAGCAAGGAAATAGAGAGCTTAAACAATCTGATAAATGAACTAGACCTAACAGACATATATAAGTCGTTGCACACCAAAGCACAAGGATGTACATTCTTCTCTAATGCTCATGGAACATTCTCCAGAATAGATCATATGCTGGGGATAAAAAAAAAAATTGTCTTTATAAATTTAAGAACATTGAAATTATTCAAAGGATTTTCTCTGATCATAATGAAATGAAGCTGGAAATCAATAACCACCAAAGGATGAAAACTTTCACAAATATATGGAGAAAAAATAACAGACTCTTAAACAATCAGTGGGTCAAAGAAGAAATTGCTAGAGAAACTGCTAGGTATCTGGAGATGAATGAAAATGAGACTACAACCTATCAGAACTTATGGGATGTGGTAAAGGCTGTGCTGAGCAGGAAATTTATTGCCCTAAATACCTATATTAAAAAAGAGGGATGAGCAAAAATTCAGGACTTAACTGCTCACCTGGTGGAACTTGAGAAAGAACAGCAAAATAACCCCAAAGCAAATAGAAGAATAAAAATAACAAAGAATAAAGCAGAATTAAATGAAAGAGAGGACAAAAGAGCAATAGAAAGAATCAGTAAATCCAAAAGTTGGATCTTTGAAAAAATTAATAAAATCAGTGGACCACTAGGTAAAAAAGAGAGAGGATTCAAATAAATAAAATCAGAAATGAGAATGGCTTGTTACCACAGACCCTTAAGAAGTAAAAGAAATCATAAGATGGTACTACAAACAATTATATGCCAACCAGCAAGAAAACTTAGATGAAATGGGCAAATACCTAGAAACACACAAATTGACTCAAGAAGAAATAGAAGATCTTAACAAACAAATCACAAGTAAAGAGATTCAACCAGTCATCAAAAATCTTACTATAAAGAAAAGCCCAGGGTCAGATGGTTCCACAGGGGAATTTTATCAAACATTCCAAGAAGGACTAACACCAATCCTGCTCAAACTTTTCCAAATAATTGAAGAAAAAGGAACACTAACTCATTTTTTGAAGCTGTTATTACTTTCACACCAAAATTTGGTAACAATGTTATAAGAAAGTAAAACTGCAGGCCAATCTCCTAATGAACATAGATGCAAAAATTCTCAACAAAATACTAGCAAATAGAATCCAACAAACACAGTAAGATAATTATGCACCAAGACCAAATAAAGTTTATTCCAGGAATGCAAGGATGGATCAATGCAAGAAAATCAATTATTGTAATATAGCACATTAACAAATTAAAAGGGAAAAATCATATGATCATCTCAATTGATGTTGAAAAAGCAGTAGACAAAATTCAACACCTTTTTCTGAAGGTCTTTAAAAAATATGACTCAAAGGTAAGTTCCTCAATATAGTAAAGGGCATATATGATAAGCCAATAGCCAGCATCATACTCAAGAAGAGAAACTGGAAACTTTCCCTCTAAGATCAGGAATGAGACAAGGTTGCCTTCTGTGATTGCTATTATTCAACATTGTAGTGAAAGTTTTAGTTAGAGCAATCAGGCAGGAAAAATAAATAAAAAGCATCCAAAATGGAAAGGGAGAAGTAAAAACCTTTCATTATTTGAAGGTAATATAATACCATACTTGGAAAATCCTTAGAAATCTACAACAAAGTTACTTGAGCTAATAAACAAATTCAGCAAGGTGGTGGGATATAAAATTAATGTGCAAAAATCAGTATTGCTTATATACATAAACAATGACCTAACTGAGGAGTCAATTAAGGAAAAAATTCCATTCAAAATCAACTAAAAGAATCAAGTACCTAGGAATGAACTTAACTATGGATGTAAAGGATTTGTACATAGAAAGCCACATAACACTGCAAAAATAAATCAAAGAAGATCTAATTAGCTAGAAAGACATTCTGTGCTAATGAGTAGGAAGGTTAAATATAGTTAAGATGTCATTTCTACCCAAATTGAACTACAGATTCAATGCTGTATCAATCACAATTCCAACAGCCTGCTTTTAAGAGTTGAAAAAGCTAGTTACTAAATTCATCTGGAATGAAAGGAGACCCCAAATAGGTAAAAGCATCCTAAAAAAGAAGAACTAAGTGGGAAGATTACCCCTTCCAGATTTTAGAACTTATTATAAAGGCATAGTGGTCAAAACAGCATGGTGCTGGCTCAAAGATAATAGAATTGACCAATGGAATTGAACTTAGAGTGCAGAAATAGACCACCAAATCTATGGTCAACTGATTTTTGACAAGGCACCCAAATACAGAACTGGGAAAAAATAGTCTTTTCAATGAATAGACATGGGAGAACTAGATATCACTAGCCAAAGGAATAAAATAGGATTCTTGCCTTACATGCCACATAAAAATTAACTCAAAGTGGATCAAAGACCTAAATAAAAGTGCTAGTCAACCATCAGTCTCATGGAAGAAAATGTAAGGAAACATCTTCAAGACCAAGTAATGGGAGGTAGCTTCCTAAATTTTACACCTTAAGCACAAGCAACAAAAGAAAAAATAGATAAATGGGAATTTCTAAAATAAAATGCTTCTGCAGCTCAAGAGACTTTGTCAAAAATGTGAAAAGGCAGCCAGCTCAATGGAAGAAAATAGTCGGAAATCACACATCAGACAAAGGTTTGATATCCTATATTCATAAAGATATCATAAAAATCATCAATTATAAAATGGGCTAAATATGTGAATGGGCATCTTTCTGAAGAGCAAATACAGATGGCTAAAAAGCACATGAAGAGATGCTCATTTTCATCAGCTATAAGGGAAATGCAGATTAAGACTACAATAAGATACCACCTCACACCTATACAAATGGCTGCTATTAAACAAGAAGGAAACTGCAAATGTTGGAGAGGATTTGGAGAAAGTGGGACACTTATGCACTACTGGTGGGAATGTATAGTGGTGAAGCCACTGTGGAAGACAGTTTGATGATTCCTTAGGAAACTAAATATTGAGTTGTCCTGTGACCCAGCAATAGCACTATTTGGTATATGCCCAGAAGAGCTGAAAACAATGACAAAAACAGACATTTTGCACACTGATGTTCCTAGCAGCATTATTCATAATCACTAAACTATGGAAACAATCCAAGTGTCCATCCACAAAATTTACAAAATGTGGTATATACATATAGTAGGCTATTATGCAGTAGTAAGACAACATGACAAGATGGATGAGCCTTGAGGACATAATGCTGATTCAAGAAAGCCAGACATGAAAGGATAGATATGGTATGATCCGACTTTCTGACCATGGTAAAGGTAAAACCAGAGGCTTATGATATAGAATATAGGGGACCTAGAGATACACAGAAGCTCGAGATGGGTGAATGGTTAGCTAATGAGGTTGAACTAAAATGTAAGAGAATAGATAGAAGTGAAGGCAGTTTATTAGTGGGTCTGTAAGTAATATAATCATATTGAAGGTGAACAAGATTGACAAGGGTTGTATAGATTCATGAGCCCCACTGATTAACAATACAAATATGAATAAGTTCTTGTGTGAACTACTTCAAAGGTATGAATCTTGAACGAGGGTGTATAAGTTCAGGGCATAGAAGGAAAACTGCTATTGCATGCTATGCTATGTTTAACAGGAAAGCATCGACAGTCCCACAGCAACACCAAGGGTTAATAATGGGGGGAGGGGCTGGAGTTAAGGGGAGGATGGGACTTTCTATTTTGTGCGGGTGCGTTTATTGGTTATCTTTCTCTTGGGAACAATGAAATTATCTAAAATTGAGAGGGTTGATGGATTGTGGACTTTGGACATTATGCATGATGCCTAATGAATGGAAGTGGAGAAGGATGCATTGACTGAGAAGTAGATTGGTATACGTTGGTGTAGACACATGGTTGAATATTGTGCTGCTGCAGAAAGGAATGGAGTTGTGAGGTATTCAACATTGTAAATGAACCTGTGGGACATTTGGTGAGGCAGAATACGCCAAAAACAAAAGAGCAATTAGTGTGTGGTCTCATTTAGAAAATGCTAATAAGAAAACAGGGGCCCAGAGTGTAAGCTTTCATGGTAATCACATTTAGTCAGGAATGGTAATTGTTATTTCCTGATTTTGAGACCCTATTATGTATACATGTTTAACCTGGTGTTTAGTGTTAACAATGAAGGCAGTTAGGCTGGGGTTAAGGTAATTCAGAATACAGGGCTAAACAAGACATTTCTATACATTAGAACTACATCTACCCTTTGAGACCAAAGGAAGGAAAGTTTATTTTTTTCCACAACCTAAATTTTCTGCAGCACATAACCTAATTCAAACTGTCTGGATAGACAATTTAAACAATCCAAACAAGGGATCCCAATAAGAATGAGGGCCTTTTATCCTGTATCGCTTAGTGTAATGCCTAGATATACCCGAGTATATTAAGCAGAGACTCAAAAAGTATTGGCAAAGTTCCCTGAGGGATTGTAATAAAAATATGGAACTGTTAAACTTTACCATCATGGAAAACCCTGATACTGTGTCAAACAATAGGGACACCCAAATCAATAGGCCACACCCTCAATCTTGATGCTTGCTCTTGTGAAGCTTATGTATGGAGCAGAGAACCTTAGCCTACCTACAGATGTGCCTAAGAGTTACTTCTGGGGGACCTCTTTTGTTGCTCAGATGTAGCCTCAGTCTCTCTAAGCCCAACTCTGCAAGTGAAATCATTGCCCTCCCCCCTACATGGGACATGATATCCAGGGGTGAAAGATTCCCTGGCAGTGTGGGAGATGATTCCCAGGAATGAGCCTGACCCTGGCACTGTGGGATCAGCAATTCCATCCTGACCAAAAGGGGGAAAAGAAGTGTAACAAATAAGGCATCAGTGCCTGAGAGAGTTCACATAGAGTCAAGAGGCTGCTCTGGAAGACACTGTTACACAAGTTTCAGGTGGTTATTGCTACCTATCATAGCTTGCCAAACCCCAACCAAAGCCATTTCAGCCAATCCTATAGAACACATACAGCGATATATAGGATTCTACAAAGGTTCCATGTATTAGGGTAACTTTCCAGAAACCTACAACCTCCATATATGCCCCTGAGCCATATAAGTCCTGAAATGCAGAGGGCCCAGCCTCTCCAGAACATCAAATAGTTCCATTCCCTTATCCCATATTATCAACAACCCCTTCCAACATGAAGAAGTTAGAATGGGCATAGCCCAAATACCCCTAAAGACTGGGAAAAAGATCAAAGGAGGTGGTGGAGTTATACAGAGAAGGTAAGGATTAACAAACAAGTATGATTGCTGAATCATTACATTGATATTTCTTCAAGTCTCCAGGATCTTAGAGCAGCTAGCAGTAAAAATCTAAAATTTTGAGATTGTAACCCATACCAAACTCTGAAATCTGTTCTACAACTGATTATTGTGCCGTGCGTTGAAATTTATTGCTTTTCTGTTATTTTTCACAAAAAAGAAAAAAGTCCATTGTGATGAGAGTCTTTAACCCTGTAGAGCTTAATGTAATGCCTGATACATAGAAGGAATATATTTATTCCTTCCAGCGTCCAGTGTTCTGGAGCAGCTAGAAGGAAAAATCTGAGATGGTGGAATCATAGCCCATGACAAACTCTGAGATCTGTTCTGTAATTACTTGCAGAAGAACACATTGAAAATTGTAAAAAGTAATGCTTTCTTCTTTCTTTGCTGCATATATATGTTATATTATAAAATAAAAAAGTTAAAAAAAAATCCACCCCAAGTGTCCTGGGGAAAGTGTCCCCAAAAGACCACCACTCCCACCCCTGCTGATTTCTTCATTTTTTTTTCTCTTTGATTCCTTTTCCCAGCACCCCGCCTTTCATGATCTGAGTCCTCTGACTTCCGCTTAAAATCCTCATGGGGGTGCCATCTTCCCTGAGCTCCCTTCTTCTGTGTGCCTTGCTTGCTCTCTCCTGACCCAAGCCTGTCCCTCACCTGCAGTGACTCCTGAGTGGGGGATTTCACATCAATGGACAGGCGAGACATTCACTGTGCATCACTGCTTAACCCCAAGCATGCAGGAGGTGCTCAAAAGGTCTTACTGACTGAGTTGATTGAATAAATGTATCCACATTCCACACATGTCAACCATCCCCAGAGAGGTAGACATTGATTTTCCTGTTTTATGTCCAACACCTCCATGTGACACCCCATGAGAACTAACACCAGGCGTTCTGGTGTTAAATTTAATCTATGTGTATTTTCATTAAAATGTACTATCCATTGCCTGGGTTCTAGCTGTCGCTGCCAATAGCTAAAGCTACTACTGGAATTTGAACTTCCTATTAAGCAGGACTCATTTTAGAACATCACAAGTGATCATGACAGCTAGAAAATTGTAAATAAATAAATGATTCCAAACATGTGAGACACAAACCACTCAGAAGTTAAAGAAAATATGTTCCTCCTGAGAATCTCCCTTTGGGTTGAACAATGCTGGCTCTAGATCCTTTGGTTTCTGACTAAAGTCCTCCTGATAGCTGAATATGGCCAAACCTAAACTAGTATTGTCTCAGCTTTATCGCATTTTCCTCTTGAAGTCATTCTCTGACTCTTCTACTGAAGCCTAAGTGTACTCAAGTACGTGCAATTTCTTCTTAAATCCTTTTATCTGTAGACTTTCCTATCCCTGATTTTGTTAGTTACGGTATGGCTCATTTGTGAAGCAAGGAAAATAGGTGTTTTTCTGGTATCTCCTTTGTTACCTTTTCTGGTAAGAGTCTTAATAAGAAGATAGGTTTGTATCCACCCTTTTCTCCCCCTTCCCTCTGGGGAAGCTCCTCTTCTTCTAGACTCAACAGGAGACATAGAAGGTTAACTTTTTGGTTGTTTGGGCCAATATTTCCTAATTTTCCCCCAAATACTGTGATTTATAGTTTAGAATCAAATTTGATTTATATTTCAGAATGATAATAACAAAAGAACATGATATTAATCTGAAAACCTGGGTTCAAATTCAAATTCATCACTGTTGTGACTTCAGATTCGTTTATTTACTAAGCTCTAAACAAAGTTCTTTATCTGGATATGGGGTTTTACTGTAATGTTTAAATTATATAATTATGCCATTTCTATTCTCCAGACTGTACATGACCTTTCTAAAGCATATGCCATGCTCTTTTTGTCTGTCTGGCATTAAGCAGAGTGCCACTGTTTAACAGTTAGTATAAAGATAAAGTGACCGGTGGACATACTCAGTCATAAAGTGCGGCACATGTATTATCTATTGCCATTTTGTAAATATGGCTATTGGTGTCTAAAAGATAAGGTCAAAGACATTAATGATTGGTTTTTTATCTAATTTCACTTATTCTTTAAGAGCACTCAAAATAGTTTACATAGGAAATCCACATAATCCCCATTTCTATTTACTTTATTTAAAAGGTTGTGTTATTTCAGACTGCCAAAGTTCACTCGTACATATGCTCACACATATACACACCTTGTCTGTAAGTATATTATAATTACAGATTACAGACTAATTGCAGTGTTATTTATGTCTGAAGATTACATACTAATTATACGTGAAGCTAATATGGGAAAGCTGGCCAGGATATATGAGGATTGCTGTAAAATTGTAAGTGGATGCTATTTAATTTTATGATTCTTTGTACCATATGAAATAGCAAGTTGCCAAAAATCAAACCAGAAGGGTGTTGTGAATCTGTTATCCATGTCTTTTTAATAATGTTGTGCTTTAGCAATGCCAAAAGTCATAGCTTGCTTGGGTTACAAGGACAGAGGCCTTGGGGACAGAGCTAAATTTAGAACTTGTTTCTGTGATATAACAAGTGCAAACTTCTCTGAGATATATTTTACATGCTGGGTAATCATGAGCAAAATGATTAGTGTTCTAACAACAACAATTATAGTTGATATATAATTAATAACTATTAAACTAAATAATAAATATAGAAATAATCGATATGATTGAGTGGTTATGTGCCAGGCAATGTATGTGTATGTAACGGGTTTTTCAGGCGCTAGATTTGCAAAGGTTTGCGTCTGTGTGGAGGCATCAGAATGAGCACCGCTGAGAGCTGGGGAGAGGACTCTAAGCATCTACCGTGTGCAAGTGATGTGAGAGTAAGGGCGCATGTCCGATAGTACCCTCAGACCTGTATTTGAAAGGTTTTAATCATGTTCAGATATCAAGCCTTAAATACTACTTTTTGGTTTTTTTTTTTTATTTTGATTTTGTTTTGCACACTTTGGGGAACCATAAGAATAGGCCAACAAACCACAGATTCTCAGGTTCTGCACATGTAAAGGGACATTTGTGGTAACTAAGGAGCGTCTGAGTCCTTAGCAGGTACAGGACTGATAAAACAGATGTTATTATCAGCACCTTCTGCTCCAGCCTGTTCTATCTGTTACGTGAAGATGATGATGGAAAAGACGAATGCCAACTTTCAATACTCCTTTTGTTGCAATGCGCAATAGAAAGTAGTAGAACAGAGTTCTAACATCCAGGACTGCTACCATAATAAGGAAATGTCAGTGACATGCATTTTAGACTCTAAGAGAGCCAGGGAAATGGCAGGAGGTAAGCTATCCAGGGAAGATAGAATTTGCTCAGATATTTTATTAACCTTGTTTGGCAACAGGCATTTAGTTAGTCCTTTCCCTAGATCACCATCCAACACAGATGCTTCCCCAGGGGTTAGAAGCTGAGTGCCCACTTGGCTGAGGAGCCATGACCTTGAGTTTTGGCATCACAAGTTCCTGGATTCAAATACTGGCTCTGCTGCTTACTAGCTGCATGACCGATGATAATTACCGAGCTTCCCTGCGAGCCTGCTTTCCTGTGTGCAAATGTCTCCATGTTGCACGGCTGTTCCAGGTATAAACTATGCTGTTTTTGGAGCAATAGACGAGAGAGTGAGTAAAGCACGTTGATTTACAATAAAATACTCCATAATATGAGCTGATTTTTTAACATATTATTAATAGAATCATCCACACCTGTTAGCTTATTTGATGCTTTTAACCTAGGTTTGGAGAGTAATATTCCCTCATTTTGTGGATGAGAAAACTGTGGATCAGGGAACTTAATTGATCCAGGGTGCATCCCATCTCTCTGCCTTCGAATCCACTGGATTCAACTCGAACAGCGGGAGCAGTGCCCCCAAATCCACCCACGCAGTCCTCTTAGCTTCCCTGTCTCACACAGGCACCCTGAGCAGCGTGCTTGCTCTTATTGGATATTCTTGCTGAAATGCCCTGCTCATCATGTCCCACTGACTTCAGCTGTAGCGTCTGCTCTAAGCACCTTTCTCGCCTTTTGTGCTTGGCAGTCTGGGCCATCTCTGTGAGTCCGGTGTCCTGTTTCCATCATCCTTTCCCCAAGTCCTTACCTCCTGTCTGGGTCCCTGCCGACCCCTGCACAGTTCTGGTCCCAGGACACCAGCCCATCACC
Organism: Tamandua tetradactyla; assembly: GCF_023851605.1. Lineage (NCBI taxonomy): Eukaryota > Metazoa > Chordata > Mammalia > Pilosa > Myrmecophagidae > Tamandua > Tamandua tetradactyla. The sequence goes on from NC_135332.1 coordinate 180,403,099, forward strand.
AGCCACAGCTCCCTCTGCAGGCAGACTTCAGCCCCCACTGCACCAGATCTTCACACGCCCCCTTCGATTGCAGCCTACGTCTTAAGCGTTTGACTTGTCCTCTGCTCACTGCCTGTTGTCAGCCTCCATGGCTCATTTCTGCTTCTCCACACAACAAATGTCCCTGAGGCACAACGTGGCATATCGTCCATCCCCCCTCAAATACGGATTCTGTGTGGCTCCAGCCATAAAATCCTGTCCCAGCCAGCTCCGACTCTCCCCTAGACTTTTCACAAACAACCCATAGATAGTAATTAATCAATGGGGACCTAAGTCTTAAGACCTATTATTATTCCATCTTCTCTTTGGAATTTGCTGTCTTATTCCAGGATATACCATGGAGCATGCAGACACATTAGAGAAGATGTCGGACCCGAGGTGTGAATACAAGTACAATGCCAGCACATAATCAGCTGATAAATCACATATCAAGAACAGGGATCCCTTTGAACATTTTTGGAGGGATCCAAAAGGGAGACATGGAGATACAGTCATACTTTCTTTGTTTCTCTATCTCTGTCTCTCTCCGTATAAATCTGACTGTATTTTGAAGCTAAGGTTTTGGCTTTCTTTTTTATTTTTTTATTTATTTTTTACTCCGACCTTCTCACTTGGAAGGAGAGTGGCCAGATGGTGCCAGATGGGGATGCAACGACATTTCACAAAACATAACTTCTGGGGCTGTCTGCACAAATACCACACACGCGTGTGCCACCACATTTCTCTCAGAGGGTCCACTGCATTCATCGCCTCCATGGAACAGCTGAAAGGATTATCTGCACACCAGAGAAAAGAAATTTTGGATTCTGAAGGATGCTTGCTCCTTCCACATTTTTCTTTGTCCATTTGCTGATGAAATCTGAAGGCCCTTTTTGCTCAGAGTCTGCTATCATTTTGAGTTGACCATTGTGTAGCCTTCATTTCCACAAGCCACCTCCAATGAAGGATTCTGGGATGGCGCTAGAGTTTCTTGGGCTCCCGCTCTCCTTCCTCATTGCCAATGCAGTGGGATTTATTTTTGGTTATTTTTTTGTCCAATTCATAAGGGCTTCTGAATCCACCAAAGACGAGGACTCAAGAGGAGGAGGAAGAGTGTAGACATGACTCACAGAGAGGAGCAGCCTGAGAGTCTCGCAACATCCTACCCACCTCAGAGGCAACTCACTTAGGATGGACAGGAGGCAACTGGGCATAACCTAAATCATTTAGATCTTGTCTGTTTTTTTATTATGATGGTGAGACCAGAACAGGTGCGAAACTGCCATGTCTCATTACAAACCAAGGACATGTGAATGTTCTTTTTAATCCAAGAGCAATGTTAAGATAGAGCTGTGCTTGTTTGGATAACTGTACTACACCTCCACCTCACCCTGATATCTCTAAGAAAAGTACAACAAAACACAATGAAGACAAGTAGGACCCACAGGTTTTAATACTTATTATTGTGAAATATAATATCCACAGTTTTGAAACACTTTTTATTGTGAAATATATAAATGCAAAAAAGGAATAAATTTCAAAGTACACTGTAACAATTACTTATAGAACAGATTTCTGAATTGGGTATGGATTACAGTTCCGCAGTTTCAGGTTTTTCCTTCTAGCTGCTCCGAGATACTGAAGACTAAAAAGAAATATCAATATAATGATTCAGCAGCCATACTCATTTGTTAATTCCCAACTTCTCTGTTACAACTCCTCCTTCTTCTTTGAGCCTTCTCCCAGTTCTTAAGGACGTTTGGGTTTTGCCCATTTCAACTTTTTCATGTTGAAAAGGGGTTTTAACAACATAGGATAAGGGGATAGAAGTATTTGATGTTCTGGAGAGGCTGGCCCCTCTGGGTTTCAGGACTTATCTGGTGTAGGAACCATCTGACGGTTTTAGGTTTCTGAAAAATGAATTTAGTGCCTGTAACTTTGGTTTGATCTCAGACAAAGCCCTGGGTGTTCTCTAGGGTTAACAGGAATGATGTTTGTTGAGGTTGGAAAACCATGGCAATTAGCAATACCTAGCTGACGCTTGGGTAAGAGGAGCCTCTAGAGGAGCCTCTGGACTCTGTTGAACTCTCTCACCCACTGATACCTTATTTTGTTAGAATTCTCTCCCCTCTTTTGGTCAGGATGGCATTGTCGATCCCATGGTGCCAGCTCCGGGCTCATGCCTGGGAGTCATCTCCTGTACCACCAGAAAGATTTTCACTCCTGGATGTCAAGTCCCACATGGTGGGGTGGGGAATGATTTTCCTTACAGAGCTGGGCTTAGAGAGAGAGAGGCCAAATCTGAGCAGCAAAAGAGGTTCTTTGGAAGTATGTAACTCTTAGGCGTAATTCTCTGTTACAGAAATAAGTTTCATAAGAGCAAGCTTCAAGATCAGGGGCTTGGCCTATTAACTTGGGAGTTCCTAATGTTTCCCAGGTGGGAAAGTTTAATAGTTCCATATTTTCTCCAGTCCCTCAAGGTACTTTGCCAATACTTTTCAATTTGTCTGCCCAACATACTCTGTTATGTATCTGGGTATTACATTAAGCTATGCTTAATTCCCATTCTGGGCTCATTTATTTGGGTTGTTTACATGAACTATCCAGACAGGTTGTTAGATTATGTGCTACAGAAACCTTAGTTTTTTGACAAAATAAAGTTCTCTTCCTTCAGTCTCATACAATAGGTGAAGTTTAGATACAGACACTGTCATCCTTTACCCTGTATTCAGATTTACCGTAGCCCCAACCAGACTGGCTTCGTTCTTACCTCTAATTGAAGCCTGATCTCTTTTTGGTTTCTTTAAAAGTTATGGTGGCAATGCTGACTTTCAGAGCTACAGAACTCCAATTCTGAGTTTCAGATACCACACAGGTACCCAGAGTTCCAGGGAAATACCAAGTTATGCATGTATAGCACAGCGTCTCAGAATCTAGAAATAACATTTAAAGATCAGGAATAAATGTACTGCTACAAAAGCTTACAATCAAGGCCCAAATTTTCTTATAAATATTTTCTAAAAGAGGCCATACAATATTCGTTTTGTTTCTGGCATATTTAGCACAACATTGTGTCCTCATGGTTCATTCACAATGCTGCATGCCTTATGACTTCATTCCTCTCTGTAGCCACACAATATTCTACCATATGTGTACATCACAGTTTTCCCTTCTGTTTCTCATCCACCTCCATCCACGGGGCATCATGGATAATGCATAGAATAAACAATCCATGCCTCACAGTACCCTCACTTAGTTGTAAAACCATTACTCTCAATTTTAGGCAATTTTCATTGCTCCAAAGAGAGAAGTAACAGATAAACACCCTCACCAAAGAGAAAGTCCAAAACTCCCTCTAAGCTTTTGTCCCCCCCTACACGCACACCATTATTTACTCCTAGTGTTGTTGTGGTACTGGTGACGTCTTCCTGCTAAACATACACCATAGCATGCAATAGTAGTTTTCCCCTTATACCTCTCTATTATTGACCCTTTGTACAAGGTTCATATCTTTGACATGGTCCCACATCTTTAATGTACTTAATTTGTTTTTCGGTGTATGACAGCATCTGTTATTCGAGGGAACAGGCAGCAGCCCCCAGCACCAGCTCTACACTGGAACACAAGCATGCAAGGAATTGAAATGGGCAATCATTTTGTTCTACATGCCCAGATATTTGCTTCAAGGTCCAGAGTGGTTAAATTATTTGCCTAATGCCACACTGAGAATTAGTGCAAAGGAACAGCATTATAAAGTGAAAGGGGAGCTGCTGATGTGAGACCAAACAAAGTATCTGATCCTGGTTCTGTACTTTGCAATGCAAGTGATCATACCCAAGTTTTGTAACTTCTCCGAGTTTCAACTCATTCCCTTTTCAAGAGGGTGTGAAAATAACAACCTCCCACTTTAATCATGAGGATTAAAAAAGTAAAAGATATGCAGTTACTATAGTAATTCTCTGCCCACATAGTGGCTGTTGAGTAGTTGTCAGTTTTTCACCTTCCATACTTGTAATGCCCAATTACCTGCAGCATGTTTTCCGTGGTCTCTCTAAGAGTGTTGCTCTCTGCACCATCCCAGCTCTGGGGCTCAAATTTGGGTTCAGCGAGTCTGGGTGCAGTGAGAGGATCACCTCTTCCCCTCCCTACCCTGGATACAGGCACCTCCTTTTTTGCTTACAGATGCCTTTAGCATGGAGAGGGGTGATCAGCACAGAGACATTCTCAGACATGACCCAGATGGAGCCCCGGAAAGCGTCTGGGCTTCGTTCCCACTCCTGTGTGGCCGGCCTGTGGTGGGTGAAAGCACCTGTGCTATCAGGAGCTCAGATATCTTAATCACCTGCAGAGTGAAAGTAAGTTAGCCTGGCATAGCCCTGGGCTCAGGGAAGGTGAAGTTCCTGTCACCTTAGACACCTGGCTCCAATCCGTTGCTGCCACATGCACCTGAGCAGTGAGCTCGCGTTGGACCCGCCTGTCCAGCCACTGCAGCACCTGCCAAGTAGCACTCACTGCCAGGTGCATGCAGACCTCAGCACAAACCCAGCTCTCAACTGGCCCTGTTTTCCCTCCGCCCCAATCTCACAGTCGGTATCCTTCCTTGGGAACACTTATTCTCTTTTTCCTCTCCTAATAGCCCTGAGTGCCTGCTCAAGAGTGTCCTAGTTGTTATAAAAGCTGGTACCCAAATCATTTTAAATTCACAAGGTAGTTACCTTCCCTTGTTACAAGTCAGAAAGGATTTCTCTTCAAATAAACAATGGCCTACTCTTGATGTCCAAAAGTGGAAGGAGATATTTCATCTAGTCGGGACAAATCCAAACATCTCCTAGAAAGAGCAAAATGTAAGTTTGAATTTTTGTTCAAATAAGGTTGAAAGTCTCCTTTCCATAGAAGGTCTGATTGAGTTGCAAAAACAAGAGCAATTAATAAACACTTATGGGAGTAGGATTTGAAACAAAAGATAAAGCTACAGTGGAGGAAGATAATGCTCTGTATAACTTCCAGCTCTGCAAAGTCACAGCAATAGGGTAGTTGAAACTTTTAAGGAGATTTTTAAAGTCAGTTTACCCTTGCTGCAGCTTAGTCCTGTAGAAGTTTGCCTGTCAAGCTTCACTTCCTACTCCACTCACACCTTGGAAGTACTGTACCCAGAATCTGAGGAATAACAACTAGTGACTATCCACACAGCTTTACAGGGTTGCATATTACAGGCATGAAGTAGACCTGGCTTCAAATCTTGACTTGGCTACATACTTAATGACCTAGAAAAAATAGCTTAGTCTGGTTTGTTTCAGTTTACCTACATGGAAACTGAGGAATATAAGTACTACCTCATTGTTTCTTTTGGGAAAAACAACTCTAAAATGACTCAAATTATTACTGCACATATACACACACACACACACATACTTGTATTGCCTTTGTGAAATTGACCAAAAATGATGCAACACACAATCATTTCTTTGTTCATTTGTTTTAACTTTAAGTTGAGCCGTGTGGCCTGTTGAAATTCCTAATTACATTCCACTTTTCATTCATTGAAATAGGTTCATTAAGGTTTGTTCTCATTTCACTATTTTTGATTTTCATTATCTGCAATGCATTTTCCAAGCATCAAGTTAAGTTTCTTTGAATTTTTTTAATCATCCTTTTTTCCAGTCTTAAGTCTATTAAGTAGAAATTCTCTGTGCTCTAGTGTAGCGTATAAGCGCCCGGACTTCAGATCAGTATGGGTTTCAGTTCATTTCTGCCACTCATAATTGATATCATCTCTGGCATTGCTAACTTCCTCACACCTTAGAGTCTTCCTGTGTTAAATTCTCTAATGCTATATCCACCACGCACTCACCGAGAATGTGTGCGCTTGACATATAAAAGATCCCTGATGTAAATCGTCCCAGTGGACACAGTAAAATACATGGCACAAGACACTAACAATGTCACTAGAATCAAATCACTACAATAGTAAATGCAATCCTACTTTCCTTGTTTTCTCCTTAACTCACATCCCAGCACAGCACGGTGAGATGCTCTGCGACGAGAAGTTGATGTGCCCTTCCAGCCCTCCACACGTTTCTTAAACCCTCTTTTTGGTTCCATAAAGAAGCTCACCATATGCACACTCATATCTGGAAGACTGGCAAAGGGAAACTTGTGCTTTCAAAACCATCCAATTCCCCAGCCTGATCCACAAACGTAAGTGAAAGGACAGTGACAAATCTTTGAGGTGATAGCAGCAGGCAGGATCACGGAGGTGAAGAATCTGTTATCTGATGTAAACTGCTCATCCATGAGAGGTGAGTGAACTCTTTAAGGGGCACATTTAGTTCATGGGCAAAGATAATTTACAGAACACTACTCCATGCCTGAGGCTGCTGAGTTCGTTCCGTTCGGCTAAACAGACTGCTCAGAAGTTCCTGCGCGTTCCTCCTGTTCATCCCAGGCTGGGTTTAGCTCATCCGTAGGCAACGACAAGCAACTTATCCACACTCTGTATATATTAAATAGCTCTGAAAATGATCACACCGATGGAAGTTTATATTTTGTGTGTTTTGTTTTCAGATAGGACCAGAGTATTCGTAACACTGTGGGAAGGTCACACAACTTGTCAGAGTCAGATTTGCTCCTGGATTAGACACTCAGTAGTGTGACTTTAGCTAAAGTAGTTAATCTCTGCAAGATTTTCTTCTGAACTTTGCAAAGTGTAGTAATGCTCTGCACCGAACAAGACTCAGGTGGCCTTGAAATGAGATAATCTGTGTGAAGCACTTATTACACAGAACCTCAGTCAGAGCAGGTGACTAAAAAGTGCCAGTGCTCCATTTCCTTTTCCTGGTTGGGTACAGTTAGGTTTAAAGACATTACTGTCATGGACATATTGACTAAAGAACATAGAAAGAGACCAGGAAATCGTATATACATATGTGTGTGTGTATGTGCATATATGCATGCATGTATAAATTTGGACAAGGTACTGAAAAATGTGGAATGTCGGTCATGGTTCCAAGAAGATGAGCATTTTGTGTTGCATAAGGCTGAATAAGAAAGGGACAGTTTGTGATGATACGCAAAAGAATTTTCATTGGTCTCTGTCCCTCATACTCATTTATTTACCATCTACGATGTATATGATATATCAGATATAGTTCCACTTTTGCAGGTGCTGTACTGAGGATAAACTGGAAAACAAGTCAGAAGAAAGCACCCCAAATGTTAAACAGGGAGTAAGCTTTCTCAAAATACAGTGGAAATGAACAGTCAAAAGGGAAGAAGACAAAGAAATCACAGTGAGAAATGGTTACACTTAGATGGAATTCCAGACAAAGAAAGGAACAAAGTGAAGAATATTTTTTGAAAAAGATAATGATTAGGAATGTTAACCTAAACCCATAGTAAATATATGTGTATTAAATTCCTCAGTCAAATACATATTTTTGAAGATTAAATTAAAAATAAACAGAAATGGAACTCAACCCTACAAAATTAAAAAGAAAAGTACATCTAAAAAATGGATAGAAGCAATAATATGAAAAAACACACACCATGCATCAGAGTCAATACAGATTATAGAGTAATAGCATTGTTAGGGATTAAAAGGATCAGATTATAGTAATAATCTAAATTCACCCCAAATTTTAAAATTCTCAGCATTTGTCTGATTTGCCTATACATGTGTGTGTGTTTTCATTATTTATTAACAGGATGTCAAGGAGGAAAAACAAATTACTACTGGAAAAGCTTTTAAAATTCATTTAGTGATCAAGTAGCACACACATAAGATAAGTATATAGGAAGATAGATGATTTGAAGATATGGTTACTGAGATTTATCGAATTTGCATGACTGGAATGAAGACCTGCAGCACTCACAATATTTTCAAGCACACATCGAATATTTATATAATTCACTGATATGCTGAGGCATTCAGTACTTTTCAAAAATTTCAAGTAAGACATTTGATGACGAAATTTAAATTTAGCTAGAGCTCAATAATAAAATAGAAATAAAAACTAAATATTTTTGGAAATTAGAAATCCATTTCTACACCATTTTAGGTAAAAGAAAATTTAGGGAGTAATTAAGCCCAAGTAATAAGAGAAACAAAATATCACAAAATTATAAGATGCAGCTAAAGCAATTTCTGCAGTAAATACATACCTTGAATACAAATTGAAGAAAGGTAGAAAACCTTCATATTAATGAGCTAAGCATATAGCTCAAGAAGATAAAAAGCAGTCAAGTTCAAAGACAAGAAAATAAAAAGATACCTAAAGACAAATAAAGAAGAAATTCATGAAATAGATTACAGTCACACAATTTTGCTGATCAAACTATCTTAAACTGATGAACCTCTAGTAAAAGTGGTAAAGAAAAGAAAAGTAGCAATTTAAAAGGAAATATTAAACAGAAAACAGGAATAGAAAAGTTCTGATCAGTTAAATAGAACCTGTGCTAGATAGAACAACTTGAACTGAATAGCAAAAAAAAAAAAAAAAAAAAAAAAAATTGAGAACAAAGCCATGTAGCAAGAAAACCCTAGGTAAAAGAGTGAAAACAACCTCTAGAATAAACTAATTAAGGAAATCAAACGCCTAGGCACCAGCAAGAAATATAAGTCATATTAGGAAAATCAAACATATGACCCAGTCAAAGGAACAAACCAATACTTCAAATGAGATACAGGAGTTGAAACAACTAATTCAGGATGCATAAACAAACACACAAAATCTCATTAAAATTAAATTGAGTTGAGGAAGGATATAAAGAAAACATTGGGCAAACATGAAGAAGAACTTGAAAGTTTGAAAAAACAAACTTCAACATTTTTGGGAATGAAATAGAAGAGTTGAAAACAATGGAAATCTACAGCAATAGATTTGAAGAGACAGAAGAATGGATTAGTGAACAAGAGGACTGTACATCTGAAATCTGACACACAAAAGAAAATATAAGAAAAAGAATGGAAAAAATATGATCAGGGTCTCAGGGAATTGAATGACAACACGAAGCTCACAATTACACATGTCATGAGTGTCCCAGAAGAAGAGAAGAGAAAAAGAGGAGAAAAACTAATGGAGGAAATAATCACTGGAAATTTCCCAACTCTTAGGAAAGACATAAAATTACAGATCCAAGAAGTGCAGCATACTCCAAACAGAATAAATCCGAATAGGCATACACCAAGACACATAGTTATCAAATTGTGAAATATCAAAGACAAAGGGAGAATTTTGTAAGCATCAAGAGAAAAGCAATCCATCACACACAAGGAAGCTCAATAAGACTATGTGTGGATTTCTCAGCAGAAGCCATGGAGGCGAGAAGGCAGTGGTACGATATATTTAATACTTTGAAAAAATAAAAACTGTCTGCAAAGAATTCTATACTTAGCAAAACTTTCCTTCAAAAATGAGAGGGAGATTAAAATATTTTCAGACAAACAATAATAGAATTTGTGACTATGAGACTGGCTCTATAAGAAATACTAAAGGGAGCACTACAAGTTGAAAGGAAAAGGCAGGAGAGAGAAGTCTAGAGAAGAGTATAGAAATGAAGACTATTAATAAAGGTAAAAAGAAAAAAATAGATATGACATATAAAGTCCAAAAGACAAATTGGTAGAAGAAAGTACTGCCTTTGTAAGGAGGTTTTGATCACCGATTAATCTTTTTACTTGTGATTGGTTTGTTGATATCCTCTATTTCTTCTCAAATAAGTATAGGTTACTCATGTGTTTCTAGGAAATTATCCATTTTCATCTAAGTTGTCTAGTATGTTTGTATACAATTGTTAATAGTATCCTCTTACGATTTTTAAAAATTTTCATTGTGGTTCATGATAATGACCCCCCTCTTGTTTGTGGTTTTATTTATTTGCTTCCTCTCTTTTTTACTTTATCAGTCTAACCAACTTTTGGTCTTATCGATTCTTTCTATCGTAATTTTGTTCCTCAATTCATTTATTTCTGCTTTAATCTTTATTTCTTTTCTTCTGCTTGCTTTAGGGTTAGTTCGCTGTTCTTTCTCTCATTGCTTATTTATTCGATTAGGTCTTAGATTTCAGCTCTTTATTGCTTTCTAATATAGGCATTTAGTTCTATAAATTTTCCTCTCAGTACTACCTGAGCTGCAGCCTAAAGGATTTGATATTTTGTATTCTCATTTCATTCATCTCCAGATACTTACTGATTTACCTTGCAATTTATTTTTTGACCCACTGATTGGTTAAGAGTGTGTTGCCTAATCTCCATAGATTTGTGAAAGTTCTGGCTCTTTAGTTGCTGTTGGTTTCCGGCTCTATTCAATTAAGACCAGAGAAAGTGCTTTCAATAAGCTCTATCTTTTTAAAATTACTAAGACCTGTTTTAGGCCCCAGCATGTGATTTATCATGGAGAATGTTCCATGAGCACTTGAAGAATATATATCCTGGTGTTTTGGGTGCAAAAGTCTATATATGTCTGTTAGGTCTAGTTCATTTATCATCTCGTTCTCTGTTTCTGTAATGATCCTCTGGTTGTTCAATCTATGGGACAGAGTAGCGTGTTGAAGTCTCCCTCTGTCGTTGTACAAACATCTGTTGCTCCCTTCAGCGTTTCCAGGATTTGCATCATGTACTTTGGAGCTCCTTGAGTGGGTGCATAAACATTTATGATTATTTTTTTCTTCTCGATAATTGCCCATTTATTAATATATAGTGTTCTTTCTTGTCTTTTACAGCTTTACATTTAAAGTCAATTTTGTCAGATATAATATAGGTACCCCAGCTTTCTTTCGGTTATTACTTACATAGAATATCTTTTTCTATCCTTTAACTTTGCACCTATTTGTATCTTTGGGTCTAAGATGTATCTCTTGTAAAAAAGCATATACTTGGATCATATTTTTAAGTCAATTCTGCCAATCTGTGTTTTTTAATTGGGGAATTTAATCTGTTAACATTCAGAGTTATTACTGTAAAGTCGGTTGTTGATTCCATCATTTTACCCTTTATTTATTTGTGTCAGATCTATTTTCTTTCTCTCTCTCTCTCTTTATCCTTTAAGTTACCCTCACTAATGCTCTCCAAGTCTGTGTCCTCCTCCATGCCTGCTTGGGACTGACAACGTAGAGAAAGAGGCAAGCCATTCCTAGCAGAAGAAATAGGAGGTACAGAGATAGAATAGTTCATTTAGATGGTAAGTTGGGAATTCACAAGTGTTTAAACAGATTTGAATATGTGGAGAAGTGGGAAGAGAGAAAGCAGGGGGATATTACTTTCTAGAAATGCATGGAAGAGAACACATTGTAACATGATATATGTGGAATTGTCCTATGTCTTTTTCTGAAAGTTCAAAATCCATTTACCTTCCTTAAATATTGCATTTACTATGAGCTAAGTTTAGCCAAGAACGTCAAGCTTACTTTTTGCCTTAATCTTAAAATGAATGCTTTCAGCATGCCAAAGCAAAATGCCTACACGTTTAAAACATTTGGAAACATTTCAATCAGAGCCTTAGGAATGGATCGGCCAATGTCACTATTGGTACACTAAATGGACTACAGAAACAGAGCAAGCAGTTGTAAAAAGGACCAGGCAAATCAGTTATCTAACTATCTGGCATTTTGTAAACCATCCATAAGAGCCCATGAGCATGTTTCCTTTCTACAGGGGAGGGACAGATATATAACAATGAGCTCACACTACTAAAAAGGTTTCAATATTCCCATTTTTTCCCTATTCCCTGACTCATTTATCTCTTTCAGTCACAATTTTCTCCCTAGAAAGGGCAAATAACTTGTGGCCATGCACAAATTTAAATTTTGGATCCACTTCATAGCAGCTGTGTAGCCAAGAGAGGTCACTTAATTTCAGTGAGACTCAGTTTCCAGATGTATAACCTGGAAATAATAATAACACTTGCCCTGAATAATTCTTAAGGCTGTAGGAAGGATCAAGATGCTGTCAGTGTTAAGTGAGAGTACCTCATATGGCCATAAAGATAATACAAGCATAGGCCACAGGTACTGATCATGACCATTATTATATTCTGACCCTTTTCTTCATTCTTTGCTTCTGTATCTAATGTCCTAATGAACATATCACTGTAGAGTTAATAGTTCCCATGTCTGGTAATGTCTCTCTATTATAGATTACCTGCCTTCTAATAAGTGTGTGTGGCACAGTCTACCTCTCAACCCCTGAGTAATTTTACGGGAGAGGAAATGCAGTACTTAGTTTAGAATGTTCTTGTCTGGAACGTGACTTCCTGCGATCAAAGCCCTGCTCTTTCCCTACTTACAGCATGACCTTGAAAAAAGTCCTTTAACTGCTCCTTGCATCAGGTACATTGCTGGGAAATGAGTTCAATCCTACTATCACTGCATACATGAAGAGTTTATGGATTTTAAAATAATTGATACAAGCAAAGTGCTGGAAGAGTACCTAGCAAATAAAAAATACTAAGTAAATGGTAGCTATTAGCATTCTATCATGATTAAGCCATTATTTTGTCAGGGCCACTGCTGAGAAATTCAGGTTCAGTGGGCCTAAGTGGGTTTTAATGAACTCCAGTAAAAACAAATAAGTACCTTCAGAGGTTTGGTGCAGGGGCCACATTGCTCGCCTCCTGGGAGGTAAGCATTAGTTGACACAGCCTAATGAGCAGTCTTTTTCCTGGTTCAATGTGAACTTCATTCATTTCTTGCATTTACTGCATACCACCTATGTGTCAGGTGCCATGTCAGGCTCTGGGTGTACCTGTTGTTGCATTTGTCTTTGTGTGCTGCATGCTGCTACCTGGATGCAATTTGTTGTCTTGCCCTGAGCATTCCTTGGCTGACATTGGTGCTTCCTCACCTCAGAACCCTTACTTTCAGTGTTAAGGGATGAACTTACACAAAGAACAGCCTTTATCAGCCGATCTCTATTGATGTTTTGCTTTCCTCCAATTTGCTAGGCAGTGCACTGGCTCCCTGCTTTCCAATTAAGGCCAGAAATGTCCTTGCCTGGTCCTGATAATCTCTCTGTAATTTGAGCATGCCCTCTGTCTTTTCTCTGTTCTCTCTGTTGACTGGGTTCTTTCCTGATAAAACTCTGCACTTTAATAAAAGAGGTCTTCAGAATCCTCTTGATGAAAAGAATTATTTCCTGCTTGGAATTTGCATTCAAAACAGATTTTCCCAAAGCATGGTGTCATGGAACCTTTAGTGTAATTGATCTTTATCAGTCTGTGACAGGGATCATACAGGCTAAGAAACAAGCAGATCCTGAGACAGATATGTGAGTGAGTCACCTTAGGAAGTCCTGGTGGTGAAGGGGGAACTCCGAAAGGGAAGGGACAGAAGTCAGTGCAGGGTGCATTCATGAGCTGGTTACTCTTCCAGAAGACAGGGGCTCGGTTCCTCTGGCACCCTCTAGGAGACACAGGAAACATGCCTCAGAGTTGTCTCCACTGAAGGAGTGGAGGCTATAATTATACGTCATCTCCTTGTCACATTTAAACACTTGCTGAACAGGAAGCTGTGGCTTCAGAAGCCAGAAGCTGAGCGTTCCAGTGCTTTGTGGTAGGAAGCCATCGAGGTGTGTGGGGTCACTGAATGTTGAGGAGATATGAATGGGACACAGAGGGTGTGCTTTACACAAGCACCCAACATTGTGTGGATGCATCTCAAAATAATGAGCTATTTGCAGCTATTTATTGAGGAATCGTGTTCATGAATTTATTTGTGCATTCATTTGATTCCATTCCTCCTCTTTGTCAGAGTCTGTGATACATGTGGAACATCCAAAAATGAATAAGATGTGTGGCTTTAAGGGCATTGGAATGTAACAGGAAAGACCATCATTTAAAATTCTGAGTACAGAATTTAAATATTTGTACAGAAATACACACACACACACCATCACGAAGTTTTGTGCACTAGTGAGGTGTTCTATGCACGAAGGCCTCTGAGTCTGAACAGTGGTTTACCAGTCAGAGAAGCTGAAGCCATGCCAGGGTGGAGCTGTGGATGGGAGTCATGGATCGAAGAAACGTCAAGTTAGGTGGACAGAAGCTTTTGTTGCGGCCGCATTGGTGAGGGCTTGTCCCAAGTGAGGGTTTTGCTACGCGCTGTAAAAAGGTCAAACAATGATCTTAAATAGAGAGGAGACATGTTGTGAAAAAAAGTCTTCAACAGGGAGACCTGTTGGATCTCGCGGTGTAACTGTTGCAAAGGTAAAGTAGAAAGGTTTTAGTAGCTCACTGCAGATGGTGAGGAAAGGAAAGGTACGAAAGATATAGCTTAAGAAGAATCAACAGGCTTTGCTAGAATATTGGATTTGAGGGATTTCACAGAAAATTATATTTCCTTATTTCTGATCTACTGTTTATCTTCTGATAAAAGCTTGTTGCTTACAAATCCTGGACCTCTTTCTCCCCTTCTCCCCCTCCTCTTATTCTTTCCACATCATTGTACAGCAGAGGTAGGCATGTGCAGAAACTGAGTCTTTAAACACGGTTTAAGGTATTGGAGAAATAAAACTTTCATTCATTGTACGTAGAGCAACTCCCAGTCCCAGGAGAGCAGGATGGAAGGCTGGGGCATCCAATGCACTCATGTCTCAGCTGTTAAAGAAAATCCTCAGACCTTCGCTTTCCTGTCTCTGCTTCTGCGTCTCCTTTAGTAAGTAGGTTCTAGTTGCCTTAACATAGTGTTAGGAATAGCGGATGCATTTTCTGGAGGGTTGCTTTGAATTCTCAAGATGAAAGTGAAATTCATCATTGAAAATTATTATCCAAATCAAAGCACTCAACCTTTCATCCCCACATGCCTTTGAGGTTTAGAGACCTTGTGTGGATTCCCAATAAAGTAAGAAACTACCTTTAAAATGCCAAAAAGTTTCTAAAAGCAAAACATGGGGAAGGGATGTTGAAATAGAAGCATTTCCTCAAATCGCCATGCACTCAACTATTAGATTGTTATTTTATTTATAAAAGAAAAATGTAAGAGGAGAAATGCCTGTTTGTCTACCATATTTCAGTTGACAGACTCAACTTGCTTAAATTCTACATAACTGCACATAAATGGCTCAATCCACAACGGCAGTAAGTTCTCTTGCTTGCCTGGAAGAGCACACCAACAGAACTCCATTTTGCAGGAGGAGAAAATGTGGATAGTCCTGAGGCATCAGTCAGATTATGGAAAGTAATACTAACATTTCAAAGGTCACAGCTGTTACAAAGAATTACAGAGAAAAGCTCTACGAGTTGTTCGAAGAAAGGAGTGGTTTAATCAATTTATACATGTGGGAGAACAGACAATTTATTTACCCTCACAGACTCAGGTTTCTAATTTCTAAAATGGGAAAAATATCTACAATAACTGCGAGGAGATGGCCAGTGTCCCATCCCAGTGTCCTGCCTCTATATGGTCTCTTGAGAGTTTATTCCAAGAATAAAAATATCTTGGCAAAATCATACTATGTCCCTACTAGCAGGTCAGACCTCATCACCCTATTTGGGAACCCTAAGTGATCTATTGATCACATTTCTGTTAAAGAATCACAAAATACCAGAATGTTATCTGAATTCATGCCATGAAGAAGAGAGATTAGTAACAATAAAATAAAACTATTCTATTATTATTTATAAGGCTGTTACCCCAACTGCCTGGAAAGCTCTCGTAATGGATACTCACTCTCTCATCCTAAACTGGGTGGGCATAATGCGAATGACAAAGGACGAAAGTCAGTGGAAATCTTGCTGTGCAGGTTTCTCACAACCCAAACCAGACTTTTTCAACTTTCCAAAATAGTGCAAAGAATCTCACACATGTACGTGTGCTCACACACACACACACCAGCAAATGGAAGGGGAGAGGAAAGACAGAAAGTTGAACTGGGCTTCTTAGGTCTTGGGAGATAACAGTAGACACCCGTCATCTGGGTTCTATTGAAGAGTTGTTCAAAGAGAGAAGGTCTCACCTCTTTGGTGCAGACTCAATCCCAACCCTCACCCTCTGCCTGCTACAAAGAAGAGAGACGGAGGGACTTTGCCCACTGTGTGCCATGATGTGTGCTCCTTTACATCTTCCATTCCCACAAAGTCCCACCAGAAGGTGCCTGTTATTGGTATGTGAATGAGGAGTAGAATTTTTGTTTCCAAAGTCTTTGAACTGATTGAGTGAAGCTGGCCTGCATTATTGAGGGCTGCTTCTTTTACAGTCAGCTGATTGTAGGTGCTAATGGTGTGTTTGTGTGTGTATCTGTGTCTATTGAGTTACCATCCCATTCTCTGGTTGATGGACATGCGCGCTATTTCCTGACCCTGTGGCTGTTATGAAGAAAGCTGCTAATAGAAAAAAAAATAAGATGAATTCAACAAATCACAGACTAGACTGGGGATATAGTTCGTTAACTCCTACAAATGTGCTCAAAATATGGTTAAAGCTTTACATAATTGTGACCCAGAACCAAGTCATATCTCAGTAGAGCTTGGAAACTTGATCATTTTCAAATGAATTATTCACTAAATAAAATGGAGACTTTCCCCTTTGCATTTTTCTTCAACTATTTTCTCTGAGGAAATAGAACAACTGCATGAGAATATATGTGAATATGAAGAAAACAATTTTCTGATGAAGTAGATTGGGCATGGCAACAGATCTCATTTCTTAATTCCAAATGGATACCTTCTGATAGAGTCAAAACTGTCTGATAAAGTCAAAAGACAATCATTTTTCCCACTACAGGACGTTTTCTGAAACATTTTTCTTGACCTTTTACTCAGGCTCTAAAACAATGCCTTCTAAATGCATAGCTAAATCTTTTCTATTACGCTTCTTTGTCTTTTTATCTAGTGCCATTGTTTTATTTGCATATTTCTTACAACTGTAATTAGAGATCATTTTCTTCAAACTGTTCATCTCAAAATCAGAAATTGTGTCCCATTCACAACTGGATTTGGTGTTTTAAATTTGCTTTTCTTGCTAGAGACATGATGTTCCTATCAAATAACATTCTTTATTGTTCATCATGATTAGTACCAGTTTTGGGTGTTAATTTATTCTTCTCACATTCCAAAACACTGGAGAGATGAATAAAAGTCTGTGGATTTAAGTCATTTGCATGAAGAAAGTAGTTTTTTTTCTTTGTTACAGACTATCTTGGTATAGTTTAATAAGGATGCCCTCCTGATGACTTATTGTTTTGATTGGAGTCCACAACACATGAGAGGTTAAAGAAGTTGTATCGTATTTACAGAACTTTTGTCATCAGCGCAGATAATGTTACCCTGTGAATATCAAGAAAAATTTACTCTTTAAGCCTCAAAACCAAGCATGTTAAGGGTTTATTGAAGTATGAAACAAATATCATAAAGTACGTCACATCTTTCAATAATGCAGATGAAGGAGTGGGAAGGTTAAAACAACATTGCTGGGCTTCATAAGAAGTCTGGCGGGCAGTTAGGTTAAAACTTTGTTCAGAGTGAGAAGTCAAACATGTTTCTTAAAATGTGTTTTCAATATAAAAGCACATCTATCTCCAAGAAGTTTTTTTGTAAGTGACACAATTTTATATGAGTAACACAAAAGTCACACCTTCAGGGAGATTGCATACAGCTGGGCACGGTATGTGACCCTATCCTTTCTGAGGCTCTGATGCCTACATGGAAATTGGTGTACGGATTTAAATGAATTGTCCATCTGCCTGTCTCATTTTCTCTTTCTTTCTTTCTTTATTCCTTCCTTCTTTCCTTCTCTCTTTTTTTTTCTTGCCTTCTATCAATCTTATCAGTCTATCATCTATCTGGCTGCTCTTTACCTATCATATCTTCTTATCTCTCTCTCATCATCTGACTAATGATCACCTACCTAACCTCTGCCTATATATGCTCTAACTTCATATATATTTGAGTATCTCAATAAACACAGTTATTCTTTATCTAACTTAGGAATGGTTGATTTGGAAATGGGGCACAGGAGTTGCAGAGAAAGCAGACTTAAATTATTGAAGTGCCAGGATACCAAATATTTAAGCAAAGTCTTTAAAACTCTTTCTTTGTCCAGATATCTCTTTGCCTTTATTTCCCCAGTTAACTCTTAATTTTTCAGCAGACCTCATGGTCAAAATAACTTCTTTCTGAGTACTTTTCCCTAGCTACTGCATTTTAAGGTGATTGCCCCCTTCCCTTGTGTTCTCATATTAATTTTTGCCTATCTATTTGTGCTTTCCTATCAAATTGTACATATACTACATTATGGTGAAATGATCTACCTTCTATGCTCAGCATTTAACCCCAACATCACGTCTTCTATTCATTCATTTGTTCATTCATTCATTCATCATTCATTTATCCATTTTTCATACTTCATTCAAGTGATTTTTTATATCTGCATGTTGGCAGAGAGTTTTCTTGCTGTTGGAAATAGAGAATAAATCAGACAAGGGCACTCCTAGCATCTCTTACATAGATTAGAATGTCATCTTTGAGCTGAAGAGAAATGCTGCAGACAGCAAGAGGCACAGGCGCACAAGCAGGAGGAGGCCACCCGCTGGCCACTCTTTTGCATATCCCTGAGACCCTCCGAGTGTTGAGGCAGGTCAGGCGTGGGAAGAACACCTTGCCAACATAGTGCGTGGGCGGGGCAGCTGGTGAGAGCAGGTTCCGGAAACCCGAAGCAGGTGATCAAAGCTGGACACCTTGATCAACCTCAGGACACAGCACCTTAACCCAATACTATACTGAATTTGATGTTTACTCAGCCTATCCCAATAGTTTTCTAAACAGCCCTTCATTTGCATATTCACTAACCAATCCCAAGAATGTACATTCAGCCAATCACAGTAGCCTCCCTGCATGCCTTAATTTGAAGTTTATTAACCAATCAGGAGGTACCAATATTGCAAACCCTACCTCCCTTTGTTTGATCGAAGAAAAACCCACCTGCCGAACAACCGGAGGGCGTCTCTCCCTCTTGCCCATGCTCACCCCTTGAGCATATACCTTCTTTCTTCTTTCTTTTCTAAACTTTTCTCATTTGCTAATACCTTCTTGTCTCATCCTTGAATTCCTTTTGTGAGGAGTTGATGAGCCTTGAACTGGGCTCTGGTGACAAGGGTGTGGTGGCACAAAATGGTACTGAAAGTGATCCATTTCTCAATGAAAACCTAAGTCAAGAATGATTCTCCTGTGAGGATGGATCAGAGTCCCAAGACTGAGGAAGATCTCAATAAATTAATTCACATATCTTAACTTGAGTCAAGATAAATGAGAACTTTTAGTTGGGGAATTAAAAATGCAAGGTGATGAGTTCATGGTTAATGCTAGACCTTGCAGCAAGGATGGCTGACCACCTTTCATTCATTCCAGACCCTCGAGTGGCTGTGAACTCCCTAATATCCACCTGTAGTGGCATTTCCAACCATGGGTTATTAAAACACGTGAAGAAGTGCTAATGAAAGAATAAATGGGATTTAAAGCTCTGTGGTTCCCTAGGAGTCCTCAGCAGCCAACCAAGTCCATGCCTTCATTTCCATTTATTACTCAAGTTGATGTCTTGTGGCCTCATACTTTAGGGCACCCAAATCCATCCTCTCCAAACTCCTGTTTCCTTCCTCTTCTGCTCTTCACTCCAGACGTACTGTTTCAAATTTGCATGTGGCTGTCTCACTACGGTAGACTGGGCCGGAGATAGGGTCATCGTGCCGGGCACCCTGGGAGGAGAGACCCTGCGGTCAAGTCCCCGGCAGCCTCTCTGCCAGGCGTGGGCTCCATGTCCAACTCCTCCCCACAGGCTTGGGCTCCAGTCACCTCCTCCTTATTATATTTGCTTGATTTGAGCCCCCCACCCCCGCCCCACACCATTTACTGGCATAGCACATTATATCTATGCTAATTAATATTCCAGTCACCGGAGAGATTCCCCCTGGTCTGGTGACTCCGAACATGAGCTCTCATCTTTGAAGCCTGGCCCGCCTACCTCCTGGGTAACATGAGTAGGTTTTCTTATCTGTGGGCTGGAGAGGAGTAAACCCACCTTATCTGGGCCTCATGGGGAGCAAACACTGTACCGCAGGGGAAGTTAACCCAGGGGAGCACATTCCTGCTTATCCTCCCGAATCCTCCCTACCAGCCTCCATGGGGTTAATGACTCTCACGCCTCCCTTGGAGAAGAGAGAAAGCTGAAGATAATAATTTGTGGCTTGTAACTTTTGTTTTAAGGCTTAACAAAGTTTCTGTATTCCTTTCTCAGAAATACATCGTATCAAAAATTGTAACCAATAGCCCTGAGAGCCGTTTTGGAATGAGGGCTGCTTTTTCCAGCCGTAGGAGAGAGGTATTTAAATCAGAATGACTCAAAGCCCATACTGATTGATCCCCTTAGGAGTGTTGCATTTGGGATGTGGTTTGAAATGTTCAGTTCTCTACAGCAGCTATGACACTGCAAGGCAGGTAGAGGAAGAGAAATGTTCTCCCAAACCTTAAGCCAAGAATGTCTGGCTTTTATTTTTTTATCAAGCAACTCCCAAAAGGCCAAAACCTACTAAAGGATGTGATGATGACACCACTGCTGCTGCCCATGACTCCTCTTGATATACACTGTGTTTCCAATTTCAGCCCCCAACTTTTTGTCCTCCCAAGTCCTAGGACAGAGAATGCCATGAAGCACCTTTCCATGTGATTAAACACCTCAATCCAGAGTAATTATTTCTGTACCTAGGGTGGTCCCCTCTAATTGGTTCAGTAAAAGTCATCACTGTTACTCCTAGGGGTCCCTGAAACTCCATTTGTGGGTTGGGGATGGCAAAGAAAATATCAAATTATTACAAAAGTTTCTCTCAGCCAGTAGACACCCCTAGTTAGTTGCAGCCTGAGTACTTTGGCTATAAATTCAGCTGATAAAATGTGATAATAGCCACAGATTTGAATTTATATTTAAACCATGAACATAACTATCCATTTATGTTTAAAATATTTGCTTTTAACGATGCGTTTTCCAGGGATGCATGGGTCAGTACCCATGGTAGCCTTCCCCCTTAGTGTCCACGACCTCTGGTGAAGAGGTCAAGCCAGACTAGTCTCATTATTAGAGAACCTGGCAGCTGTCCCCTCTCAGGGCAGCTGGGGCCAGTACACACACACCTGCTCTGCGCCTCTCCTGCTATACGCTGCGCCCACTGGCACACGCATTTTCTCTCAGAAAAGGGACAACCCAATTTTTGAGGACTTGCAGGCTATGAGAAAGATACTCTGTCCTTTCTCTAAAGTCAGCCTGTATATGCCTACCTGGATTAGAATCCATTATAAAATGTTACGTGTCCTCTTTAGCTAGGCCCTCTCCTCTTTACCCTCACCTCCTGGGTTTGTTTATTTATTTATCTTTCATTTGGTCCAGGGGGGGGAGGAAGTGGCACTAAAGCTCACTAGTGTTTTTCCGCTGGTGTAGAGACAGGGCTGTGTTCTTGAGGACGGGGCAGGGCTGCCCTGGTCGTGCACTCCTCCACCCCAGGGGCCACCATTTACGTGGACAGCCACTGGTCTTCTTAGGTGGCCCAAGGTGGTGGGTGGTCCAAGGTGGTGGGTGGTCCAAGGTGGTGGGTGATCCAAGGTGGTGGGTGGTCCAAGGTGGTGGGTGGCCCAAGGTGGTGGGTGGTCCAAGGTGGTGGGTGGTCCAAGGTGGTGGGTGGTCCAAGGTGGTGGCTCTAGCTCTTCCTGGGTCCAAGAATTCACCTCTGTCTTTTATTTTTCACTTTTTTAGGAGAGTCTCCTTTGTGTTCCACTTCTGGGAACAGAAAATATTGTTCTTCCTTTTTGTAAGAGAGTACACTTTGTGTTCTACTTGTGGGAACAGAAAGTAAGTCCATAATTGGACTAACCTGGATGCCAAAATGCATCAATGTGTGTTGGACAGGAATCTGGTAAGAATCACATCTTATATTTAATCCTTTATATAATCATCTCTTATTTTTTGAGTTTTACTAGGCTGAATGCAGAAGCCAAAAAGGGAGGCAGAGATAAACCAGGCATTTCATTTGCTTTCATGGAGCCTGCAATACATTGGCATCTGGTATTAATAAGTTATATAAGGCTGTGTAATAATAAAGGATATGCCATGCAGGAGAAATGCACAGGGATATAATCTGGCCTGCAGGCATCACGAAATCAGCCCAGTGATTTAAGAGTTGAGTAAGAGTGAACAAGTTTAAGAAAGGGGCTGCCTAACAGGACACGGCGAGCCAGGAGGAGTGTGTAGGCAGCTGAGGTTGGAGAAGTCTGCAGCGTTACGCAACCAGACTCCACAGGCTCTGCTAAGGTCGTGATCGTTGTCCTAAGAGCAGTGGAGAGTCCTTGAAAGGTTTTAAGGAGACAGATTTCAGAATGATTTCGTATCTTAAGGGATGACTCTGCCTCCATTGTTGAGTCTCTATTGGAGAGAATTAAGAGTATATCCTGAAGGGAAGTTAGGGGCTATTACAGTAGTTTAAAAAAGAGGCTTGAGATAAAAGGTAATGGCCACAAGGATGTGATGTGGATTCTGGATTTCTCCAAGTTTTAGGGATAAATTCCTAACCATTTCCTTCTCTCCCTTTTCTTCCTCTTCTTCCTCCTTCTCTTTCTCCCACTCTCCTTGGCCTCTCTCTCTCTCTCTCTCTCTCTCTCTCTCTCTCTCTCTCTCCCTCTCTCTCTCTCTCCTTTCACTCTTTCCCACTTGCCCAGGAGGCATCTCTATTTTCCATAAAATATTTTCCAAGTTTCCGTGGATTCTCTTTCTCTGCAAATTCTACTCCCAACCCTGTGCACATAACTGAATACCTGCTAGGTATTCTTGCAACATAAACTTGCTGGCTTGTAATTACTTCATCAGAATTGGGCACCTCTCTCCATTTGAGCCCAAGAGATTCTCTTTCTTGGTTATCTGGACTTCCCATTCAGAAACACGCAGTCCCTGGGCTTGACTGAACACGAAGGTCTTTCGACGTTACAGCCAATCTTTGTTTTTATGATACTCCCACTTTTTTCAAAAGAATCTTTCCAAGCTGTATAAATATAAATGCATTTAATATTTTCAAAGTATTGAAAGTGGCATTTCTTTCCCACGAATGTAGCTACCTATTACTTGAGTTGTCACAGCAAAGATTGACTATTATTTCTATTTTGTAAGGAAAATAGAAATTGATCACGTGGGCATTGAGCTGTTCAAATGTATTTAACTTCATGCTTGGTAACAGAAGTTCACCCTTCAATGTTTCATTGCTCTGTTTTGGCTGGTTTTGTTTTTAGAATTTAGTATTAAAATATCAAGCAATATCTGAAAGCATAGATTAAGTTATATATAAAATTAAACATGTGACATATTTTCATGAATAAAATATAAATAAAATATACTGAAAAAAATAAGGGGATATTATAAGTCACAATATACTTTTATGATATTACTAAGATTTTGCAAAATATAGTTGATGCCAAGGCTTCCCATCAAGCTCTTGTGTATGTAATTATCTTTGTCTCTTTGGCCTTAAATGTATCCCTCAAATGAAATGATTTCAGGCATCTCATATTCCACTTTAATATTTATGTCATCAAGCTCTTTAATTTCAATTTTACCTGTGTTTTTTCACAGCATGTTTATAGCCACAAATATTATTGTAAACTTAGTGTTTTTGTTATTATGCATGCACACTGTAATTACAGAGATAATAAGGTACAATTATAAAATTAACTAAAGAATGGAAAAGAAAGGTGTTAGGAAGTGTTTTGCAATCTAAAGTTGTGAGTGTCCTAATAGCTGGTATTTATGCTCGTGTGTGTATGTGTGTTTGTGTGAAATATTCAGAATGGTAATTAATTTTTAATTTTTAATTTTCTTCTAAGCTCCATGGAATGCATATTGTCATAGTAGAGCAGTTATTTTCAAACTTTTTTGTATCAGCAGCATCTCCTTTTTAAAGAAAATCTTATTTGACACAGTATTAAAAGCACATAAAGGTGGCTTCGCTTGGGCCTATGTAGGGCTGATGGGTAAGTCTTATTCTATTGACTTTCTGATCTCATCGAAATTTGTTATAACCACTAGATCTCTGAAAATCCCTTTTGGAGAAACCATTATTTGGAGCCCAGTGTTGCCTAAGAAAGCTCAGCAATGGAAATGTGGTATTAGGTCTGGACTTAACCATGTAATTTTTTTTTTTTTTTTTGGTATTCTGTATGGCAGGGACACATTTCATTGTTATCCATGTGAAAATCATGTTATTGCAGCACCATTTGTTGAATTTTTTGCTTTACTTTTTTATTTTTGATTGTTTGTTTTTCAGGAAGTGTATGGACCGGGAATGAAACCAGATCTCCTGCATGGCAGGCAATAATTCTACCACTGACCTACACTTGCACCCCCAACCATGTGATTTTTTCACCAGCTGATTTTGAACAAGTCATATAATCTGAGATCCTCAGTATTCTCATTTGTGCGAATGGGGAAGGTGGCATTTAATTCAATGAACTGAATACTGGTACAGTGTTTGCAAGGAGTTGATAAGCTCAACAACTCATTTATCCATACATTTTTTCCCATATGTCTATAATTATGCATCACAGGCCAGCTATGTAGGAAGCACACTCTGACATGGAGATTAGCATGCGGGATTTTTATGATGGTGTGTAGCTGAAATCAATCCCTTTAGAAAGCAGATAAAGAAGCAGGATTTAACAAAGGGAGGATTTGAACTTGTATGAGGTCCCAGTGACACTGCTGGCCAACCCCACAAGGAGATCTCAAGTGGATCAACAGATTCATACTATATTGAGCCAAATAGATGGGATCCTTACACCCAAGCCACCACCTAATGATTCAGGCACCTCTGGTATATTGTCCTGTCATGCTCCACGAAAGTGTCCTAGTGTCCAGTTTGCACCATCTCCTGAGGGCCGTGCCAGGGTTTTAAAGTTGTATATCTGAAGAGTGTTCCCAAATGAAAAATCTGTCTGTTATCTGATTTATTTCCCAGTCCTTCATAATAACCACCCTCAAAATCCAGCCTTATGCATCAGTGCACACCATCAATTCATGCTGTCCAAGTCTTCCTGCTCTGTAGCCTTTTCTTTTATCAGACCCAATTAGGTTCTCGAGTGGATTACATGGTGATCCACTCACCATGGAAGCTAGGTGTTCGAGTTTGCTAGCTGCTGGAATGCGATATACCAGAAATGGAATGGCTTTTAAAAAGGGGGATTTAATAAGTTGCTAGTTTACAGTTCTAAGACCGAAAAAATGTCCCAATTAGAACTAGTCAATAGAAATGTCCAATCAAAGGCATCCAGGGAAAGATACCTTGGTTCAAGAAGGCCGATGAAGTTCAGGGTTTCTCTCTCAAGTGAGAAGGCACATGGCAAGCACAGTCACAGTTTCTCTCTCGGCTGGAAGGGCACACGGCGAGCATGATGTCATCTGCTAGTTTTCTCTCCTAGCTTCCAGTTTCATGAGGCTCCCTGGGAGGCATTTTCCTTCTTCATCTCCATAGGTGGCTGGCAGTGGACTCTCTGCTTCGTGGTCCTGCAGCATTCTCCACTCTCTCTGAATCTCCTTTCTCCAAAATGTTTCCTCTTTTATAGGACTCCAGTAAACCAATCAAGACCCATCCAAATGGATGAAGACATGTCATCACCTAATCCAGTTTAACAACCACTCTTGACTAAATCACATCATCCAGGGAGATGATCTGATTACAGTTTCAAACATACAGTATTGAATAGGGATTATTCTAACTTTATGAAATGGGATTTAGATTAAAACATGGATTTTCTAGGGGGTATACATCCTTTCAAACCAGCGCACTAGGTGTCGGCATAGTGGTGAGTAGGGCAAGTGGGGGCAGACGTTGAGCTGAGAGTATGTTTCCTTGAGGAGAGAAGCCTCTTAAATGTTTTTAAGAAAGGGTGGAGTACTTAATAGGTCATGTTGGGCCACTTCTGAAGGCTCAAAGGCTTCAGGTGAATCTGTGTATTCGAGCTTCCAGGGGCATCTTTACCTGCTACAAATGAGGTCTCATGTTTTTCTCAGATGACTTTCAGCTGCTCATTTTTTTAGACTACCGATTGGGTCTCCCAACAGTCTTATAATTCCACTGTGTGCTGAATACTATTTTACTGCATTTCTCCAATAGCCGAAACACTGCACCAAGTAGTATATTTGCTTCCATAGATATAACATCCCGATTCACTACCAGTGAAAATGCCAGGAATTAGACTACTGCTTAGGCGGTGACCAGTGGCTGTACCGGTCAGGCGGTGAGTGATTCCTCTACAGTGCACCATCTTCACCACCTGCTGTTTTAGGCCCCTGACACTAGCACTCCCTGGTTTGGTTCTTGCAAATCTAGACTTTGACACAAAGTTACTCTTCAAGAAATTTAGCTGGTAGTGCCCTTGGAACCATCACAACTAGATGGAAGAAGGAAGCAGATTGGGGCAGAGGGAAAAGTTGAGCTGTTATGTAGTCCCAAGAACAGTTTTGGCCAATTCTACATGGTACTTTGAAGCTAAAGTGACCTATCAGGGTTGCCTAGGATTTGCTTGAAATGCCAGGCCTTTAAGCCCCATCACAACCAGCTGCAAGATGCTTGTTGCATGGAAGTCTGAAATCATGAGTGAAGTGGTTGTGTGCAGTTGAAACAATCTCTTGAAGTAACTGATAATTTATGTCTGTTGCTATGCAACAAGTCCTTCCTTGAAGTGGCATCTGTGTGGCACAAATCCATGTCTACCTCTTCCTGGTTTAGCCTTCACTAAACTCATCCATAGACAGTATATAGACTCAAATTCATCTTTGTTCACTCAAATGTCATCTTTGCTCACCATTATTAGCCACATCTAATATTCAATTGCATAAAGCCAGAAAATGCAGCCTATTGTGTGTTCACAAAGGAGACATGGTGTTAGGCATGAGCAGACTAAAAAGGCCCATAGAAATCCCCGTCAGATCCTCACCTATTCACCAACCTCATTACTCCCCTCTGTGTGAAAAGCCTCCAAGAGCCAGCCATCTCGAAATTTTCTGAACTTGACATTCTCTCTAAATTCAACATGTGTTTGCATGAGCTCTTACTTCTGCTTTTGCCAGGAATTGGTTTTGGAATGTTTGAAAGGGAGATTTCCCTTCATAACCAGAATTCTCTCTTTTCATTGATGCTTCCATTGTAAGTCTGGAGTGGGTAATGGCGTGTTGTAATGTGGTCCCAGACAGGCAAGATGTATGCATTGCTTCATCCTAAAACACCTTATTTCCTCTTAGAGCATACAAATTCTGTATATCCCTGTAGGGCCAATTGTTACCTTGAGTTTTTTGTTTGTTCTTTGTTTTTCCCCAAACACCCTTTAACTCAAAGTAATTATCTGTATCATCCAGTAGGAAATTATTAAACACTAAGCAAATAGAAGTCTTAGAATGTTTTCACATGTTTTGATTCATCCTTATTTCATTTGAGGTTTTATAGGTGTGATTTTTCTTATAATTACCACTTTTGCTAATTCACATTGAGAAATAGAGAAGAGCAGCCTATTGCATAGGGAAAACAGGGACACAAGAAGCCAGGGTTTTCTACAGCTTTGCTCAGGCTGTCTTAATTAATCTTGCTTTTGATAATATCACCTGACTTCAGTTTCCTCATCTGTAAAATAAGAAGGTTTCGTTAGAAAATCTCCAAGGTAAAGCTCACAATTAAATGAAGTGTTTCGGAAACGAGATTACCAACTCTGAGAGCAGGAGTCCTAAATAGAGCAATAATTCAAGTTCCAAATATCGTCACTGTTTTGCTTCCAGTCCACTCGAGTCTTAAAAACCACTGGACTGTTCTCTGGTGTGGGAACGTGGTGGGCAATGGGGGCAGCTAGGACGTCTAATGTAGAAGTCATTAAAGAAAGCAGTATTGCTTAGAGATGAACAGTCCTGTTAATCATGATGGAATTAAGGTTTACAGAGAAGGTCCAGATTCTGAAATAAGATATTCTACTGGGATAGGACAGGGAAATAGTCCCAGGCATTAGGTTAAATGAGAGTTTTGGTGGGCAGCAAATCCATTTTGAAATTTAAAATTCAATACACTCCAAGGCAATTAAAAACACACACACACACACACACACACACACACACACACGGCATTTTCTTGATAAACACCTTGAATATCATGCAGTTCCCACGTTTTCCTTCAGTAGCTAGACCTTGTAATTCAGATGCCTATCACTCACTAAAGAGATAATAAAGGCATCTGTTTAGAATGCATTGTCAAGAATGTCTGTTGAATTTTAACATACTTTCTTTGTGTGAGCATTGACGGTGTCAAATGATTTTTCTCTTTTATTTCATTAATGTAGAAAATTACCTTGATTGATTCCGTTAATTCTCAGAATAAAGCTAACTTAGTGATGTGCAGTATCCTTTTTTGATTTCACTGAATTCTGCTCTCTAATATTTTGTTAAAGAGTGACTCATCTGTATTCATAAAAGATGTTGGCCTATAAGTTTCCATTTTGTAATATCCATGTCATAATTTGTTATCAATTCTATGTGGTTTCAAGAATGAGTAAGAATGTGCTCTACTTTTCTGAGTTAGCCTCAAATCGGATTTGCTTCTGCCTTAAATGTTTAGAAATGTTTACTATTGACAGCATTTGGGCCTGGAGAGAATTTTTAGAGGTGGGCGGGTAACATTTGCTGATTTAAAAAGACATATGACTATTTAGATTTTCTTCTAATCCTTGCATCACTTTTAAGTTGTTTTTTGTGGGAAATCGTCTTTCTTTAAATTTTAAAATGCATTGTGATGAAAGTGTTTTTCAGAAGTATTTTAGTTACATTTGAGTAACTGTAAGTTCTGCAGTGATTTTGAATTCCTGATATTGATATATTTTTCCCTTAGTCTTGCCAGGGTATGGGCAAATTATTAATCTTTTAAATGAACCAGTTTGGCTTTGTTGATTTTCCCTTTGCATGTTTTCTATAATAATTATGCACCTCCTTTATACATTCTTTGGGATTAATTTGCCTTTTTTTGCTCTTATTGAGATGAAATTTTGATTATTAAATTTCAGACTTTGTTTTCTTCTTAGTTAAAGACAATACATTTATTCTGAAAAAGAGCTTTATGTTTCAGCACACAGAATTCTAAATATCATATTTTCCTTGTTATTTAGCTAAGAATAGCTTCTAACATCATTGATGTCTTCATTAATGATTGCAATAATTATGAAAAACTATTAAGTAATAAACACGTGAGGATTTCCTAGTTATTCATTCATTACTTACTTCTAACGGCTCTTTGTATTCAGATAATATGCTGTGAATTGCTTGGGCCTTTTAGAATGCACTTATGCTTGATGCCTGATCCAGTATTTGAACAATATAGGCAAACATAGTACTCAGTCTATGAAGATAAAAATATATTCTTCATTGCTTGGAAATGTATTTGTGTGTGTGTATAAATTTTGCACACAAATGAATTTCACCTGTTTTGTATACCCATAATCACATGCGTATATATTTGATATATATGTTTTTCAAATAGGTCAAATTTGTTAACTTTTTTTTCTTCTGTACCATTTTTGAGGGCTTTTTCCTTTTAAGTAACTGAAAAAAAACTGAAATCATGCTAAAAATTTTCCCTACAATTGTGATTTGTTTCTCTTATTGCTCTATCAACATGTTCTGTGCATTAATTTTGGGCTGTGCTCAATTGTGCTCAGAAAGTTAATGTTTATATTCTTTTCCATGTGGTCTTCCTTTTATGATTTTAATTACGCTTCCTTGTCTCTCAGGCCCTTACCTTAATGTCTGTTTCGTCTAGTATTGATATGAATAAACCAGGCTATCTTGGGTTAAAAACTTGCATAGGATATCATTTTTTCTTCTTTACTTTTAACTTTTTGGAACATTTATATTTAAGATATAGCTCTTTTTTAAAGCACGCTATAGTTTTCTATTGGGAGGTTATTTAAATCCATTTAATTTTCTTTGCCTTCTATTTGGGGTATGTAGTCAGTTTATATTAAATACAATTATTAAGAGATTTAGATTTAAAACTGCTATGTTTGTATCTGTTTTCTATGTGTTAAACTAAATCTCTTTTTCTCTTTCTTATCTTTGTGACAGAGTATTTTTATTGTTATTCCATGGGTCTCTTCCTCTAGCTTGTTGGTTATATGTCAGCACACCATTAATAACTGATTGCCTTAGACACTAAAACATGAATCTCTTTTCTACTGATGGCTAATAGAAACTGGTGCATTTATCACAATTTAAATAACGCAAGTACAGTAGAACCATTTAACTAGATTTACTATCCCCTTTGTTTTTCTGTGCCATTGTTGTTACATATTTTGATTCCATGTTTCAAAATCCATTAAACTGGTTATCATTCTAAATAGTCAGCATTCAGTACATTCCCCATATTTACTTTTTCATTTTTCTTAATTGTTTCTAGTACGTCAAAGCTTTGTTCTGTGATCAATGTTTATCCCTCCTGGAAATTTCTATTTATTATTTCTTTAAAGAAGTTAGGGTTGGAGCCAATATTCACACCCCCAAACTCTCTTTCTCTTTCTTTAATGTGGCATTTTTCCATGTCATTTTTTAAAAATCCGTTTTCTCCGGGTATATGATTCTGGACTGACATGTGTTTCTGCTCAGCATGTTGGCCGTGTCATCCTGTCATCTCCAGCTTTCTTCATCTACATGGAAAATGCCGCCTCTTTGCTCAACTGAGGGCAGTGAGCCACCTCCCCCACCTCTGGCTGCTTTTTAACAGTTTACAGAAGTATATTATATATTTAAATATATAATTTTTATAATATTTTATAAAAAGTAGCTTTCTTCTATGCTATTTTTATTCCCCTCCTCTTTTTCTATGTGCTTCAGTATGATTATTTTCTATTATTTACCTCTCATGAATGTTGTTTATCTGTTTCTAATCTGTTGAGTTCTTAGTTCTACTTTTTCTAATTTTTTTTATGTCTATAATTAAAACATTTTTTCCTTGTTAGTTCTTTGTAGGAATCACCTAGCTCATTATATAAGCATACTAACTTGAGGAATCTAACTCCAATGTCTGCATCTTTTTGGGGTGTCCTATTGTCTTTTGTCTTTCAACTTTCAGTCATTTCTCTTGTTTAATGGTGTGTTTGATAACTTTGAATTTAATGGTGGATTCAGTAAATGAAAAGATCTAGTAATTTGGGGTCTTTAATTGTTTTAATTTCTCCAGAATCACTTGCCATGCCTCTGGAGGCTAGATTGTGTTGGAAGGTTACCAAATACAGTCAGAAACAAAGCAGGTTGCAAGTCATTGAGAATTCTGGTCTAGTTCAGGTTTTTTCCCATTGAAAGCCTACTGATTTTCCCTCTCCCATGGAAAGTTATGCATTTATTTTCCCACCAGAGTGGTTAGATTGCTGTATGCACTGCTCAGCTTCTCAGCCTCTTGCTGCTACAATCTGCTGGCTGCTAATTGTGAACTGCCGTGTACTTCAAGGTGAAAAGATACACAAAATGTCAGGCTCATCTCTCTGGACTCTCTTCTCTTTGGGATTATGGATTCTCAAATTCTAGTAAGCTATGTCATCAAGATTTAAAGAATGAATCATCCAGGTATCCTAACTGGATAGAAACAACGTGATGGCAAACACATAAGCTATTCTGCCATAATTAAATGCTGAAGTTCAAACTCCACTGTTATTTCATGCTTTGAAAAAGCTTAAAATATGACTACTGACTCATTATGTAGACATTTCTTTTTAGTGTCTAGTATTTTAGAATAGCCATAAGGAAATATCTAAAGTTATTGAACTGTAATCCAGTAGCCCTGACCTTTGCTTTGATAATGATTGTACAGTTATATGGTATGTATGGATCTAATTCTAGATGTTTTGTTCTGTCTGTATTACACTGTCTTAGTTAACCTACCCCTACTGTAAGTCTCAAAATTGGGTAGAGTGCAATACTCGTGGTCAAAAAGAGGGGAGGATAAATGGTATGGGGTATTTGGGGTTCTCTTTTTTGTTTTTGTTTCTTTTTGTGGAATAATGAAAATGTTCTAAAAATGATGATGGGATGAATACACAACTATATGATGAGTTCATGAACTGATTGTTTACTTTGGATGGATTGTATGGTGTGTGAATATATCTCAATAAAATTATATTTAAAAAAAGAAATATCATGAAATACAACTTCAGGATAAAACACAATAATGGATAAGTAAAGGAAAATGGAAAGAAATGAATATTTCAGCACACACACGCACAAATGAAATAATCTCAGAACGGCATCTCAGAAAGCAAAAGAAATGACACTAAGGTGGGTGAAGCCACTAAGCTACTGGGCTCTGTGTCTTCAAGGAGGCAGAGGGAGCCAGAACCTGAATGTTAAAAAGGAACTGTGGTCAATGCACACCTGGATTATTTGGGAAGAATGTCGAGATAAACTGCAGCTGTTGATTTCCCTATAGCTTGCTTAAACCTGTAAATCTGCTGAGGCAAGGGGAAAACAGAGTAAAATGGAAAAGCTCACACAATCTGACTTCAGCACACGTGTTGTTGCAGTGGCACCATTAGAAAGACAAGCCATACACTGAGGTCCTGTGTTAAAAATACAGCATGAGCCAGAAAGAAAGCAAAGCCTATGCTCATTCAAAACATGCTTGAAAATAGAATTAAAATTAGAAAGGCAATAAATAAAAATAAAAGGAATTCATTTATTTCCAATCAAAGTCATGGAATGAAGTAACACCAAAATGATTTCAAAATAAGCATGCTTCCAGTCTCAAAGACATTACGAAGAAATTTGATTCATCAAATGTGAAAAAAATATAAAATAGAGTAGGCACATAGTGATCAAGAGTTTAATCTTGAATAACAACCAATTAGAAATCTTATAAATAAATGAAGAATCATTGACATAAACACTCGACAACTAGAAGAATAAATCCTTGACAGGACATGTTACTCACTGATGTATTTTGATCTGTTTGAAGAGTATTTAATGTAGAATAGATACACAATAAATATTCATTTTTATTAATAAATAAAACACATATGAAAAGTAAATTAATTAAACTAGTACATGAAACATAATAAAGGGAAGTCAGAGCAGAAGATGTACATTTTCTAGAACTCCTGTTCTAGTGTTCCACTGGGCCTCTTGTCCAGAGGACAAACCACAGCCTCACTCACCCACTCCCTCTAAGTTCCTCTTGCCCTCAACTCCCTTCTCTTCTGATTTTGGTGGCTTCCCTGGGGATGCAAATCAAATCTCCGTTCCTGAAAGATCTGAACCTTGGAAAATCATACTTGCTTCAGGCTGTGGGTGCACTTCTCTGTTTATTATCGACTTTGGGTAAAGGAGAATTGAAATCTATATAAGCACATACCTGGCTGCCAGACTTAACCCTCCCTGCTCAGACTGTGTAGCAGGGGTCTTACATTCTCATGTTGATTGTGGTCAACTCTGTACGCCACAATCAGGATTCTCCTTTTTGTTCACTGGTCCCTGGATCCCAGACTTTTCAAGTGTCCAGAAAATAGCCACACTTGTAGAAAAATGGGTATTTGCTTGTGTTCACTGAGAAGAGTGTTTTCTCCCTGGGGACTGGGCTAGGAACTCTAACTCTAAAGAGCTCAGAATTATGGGGAGGGAGCAGTCTCCCAGTGACTCCCTGGGGATTATGATCGGTAGATTGTTGTGATTTCAAGAAACTCTTTGCATTTTCCCTACAAAGAACACTGTAGAATTATGGAGTCTCTATTGCAGTTCTTGAACTGCCTCCTAAAGGATGGTACCTTCTTCTTGAAGAGTACTAGCCTCCTAAAGGATGATGCCTCCTTCTTGAAGATTACCAGCTAGAGCTTCATTTGCAAGTTCAAAAGTCAGTCCCAAAACAATTGACCCAGTTGCTTCTGCTTGGTATAGCATATGAAGATGCCAGTAAATCCCCTGGACTCATTTCCACACCTCCTACATTTTGAAGTGGTTTCCATGCTCTGATGTCACTTCATGCAGCTTTTTTTTTCACTTCAGGTGTTTTTTCATGTTTGAGAATCAGATCCTGTATAAGCGCCCAGAAAATAGTGCTAGTTGTGGCTCTTCAGGCAGGAAAAGTGGACCCATTCCTGGAATAGACATAGATTCCCATGATAATGAAACACTGGACCTCCCAGAAAGGAAGGAACCCTATGGAGTCAAGTTGTCACCAAGAGGCTGGTAGGTCTTCTCAAGGATCAGTGCCTTCTCGAGTGCTCATCTTTAGTATTTGTTGTTAACAGTTTGGACAGTTAGACATAGCAGTAGCCAAATCTGGTTTGTGAAGTGGGAATTTGTGTTGTTTAGCTTGTATCTCACCTCCATATTCTCCATCCTCTGTCACGGTGTCCACTTGGGGCACCTCAGTCCAGTTCTTTGGTGGTTGATGATGAACCATAACCACAGGAAGTGGATGAGTCATTGGCCCAGTTTGTCCTCTAAGGCCTCTTCTACCATAGATGTTTTCCTGTTCATGTTAACAACTCTTACATAGACCTTCACACATTTATATGTGTCACATTTATATGTCTCATCCATGGTCTTCTTGCCTTTATCATCATTGGTTTTGTTTTCCTCGAGGTTCTGACTACCCGAGGGTTCTGACTACCCGAGGGTTCTGACTACCCGAGGGTTCTGACTACTATAGGGTTCTGACTACCCGAGGGTTCTGACTACTATAGGGTTCTGACTACCCGAGGGTTCTGACTACCTGAGGTTCTGACTACCCGAGGGTTCTGACTACCCGAGGGTTCTGACTACCCAAGGGTTCTGACTACCCAAGGGTTCTGACTGCTATAGGGCAGAACCACTTTTCATGGTTTCATGTATATTTTCCCATGAGCTGCATCCCTTTCTACACAAAGTAGATGACCAGGTACACAATTCAAAACTCTACCCATTGGGGTTATCTTCCTTTGCCAATGTCCTTGAAACTTACACCTGAGTTTGATGGTAGTACAGCAACCCTCTATTTTTAACACAAAACCACTCAGTGAACCAATCTTTTTACATACCAGACCCAGGCTTTTACTTCTTTCTTTATCTGATCATATGGATCACCTCTCATGTGATTATAAATGTGATCTTGGGGAGAGGATCCCATACATGTGTAGTGAGTGGCAGGATAGTTTGAGCTACTTTCTCATGTATTTCCTCATGACCAGTAGTTGTCCTTGTTCTCAGTTCTGGATGTACAATTTTCAGGTCATCGTGAATTGCTGCTGAGCCTCCCAGACTCCATGACTTGACAGTTCCATAAAAGCTGTAGTTCCAGACGCATGGTTACTTGATGTTGCATGATTAATCTCCAATTCTTCCAGAGTCCATTAGCAATCCAGAAGGCAAATGTTTTTGCTGTAGATGCTGTGTCCTTCCTCCAGAAACCCAAGGACCTGCATTGTGATTTTCCCAATGGGGATTACCATACATTTTGCATGGCATCTTTTTCTCTCCACCACTCCAAGATCATGTTTTTAATAAGTTTCATGTACAATAAGAAAGTCTGCTCGCACTACATACTGGATCTGCTGCAGAGCCCTTTCCTGATTCAGGCTCCACTCAAGGCTGGAGACCTTTTATGTCATGCATTATGCAGGCTTGAACGATATTTCTAAATGCATTGTGTGTTGCCTCCAGACTGAAGACAATGATCAAGTTTTACGCCTCCTTTTTTTTCCATTTGAATGTAATATACAGGAATTGTTTTTCTTCACTGAGGATATTTTAGCATTACCTTGTCAACTGTTCCCTCGAAAACTTCATTAAAGTTGCTGATGTCTGAATTTTCATAGAGTCATCTCCTACTCTCTGGAGCACTTGCAACTTGTCAAATCTTCAGGCTTGCTGGTCACATGCTTGCTTTATAAGCATGATTCCATTTGTGTGATAGATCAATATGACATTCTGTGAAAGGTCCAGAAAGTCCAGTGCTATTATGGCAGAGAGTGGGAGGGTTAACATAGTTCTGGGGCAAAACAGTAAATGAATATTGTTGTGCATTCCACATGAGTGAACTATTTCTGATCTCCTTTCTTAGTTAGAATAGAAAATGCTGCATTTGCCAAGTATAGGTCAAGTGCCATTTACCAGAGGCTTTATTGATTTGCTCTAGGAATGATACTGTGTACAGCATGGAGGCTGAAATCAGGGCTACTGCTGGAAATTGCCAGTGGTAATGTAAAAGCATTGTTCAGGATAAACCCAGTTTATTGAAAGGCAACATTAGTAAATTCAGTGGAATTTACTAGTTTATACTAGGAACCACCAATGCTGAATCCCTTAATTATTTATGGGAGACATGAGTCTCCCTCACTTCCCCAGGATGCAATGCCCATTTTGACTTTCTGCTTTGGCTGGTGGGGGGGAGTTCCATAGGCTTACAGTAGGCCCCCACCACTCTGATACCTTCCATTTAATATTTTACAACTCACCCCAGCATGGATGCATTTAATAGACATAAAAAGTTTATACATTTTAGATTACACAAAATCCATGATGCTTGACTTATGATCCACCAATGAATAACTGGAACATATAATGTCCACCAGTAAATTTGTTGCAAGATTCATCAATCCTTTCCACATGAAGTTTTCTACCCCATGGAAAGCTCCAACTGGTTTTTATAACAATTTAATCACTGATTATCTCCCAAAACTTGCCTTGAATCAGTCTAGGGGGATGAAATTATTTTTGTTATACTCTTAATAGCAGAGAGAAATGCATCTTCATGAAGCAATCAGCCGCACAGTAGCAGGAATACAGGATCTTCATAACTTCAATAACCTTTTATGTTAATTTGATAAAAACTATTTCAAGGAAAATAATTTTATAAAAATCCCAAGTATGTTCTGAGATAACTTTTATTCATTTGTTTTCAACTTGTTATTTGCAGAGTATTACTGAGATCAAAAATTTTATGGCATATTTGAGTTTCTTATTTTACAATTCAATGTATTTATTGTTCAGAAAATTGTGGAACCATCACCATAATCAATGTTAGATTATTTTCAACACCCTACAAAGCAACCCAGCATTCCTTAGCAGTTGTTCCTCATTTCTCCTCAACATACCTGCCTGCCAACCTGAGGCAACCACTAATCTATTTTCTGTCTCCATAGATTTGCCTTTCCCAGACATTTCGTATAGTAAGACTAATAAAGTATGTGATCTTTGGTTACTGGTCTCTTTCACTTAACATAATATTTCAAGATTCGTCCATGTTGTAGCATGTATCAGCATCATATTCCTTTTTATTTCAAATAATGTTTTATTGAATGGATATACCAGGTTTTCTTTATGCATTCATGAATCGGAAATTTGGATGTTTCTGCCTTTTGACTATTGTGAATAATGCTGTATTCTCATAATATTTACCTTGTATGCCAAGGACCCAATTAGGAAATTAATCCAACTGCTAACTATGTCAATTCCCATGATACACTAGGCCATAGAAGAAATGACCAGAACATGGATCTGTGGTCAGGTGAGTCCACTGTACCACAAGCTTCTGTCAGTACCCCATTTATTACCTGGCTCCTTGGGCTCCATACTCTAACAGTCATATCAACTCAGATTTTGTGTTTACCACCCAGAAATGCCTGATATCCTGCTTCTCCAGTGTACGGTCATGGGAGAAAATGTTTATAGGTCATTTTAGGGTGAGATGAGGGAAACTTTGTGGTGTATACTTTTCCATTTGGTGTATGGCCATTTCTCATGGGCACTCAGCCACCTCTTCATCCATGCAGTCCAGGTGTGAAAATCAGCTCAGGGTTAAGACCTGGCTAGGAGGTCTTTCCTTTTTGTTTGGGCAACTGTACTTAGCCTCCTGGTCATGTGCTCTCACTCTTTACTACACAGAAAAAGCAGAATGCTTATTGTCCATGTCTTCTACCGCTGTTTGGCTCCTGAGGATGCTGTGAGTTCTATGCCTACCTGGCATGTCGTCAGGCCTGGCCTGGAGAGGAGCTCTCCACTGAACTTGACCAGTGCTCTTCTCACCAGCACACTCTGCATGTGTCCTTCAAGCTTCCCCAACAGGGAACAATCATTTGGTGGCCTTGCATCCTCACATAATGTATCTGCTCGATAGTGCCAAATTTCCCCAGCAACTGAATCTTTTCCAGCACCAATTCAGGGGCTCCAACTTTGCTTAGGCTGGCCTGTTACTTTTCTAGCTTCAAGGTGGCAACCCTAGGAGAACATTTTCACCAAGTCCTGTAGTCCTAGGTAGGAGGTTAAGTCACAAATCCTAAAAGAGTTCCCCATGTCAAAAAACTCTTACTTATCCCTTCTAATATTTTGAACTCCGGTCAAACATGCATGGGATCCCAAAGATGGTGCTGCTGGAAAAGTTCAGCTGTCTGCCCTCTTGCCTCTTGGATGGCTTCTCCTTTCTTGAAGACCTTCCAAGCTGCACATCTCCATGGCTGAGCAGAGTGTTTTACAACTTCCTGAGGGATACAGTAGCAGCTATCATATAGTCTTTAAGAAAAGTACAATAGCTGAAGTATAGAAAGACAGACAATGTAGTATTACAGGAAGTAGTGAGAATTGGGGTGGCATTGAGGAATTTCATACCCAACAGCCATAGTTTCAGATGATGGGCAGAACATAGTTGAGGAAGGTGGGGATGTTGAGGATGGTGTCCTAGAATGACTGGACAGGGAAGAAGCTCCAGGGATTTTTGTCAGCTGATGTACATGACAGAGCTGGCCTTCCAAGCAGACTTTAGTACAGGAGTGGGAATTCTGGACCAGGGAGGGCTACAGGTCTGCACTGGAATTGGTGATCAGATCAATACACAGGCAGAAGGTGAACCTCATTCTTCAATTGTGAAATGTCTTCAGAAAAGGAAGGAAAAGCTCAGCATAGTCATAAGAAATGGGGCAAAAGTTATGGATGAGGAGAAATGGAGCACAGAAACTCTTTCTCTTGAAAGATGCCATCACGTCCTTCTCTTACTCCCTTTACCTGAGTTAACTTCTTTGTAGAGAACTTTCTTAGTGCCAAGGCCAAACCTTGCACCTTTTCTAAACAAAGAACATTATCTTCATGTGTAACACTCAAGGGACTTTTTTCTTCCTCTCTCTCACCTTTTCTTCTTTCCTTTCTTTCCTCCTTCCTCCTTTCCTTCCTTCCCTCCCTCCTTTCTTCCTTCCTTCTTTCTCTCTCTCCCACACTCCCTCCCTCCTTCCTTCCTTTTTTCCTTTCATTTTTTTTTGTAGGGAGCTATTGCATTGTTCCTTGAGCTATTAAGACCTTTCTTTCATTGAGCACAATGCTTTAACAACCAGTAGAAGATAATTGAGTGAATTGATAGAGAGTGAAAGATTATTTTATACAGATAAGGGGAGAGAGAGAAATGTGATAATTTTGCCCATCTTATTTGACATAGGGTTTCTGGTACTGAATTGACGCAGACTGGCTCTCTGGGGTTCACAAAGGTGCTGTTTTTTCCTGTATGGAAGGCAATGAGAATTTTTTATTTACAATATGAAAAAATATATCAATGGCTTCTTCATGTTTGTTAATGTTTCTTCCTTGATTTCTTGCCAATGTTCTAATTTACTGGTGTCCTCCATTTAGCTTTCCTGAGCATGCTAGAGCCATTTGGTCCCAGAGCCCAAAGATGCTCCAAACCTTCTCTACTCTCCTTTTGCAAATGGAGAGCTACAGACCATCGTGACTTCCCATAACGACGCAGCTGGTTCATAACAGCTCTGCCCACGCCCACACTCCTTTTTAACCCACATCAGCATATTCTTGTCACTCTTTTGTCCCCTTTTCTTTCTTTATTCCCTACAGCTTGCAATGGTAGTCAAGCATTTTTCCCCAATTTGACTGAATTTATTCCTTATTTTTCTAACAGTGTCATTTCTCTATTCATACACACCTCTTCTTTCCTTCCTTTCTTTTTCTTTATCCACTGTTTTCTGTTCATTTTATTTCACAGGTTCTTTTTCTATCCTGCCCCCTCTTTTTCTCCTTCCCTTTTTCCTTCTTTTGTGTCTCAGCCCTGATAACCATTGCATGCAGAATTGAGCCAGAGTGCTGCCTTCTGGGTGAGCTCAGAGCACGGTGCACAGGGCACTTCTTCATCTCTGCTACCATTTCCATAAGGCCCATTCATTACAGCCCATTTACAAATGGGAACAAGAGACACAGGGAGATTAATCAGGCTACCCCGGGATAAGTAGTGCTTCAGTGCCAGAGCCATAAACAGCCTCCTCACAGGGAGCAAAAGCAGCTCATCGCCTGTTTCTCCTTTTCCTTCTAAATCTTGCCACATTCAATAGAATTAACTCATCCTTGAAGTGCTCTGAGGCAATCTGCCACATCTGATGGCTTTCTGGGGCTTTGGGGAAAGGATGATGATTTAGTTTTGTCAATTGTACTGATTGAGTGAACTTGGCCTGGCCTCAAATTTTTTTAAGCCACAGTTTTCCCGTATATGTAATGGAAAATAAGGTATTCCTACTAGAACAGCATTTCCTAATGTGAAAAACATACAATGTTTTACCATGTATAGGAGTTGATTTTACGTTGTACTGAGACAAAATGAATAAATGATGACAGTATCATCACTATCCATTTCTTTTAAATTTCAAGGAGAAATTTATATTATGTTTATTATAACACTTACTAATTACATAGTTAACAAAGAAAGATGCATCCCTTTATGCTAATAAGTAGTGTCTTGCAATAACCTAAATGAAATGATTTATTTTTATAACTACCTTATATTTATGGTGGGTAATATAGAGTTTCACTTAAGAGGGTGAACCTCAAGTTCCCTTTTATAATAGATCCCCATAATTTTTTGAAGTGGTCAATGAAAATAAAAATATTAAGTAAAATAAAAACAGTGAACAAATAGTAATATGGCTGTAAATGTATGTGGAAAAAATTGTAGGTGAAATTCTATATAGCTGATATTTGAAATAGAAAAAACTATAGGCAGCTTTTCATTTCTGCAATGTTGGTGTGAAATCAGTGGTGATGGACGAAATAATGTTCCCAGTTTGTTATCCCTTCTTCTGCCATGTGACTTTTCACTTGCCTTTGGGCGGGACCTTTATCCTCTCATGCTGATTCTGGGCTTGGCTCAGTAGCTTGCAGTGACCTGGGAGAATTCCATGGAGTTGCCTTGGTCTGTGTCTTCGCACTTTGACCTTCCTACCGTAAGAAGAAGCTGTTGCTAGCTGCAGGAGGAAGATCTGGGCTGCAGATGGGACCCTAAATTGCAGACTTATCTTAGCAGGCCATGCCCAGCAGAGCCCAGCAGAGGTCACCTGAGCCGCCAGCTCATGGATGAGTCTAGGAACTTTCCTTGGCAATAAAAGAACTTCAGCAAAAAGA
Organism: Tamandua tetradactyla; assembly: GCF_023851605.1. NCBI lineage: Eukaryota > Metazoa > Chordata > Mammalia > Pilosa > Myrmecophagidae > Tamandua > Tamandua tetradactyla. Next base: position 180,444,502 of record NC_135332.1, read on the forward strand.
AGACGTAAACTAAGGCGAACAAGAGAAGTGTGTGGCTGTGCTTTCAGCTCTGCCCTGGCGAGCTCGCTGCTCCTGATGTTGCTTGCCTGTTTGGAGGGCTACGATCCTCTCAACACGTGCATGTGCTCTTCACGCTGCTGGAAGGCACAGTCTCCTCACCATCACTCCTGAGTTTTCCTGGTGGGCCTTGATGGAGTCTCCAGGAGAGCCTGAGTGGGGGAATCTGTCTAACAGGAGGTACCGGAAAGCCTCTGGTTCCCATCCACGCTGGCACCATGGCACTAAGCCCTGGGAATCTGGCAGTCTCCAGAAGCCCACCTGTTCCCCTCCCAGTCTGTCTCTGCCTGCAGGATGTGAGTTCATTTCCAGCTGCATATTAGATTCACCGAGACAGCTTTGAGTTTCAGCTCTGTGTCTTACAGGTTTTATGATCACGGATGAGTCACTTAAACATTTCAGGACTTGATCTCTTTATTTCAAAAGGTAGATAATAAGCAGCAATGTCTGACTTAGCCAGGACCCAGTCAATGATATTCATATTGATTATTTATTAACACAATCTTCTGCAGCCTTGAACTCATATCATAAATTCAAATCACACTGAACAGCTCTCCTAACACACTGGGCTTTCCCAACACTATAAGCTTCACAAAAACTTTGTTCTGTATAATATGGTGTTCCCATTTTCTGTACTAACACTGTCCTTTAAGATCAATTGTAAAGACCATATATTATATACCTTCATGTTTGGAAATGTTAAATCTTTATGATTAATTGTTCTAAAATCATTATACCTAAATATTTTCATATTCTTCTGATCTGTTTAAGATCAATATTGCTAATATTATTTTAATATTAATATTTCTTTGGTTGGTCTTTTACCTAGTATGTCTTTCCAATGCTTTTATTTCCATATTATGTGTGCAATTGATTCAGTATATCTCATGTAAATGTATCTTTATCTGGATTTTGTCTTTTTAAATCTAATCTGAGAAAAGATTTCCTTTCAACAGATGAATTGAATCTACTTTCATATACTGTTATTATTTCTATCGTAAATATATAGACATGCTGAATAATAGAAAGATTTATTTCGATTATTCTGTTTTTCCCCCTACTAATTTTTTAAACTTTTTTTCTGTTTCCCATCAAATTAAATAAGTTTCCTTATTCCCTGCTGCCTTGTGGCTCTAAAGTCATGAGTCCTATTTTAAATTTTTCTTGTGGTTAAAGCTTTAATATGCATAATGCCTTAATTAAGAAAACCAATAGCTGTGGCCTCTTCTGGAACAAAAATGAAAATCACAGAATGCTTTAATTGCAATCAATCCCAAAGTCCACGTAATTTTAGTCTAATCATTTAAATCTGTTTTAAACTCACTCAAAATTACCCCTCACTTCACACATCACATACTTAATACACCTTTTTCCTTAGACATAGAGTCAACAGAAATCTAGGCCGGCATATACCTGCCCCTCCTGTGTAGTCTTCCCAGCATTTATGTTTATCTTGCTTTTCCAAAGTTGCATCCTCCTTCTGCCACTGAGCAGCAGGTCTCTCTCTGCTGCTGTTAGAGTCGTCTCTTCCCTGTGCTGACACTGCAGGCACTGGATTTGCAGGCTTGATACATGCTGCAGAAGGGTTTTCAAGTCCTCTCTGCATGGCGTCAGCTTTTAGGGTTAATATCTTCCATCAGAACTGGCACCCACTTTCTCATGCCTGGATGGAGAAGCCTCATGGCTCTCACTTGCATCTGTGTGTGTGTGTTGGGGGGGCGGGGTGGGTTAACTGGTGTGTTTGAGTGGCTGCAAAAAACATGAAATAAAAAATTAAAAAATGAAGTTAAATATAAAACCTATGCTTAATCTATAAATAATTGTAATTTACCTTATTGGCGATAGCAGTTTTTAAATTTTCTTGTATCTATTTATCTTATCACATACTCCTTTGATTTTCATTATTTTCATTCAGATTCCTGGGCTTTTTAAATATACCATCACGTCATCTGTATGTGAGGATTTGACTGTCTCTTCTTCACATTACTTATAGTGCAGATATTGTTTTCTTATCTCATTTAATTAACTAGAATCTCCAAGACAATATTGAATAGTGGTGGTGACAGTACACATTTTTGTGATTTTTCAAGTATCAAAGGCTTTAACATTTCAATTTAATCCTGCTTGCTGTTATGTTTTGTAAATTACTATCACACTTAGATACAGTTCTTACATTCTTACTACTTACATAAGTTATGATGCTTTCTGAATTGAGGTGTTATTAATATTTACATGTTTTCTTTTCCTGTGTTATGCTGAAGAATTATTTTACCAGAAGGCTGGATATGATTTGCAAATATCCTATTGTTTTATTTGATATCTAAGGTCATAAGTGAAATTGGTTTCTATGACTACACTTTTTATCATTCAGCACATATTTCTTCAATATGTATTAAGTGGTAGATATTTCACTAAGAATTGTGACATCAAAGGAAAATAAAACATCCATATTCTCTACTATTATGGAGCTTGCAATTTAACAGACAAACTTAAAACTGTGATAAATGCTGAAACTACAGTGTGAGCTTGGGAATATTAATAAGGAAGTAGCTAACCAAGTTTAGGCAACAAGTCCAAGGTTCCAAAAAAAGTTGTGGAACCTGAGACTTGAAAGATCCTGAGAGGAGAGACAGAACCAAGAGCACGGGGGGCTAGGAGGCTGGTGTAGGGGCACCTGCCAGGCCACATGTTTAAGGAAAAAGGGCAAAGAGGCAACCAAAAAATGTACCTGTCTTGCAGTGGCTGTATCACAGGCTGAAGTAGGCTGGAGGCTTAGGTACAGCGACAATATTGAAAAACGTGGCCATGGTCCCAATTTTAACTGAATTCAAAGTCCAATAAAGATTTTAGCTTAGAGAGTTGAGTTGGTGGCAAGGCTATGATCTGGAGCTCTCATGGTTCTCGTGACTCTGCCCTGTTGTGCTCTAGTCGCTCTGAAGCTTTCTCCAAACTGCTTCCTCTCTGAAATGGTTCCAGGAAACTATTCAAGACCCACCTGAAGTGGGTGGAGTCACATCTCCCTTTAATGAGAGGTTAATGCCCACAGTTGGGTGAGTTACATCTCCATGGAGATAACCTAATCAAGTCCCAACCTACATTATTGAATCGGCATTAGAAGACACCGTTGCTCCCACAAGATTGAATCAGGGTTATCACATGGCCTGTGTAGGGTCCATCCTCTTTTCAAACTGACACGATCACCATTTAACCTCTCACCCATATCACTTTGTCGTCACCTCAGTTACCCAACCAACATCTGAGTTCCGGCTTTTCCTTGGAAATTCCTTCCATGTATAACCTCTTTTTATCCTCTCTCTTGTTATTCTCCTTGGGCCTGTCATTGGTTTTTCACTACACTTTTTAAATAGCCAAATAACTCCCTCACAGCTGTCATTCTCCATCGCCTCTCACTCATGTCGATATTTCAAAACTGCTTACTTCTTAAATACAGATTCTGTCTTTGAGAAAAGTCTACAAGAAAATGGCAACTTATTTAAAACAGATTCTTCATCTGACTGAAAACATCTGAGTAAAACACCATTAATATGGAGGTTTGCTCTAAGATGGGTCATTCTAATGGCTTAAAATGGAGCCAAGGACAGATGGTTATCAATTAATGGTGATCATTGTATTACCAGCCTGCTCCTTTTCCTAGAAAGGAGTTTTTTGTTTTTTTTTTTTTCTTCTAAAACTAGAATCATCCAAGGAGTCCTGACCTAGGAAAGGAAACTTAATGTGGTTCAATATCTTTCAGGATCCCAGAAAGCAGCTCAAAGTCACAACAATACAGTGAAACGGAGCTTTTACTGGTGCCCCCCCCAACCCTGACATCCCTGGGGGGCCCTTAGAGAGAAACCACTCTACATACACCTCCCAGATATGCAGAATTCGTTTCCCCTATGCCTGCTTCCTGACTTTTTACGAATAAAGAACAAGACAATTTTACGAAGTGTGAAACATCTTGACGCTCTCAACTGTGCTTATTTTAAAGCATTTTGTTGTTATTGGCAGCCTACCCAAAATCTGAACACTCTAGCTGAGGCCTCTGGGACGCTAACTAGCTACTAAATTGGCATGCCCAGTGTCTGCTCAGGTGTGCCGGTAATGAGGTCATTACAGTTAAATGGCAAATGCCAGGGAGAATGAAATGTTCTCTGGTACCTTTCTTGTCTGAATCCACTAGGAATACCAGAGAAAATAAAAACATTTAGAAGCAAAGCTCTATGCCTTATATTGAGAGCCAAAAATGGAATTTTATGGTCTTGCCTCAATGAACATATATTGCAGCAAAATATGCATGGAATACTCATCTAACAAAAGGCAAAATGTCCCCTCATTTATTATTAGAACATTTCTCTGATAGGCTTCCTAGGAGAGGTCATTAGGACTCTCCGTTCCCACGCAAAGGTACTGCATCTCTGAGATCACTCCTTCTATAGATTCTTTGTAGGACTGTGTAACTCTTGTGACATGTTTCACTGTCCACTGCCATTTAGGACCACATAGCATAATCCCTCCCACGAGGCTGCAGTGCCAGGGGAATGCACTCACTCCTCATGCAACAGGAGAACAGGCCGTGCCGACTGGGTCTTCCACAGAGAAAGATACTGGTGGACTTCAAACGGAGGGCTATCTGGAAAGAGGATTAAAAGGAAACATTAAGCCCAATGGACTCATTCCTGCGTTCATGACCCAAAAACAAGTGGTACAGGAAATGCCATCCAACCTGTGTCTGGGAGAAAAAATGGCACCTGATTTTTTCTTTAGCATGTAGATCTCCTTCCTCATTGATTGACCTCACACTTAATCCTTGGATTCTCTTTTTCTTTTCTGTGAATGCACACTAAAAATTCAAACTAGCAAAAACAAATACTAATGAAAATATTGATAATTCTAAATCTTATCAATCATTCGTCACATTTATAAAATTAAGAGTAGCTATTCATATTTGCTTTTATATAAACGTTAGTCTTACCATTACTACTGTTTTTGCACATTTGATGATTGTTCTACCTACATTAAAACTGCTAATGTCTAGTGCATTGTCTGGAACAAATACAGATGCTAAAATTATTTGTTAAAATGTAAGTGTAATTATTCCCCTTAAGATAAATAGTTACTAAAATAAACTGTTCCTGTTAGCAAATGCCTAGTTCAGCTTCTTTGCACTCCTGAATCTTTAAAAAAGTCCTCGCTCATTTTTACAGGGTATAATGGGCACTTCTTTCTCAGAGCCTACTTTATACCATAAATGTATTATAAAATTAATTTCATAAAGGAGAGAAAATGATTAAGCTCTAATAAATGCCCAGCACACCTGGGAAAATGTGAACTATTGAAAACGAAGCCTGCATGGAGCAAACTGCGTGTAACTGTCGTTTGTTTTATTGAATTGCTATGATTAAAAGGAGAGTGGCTTAATGTGAAGGCTTTTCCATTAAGAAAAAATGCACACACACACACACACACACACACACACACACACACACACACACACACACACACGGAGCCATGCCCGAAGCCCGTCATTTATCACTTGCATTTACTATGTTGGAACTGCAGTAAAGCCAAAAATAAATTTGAAAAGAAAACTGTGGGTTTTCTAGCCAGGACAGCCATTTCTTCCATTGGATTGGAATTCTTCATGTGCAATTGACAGAACATGCTAAATGCCTAAGTTATATACTAGTTGAAAATTTAAAAATAGATAAACAGATTAAAGAGTCCAGAGAGGTATTTGGAGCACTGTTGAAAATCGCATGTGAAAAATTAACAGGATAAAATGTCCACTGTGCAACGTTCATAAAGCTGGCCATTCCCATCCTCTTGCTGGAACGTTTTGAAGGCTGGGCACTGAGAGAGCCCATGGATTGACTCTCTTTGCACCACCCTCCAGCCTGTCCTGAGAACCCTGCCAATCGAAGCTGACCCGCCTTCACAAGTGCGCCCCTGCACAGACAGGCCATGATTATCCCCTTCTCCCAGGAAACAGCAACATGGGATTTGTCCAGTCATGTGCACTCCCACGCGCTGGGCAATACTGCGAGGAAAAAAGACCCAGAGGCTGCTGCAGGGCAGCTCCTTGATTTCACATCACAAGTGCCACCCCCACCAAATCCTCACCTGTGAGCTTGCATTTACCTGGGCCGTTTTCTCCTCAGTCCATAACTTCCTAATGTTGTCCTTCCTTTCCACGCCCTTTATGCATGATCATGGCTTATCTGTTCCTATCTGGTGTTTTTATTATTGAGAAACTGAAAGTAAGAAAACATTTACCACCAAACTTATGATGCATCTGCTTCTTACTTCACAGATACCAGCATATAAACCCACCTCAAACACAACAAACAAGAACAAAATAAACTTTCTCATTTTTTGCTTATGCTCCTTTACTCTGCTGTCCTTTCAATAAAACCAAAAAAAAGCCCTCTATTCCATTTGGAACCCCATCTTTACTTCTTTTCTTTCTTAAGTCCTCTCCCAGGAAATCATTTTTTGTTAGCCTGAGCAATAAACCGCAGTTACTCTATCTCAGATCAGCTCTCAATGTCCGTTTTGCGAGGACGTCAGCGTCACTCACAGAGTTGATGACACCCTTCTTGAAATGTCTCCTCACTTAATATTCTGAGGGCTACAGCATCTGTTTTCCCTCCGACATTCCGGACTTCACACTCTCCTTCAAAGACTTCTTCTTATCATCTTAGTCTCTGAATGTCAGAGTGGCTCAGTGCCCGCTTGTCTTCTTGCTCTGCTTTCATTCCCAAAGCAATCTCATCTCACCTCCTGGATTTATAATGACCCAGAGAGAGGTAATTCTCACAAGAGCATCTTTTCCCCCACTCTCTCCCATGAATTTTAAGTTCCTATAGCTAATTGTATATACAAAGCTGTATATGGGTGTTTAATAAGCATCTTTTATAAAAACAAAATTTTCTCGTTATTTTAGCAACATTATTAAGATTTTGTGGACATACAATAAATTGCACAGACTTAAATCATACAATGTGATCAACCTGTGAAACCATCACCATAATCAGAACACTAAATGCAGCCATCGCTTAAAAAGTGTCATCATGTGTTTTATAATTCCTTCCCTACGAACCTCCCCTGCTAGTAGCCCCAACCCAATCCTCCACTGGCAAAACTGACCTGCTCTGGGTTATTAGAGATAGTTTGCCTTTTCTAGAGTTTTATGTAAATGGGATTATATATCGTGTGCATTTTGTGATCTTGTTTCTCCTATTGAGCACAATTATTTAAAAATTCATCCATGATTTAATATGTATCAATAATTCGTTTCAGTTTATTGCTGAATTTTGTTCAATCATGTGGATATATCACAGTGTCTTTATCCATTCACTTGTTAATGGGCATTTGGGTTGTTTCCAGTTTGGGCTTATTACAAATAAAGTTTTTTATGAACATTCATGTAGAAGCCTTTGTCTAGGCGAATTCGTTCATTTATTTTGGGTTAATATCTAAGAGTAGAATAGTTGGACCACAGGATAGGATGATTTTTAACTGTTTAGGAAATCCCCAAATAGTTTTCCAAAGTGGTTATGCATTTGACATTCCTTCTAGCAAGAAGTCTGTCATGCTGAGTTCATGTCGAGAAAGTTTTTATGAGCTTCTTTGAAATCTATAGATCACCTTGGTGATGTTTCTGCAAATAAATTGCTGTTTTTATCTGTGGTTTCCTTTGGTTAAGTAAACTTTTTTTGAGCTATTTGTAGATACACATGCTGTTATAAAATATAAGACGGAGTTCCCATGTACCCATTTCCTAATGATAACATTTTGCAAAACTCTAGTAAAATATCAAAATCAGGATATTGAAGTTAACACAATCCACTGATCTCATTCTGTTTTTTCTAGTTTTAGTTGTACCCATGTGTTTATTTATGTATGAATATGGGAGTCATATATGCAGTTCCATGCTATTTTACCATATGTGTACCTTCATATAGCAACAACAAGTTTCAAGATATGCTCATTTTTAGTGGATGATGTTTCCTTATTATTGAACTCTGAACATTCTTTACATGTTCTAGATCCAACTGTTTTATCAAATATATGCTTTACAAATATTTTCCCCAGTCTGTGGTTTTTCTTCCTATTTTCTAAACAAAGACTTCAGAAGAGAAGTTTTTAATATTGTTTAGGTCCAACTTATCAATTTGCTCTTTTATGGAAACTGCTTTATGTGAAATATTTAAAAATCTTGCTATATTTGCTGTTGGAAATATTCTATGTGTTTACTAGAGCCTACTCTAAAGGATTTATTTATCTATTTATATTTCTCTCTGTTTTATAAAACCTTAAGTTATTTGAGGGAAAATACTATTAGATTGTATTCAGTTCAGCAACCATAGTATCATACTCAGTACTTGAAATGCAGTAATCATTCAAAAATACTTAAGAAAGAAAAATAGAAGGTATAATGAAGAGAGAAGGAAGGAAAGAGAAAGAGACAGAGGGAGAAGGGAGAGAGATGGAGAGAAAGATTACAAATATAAGTATGGCATTTTCATTCACTAAGCGTTCACCAAAAAAGCATTTACATGATTTGATGCCAGTTAAGCTCTGTCCTCTGAAATAGGCACTGATATCCTTAGAACACATACATGAAACTCTGACCTAAAGAACATAAAACTTACCTATTGCCAGAATAGAGATTCTGACTTAAAAACCATTGTACCATGCTGCTCTGATGGTTTAATTAGACATATCTAGTGAAATAGTTAACTTTTAACAGCTCCATTCCCATCCATTGTCACATTGAGCTATTGAATAGGAGGGTGGAAGTAAACCACACAGCATTCCTGTCCATCCAGTGTGTAAATGGTGTCTCATGACACGTGGCATGATCTTCCACCACTCTGCCTCTGGAAAATAGGACTTCCTCGGACTAACTTAAAATCTGCCTGTTGCCACTTGATGCCTCCTCAAGTGTTGACCCAAATCATCACTCTTACATGCAACACTCCAGAGGCTGCAAAGCTTCGTTACAGAATGAATTTGGTACGTTTGCTGAGTAAGAGCTGCGTCTGGGGGTCTGCAGCTCCCACCGTGTCCATGTTCCATGGAGGGGAGCACGCCTCCTCATGACCTCTGGTGTGGCATGTCCTTCTTGTGGCGCCGTCATCAGCAGGGCCACCAGCAGAGGGCGGTGGTGCTGCCACCCAGCTGACCTGCGGGTGGTCTAGATTCAGATCCCGCTATGCCCAACTCTACAGCCTTGGGTGACATTTTTAAACATCTCTGTACCACAGTTTCTGCATTAATGAAATGGATATAATTGCAGCACATGTTTCTTTAAGGTAATAAATGAAATGTTAATAGTTAAGTGCTTAGAATAGTGTCTGACACTAATAAGTACTCAATAAATTACATCCGTTGTTTGCTATGATGGGTGACTTGTGAATAAATGGCCCAAGTAAAAAGTAGGCCTCTCGCTCTTGATGCTGCTACAAAGGCACACCCTCTTTGGTCGGCTCTGGACTGAGCTTCACATGGTACCAGCGACCTATTGCTAAGAGAATAAACAGCCTTAAGTTATAAAAACCCAAAAGAAAGAGGCGCGTTCCTTAATGCTTCCCCCTGACAAGCAGAATCAGGTGTGCTAAAGCCCACGCAGCCTCTGTAGATGCAACATGTCCAGGAGGCCCCCAGTTTGCAGACACTAATCATTTGAACTACTTGAAGAATGTCATTAAGGGCATGCAAACGACTTAGCTAGGACTCTGATATTTTTAACCCATCTCTTCTAACAATGAGTTCGGTATTACCCCTAATGTACCATATCTGAGCCCAATATTCTACTCAAAAGGAGCAGACAACGTCTTTGATTCTAATATGAGCAACAGCACCTAAGTTAGTGTCAGACAATACCCAAGGAGGAGACCATGTTTTCAGGAGGAAGATAAAGGGGAGAACGTTGAGGTCGAGCCTAGTGCAGCTTTAAACAAGGGCACTCTCCTCTCCCCAAAGTGTGCTCTTATGTATACTATGTTTTAAATGACCATGGCAGGTGATTTGTTCGTTGTGATATTCTCCTAAAATGGTAGGGTCTTTGCATGTGTGTGTGTGCATGTGTATGTGTGTGTGTCCATTTCTAGAGGGGTTTGCTGGATTTGTTGATCTCTTTTGAAATGTATCTCTTTTGACTTGCTTTTCTTCTTAAGTTAGGAATCTGGGACATATTTATGCAGCACAATTCTATGAACTATACCATAACAAACCCCAGTTGAGATTTTACAAACCATGTTAATATTAATGAAAAAGAAACAAAAAATGAATACAAAGTATACATATATCTCCAGGAAAATTGAGGCTTGTACCTCCCACAATTCCATAGTCCCTTAGTCTCTTTGACATGAGATTTTGTCAGCTGAAAATATGTATCAGAAAAAACTATGCCTGAATTTTAAACAGTGAATACTGTGAAGTTAACTGCTTATATAAGAATATAAGCAAATTCAAACTTTCTTCATGCTGTTTATTTGTAATCATTATCATCATAGATAATATTGTTGATTGCTTATTTGGATCCAGGTATACAGTAATAAGCACCTGATACTTTATAGCTCATTTAATTTATTATCTATTTCTGCTACATGTAATGGAAGAGTAAACCAAGGTTCAAAGAGTTTAAATAACTTGTGCAGACACACAAAATACAAAGTCAGTACAATGATATATTAAATTTTTTAATTTCTCTTCTTTTTGAGAGCAGGGGTCAATGCCTTCCCCCTTCCTCTAGAATGTGAGTGCACTCTGTGTCTGCATTGGAGAATGAACTGGAGGAAGTGATGCTGTAGTATCTGAGACCAGGTATTAAGACACCAGCAGCTTCAACTTCCAGTCTCTTTGAAGGTTGCCTCGGGAATGCTCACTGTTGGATTACTTGCCTGGTGATTAGTCAGCATTAGGCTAGATGTCAACTGAAATCACCTGCTCTGAGAATTCCAAGCTCTGGATGATGAAAGCTCATGGGGTACGAGAGAGATGGCACAGGCACCAAGGCACTAGAGAGGTGAGTTAAGAAGCCAACTTGATGGAAACAACCCAAGTGTCCATCAGCAGATGAATGGATAAACAAAATGTGGAGCACAATGGAGTGTCATTTGGCCGTAAGAAGGAATGAAGTTTTGAGATGTATGGCAACTTGGATGTACCCCATAGACATTCTGCTGATTGAAGTAAACAAGGCACTCAAGGACAAATACTTTATGGTTTCACTTATATGAACTATCTGGAAATAGTGAATTCATTGAGAAATAAATTAGATTAGTGGTTACCAGGGACAAGGGAGATGGAACAAGGGGAAGTTGTTACTTGCTGGGTATGGAGTATACATTTTGAAAGTTTTTATTAATCAAATAAAAGAAGCATCTTGAGGATTATCCAGCCTCAGACCTCCTAACTGACCATATGTGAGTCAGGGACAAACCACGCTGGGCATCTCTTTCTGAATCTCTGGTCTATGGTATCATGGAGAAAATTACAGCTTACTTTAAACCACTAAGTTGGAGGTATTTTTTGTATGACATTGGATAACTGGAGTAAAATCTGGTACTGCCTTAGCAAGACTATAAAGTGAGTAGCACTGGCTTTGGGTCTGGTTTGTTACTGGAACTGGATGGTCTTGGGGACTGTCCTGACCTTGAAGTGAAGCCAGGAAACATTCTTGGAGAAGGGGGGGAGTGGAACCATATTTTATAGTGGTAGAAAGTTCAGCAAAATTATCTCCTGTGGTAACATGGAAAATCAAAGTGTATGTAAGGGGTTGCTGGACCTGGCTGAGGAGTTTTCCAGGCAGAATGTTGAAGGTGTTCACTGTTTCCTTTCAGATAAAGTTAGATGGGTTAGAAAAGAATATATTTAGTTTTTAATAGAATTTGGTGGGATTATAAATAATACAGAACTTACTGGGTTTACAAAATTAAACTGTCATCCATCATCTTTCCAACCAGCAAATGCTTCTCAAACTAAGAAATTACCTAAGGGAAAAGATCAAACTGAGGATATTGAATCTTACTTGCCATGTGTCTTGTGGCAAAATTACAATCAAGGATGTTCTATAAAAGCCCTAATGGCTTATGAAAAGATGCTCAATGTCATGTATCATTAGGAAATTTCAGATGAAGGCAGCAATGAGCTGTGACGATACACCTATTAGTTTGAAGTCCAAACCACTGATGACACCTGATGGTGACCAGCAGGTGAAGCAACTGGAACTCTTGTCTATCGCTGGTGGGAATGCAAAGGGTACAGCCACTTGGGGAGACAGTTCGTCAGTTCCTTACAAAGCTAAACATTGGTTTACCATATGATCCAACATCTGTGCTCCTGGGGGTTACCTAAAAGAGCTGAAAACACATAACCCCACAAAAACCTGCATGTGGATGCTTTGGGCAGCTTTATTCATAATTGCCCCAAATTGGAAGCAACCATGATGCCCTTTGATAGGTGAATGCATAAACGAATTATGGCACAACTATACCATGGGATCTTATTCATTGATAAAAAGAGAGTAATGAGCTATCAATCCCTTGTTTCCCTAACTCATTGATTCTACAGGAGACCATGTTAGCTATTGGGTCTGTCCATATGATATATCCTGGGAGAGAGCTCACTGGGTTGTCTCCAGTCTGGCTCCTCAGCTGAGACATTAATGGGTCATCCCATCATTGGTCAGGCCACCTGTTTCACGGGGTGTGGTCAGTGGTAGCCGTGGATCCTGTAGTCAAGAACCAATCATCAAAACCGTGTTGTACAATGTGCCTCATATTCTGAAGGAACATTGAGTGGCGAGTAAATCGGGCACACCAAGTCTCTAGTGGTGGTTCTGGCAGAAACACTGAAGGACGCCATCGTTTTTCTATTTCTGAACAACAAATTATCACAAACATAGTGGCTTCAAACAATATCCTACATTATCTTTGAGTTCTGATGTTCAGACGTTCAGCAGGGCATGGCTGGGGGCCCTTTACTCGAAGTAGCACAATGCTGAAATCAAGGCGCGGGAGGCTCTGGAGAAAAATTCACCTTCATGCTCGAGTTTATTAGTTCATTTGGTTTCTAAAACTTTCTGTTAAAGTGATATATTTAGAAAAGGAGAAGAAAAGCCCATCTAAAACACAAACAAGAAACACTATTCTGGGCTATAGTCTATATTTCTTCTCTCTCAATGTTCTCAACACTCTGACCATTTTAAATACATTCTACATAAATTATGCATTATAGATCAGCAATGAAACATAATCACCAGCATTTAATTTGTATCCATGATTTCAGTTTAATCAATTGAAGGAAGCAATAATATCACTCTTAGATTTATTGCTAATATTATAAGGCTAGAATAAAACAGCGCAATAAATTCCCTGAAAGGAGGCAATTGTCGACAAGGCACTAAATTTTGATAAACCTGCTACAAATTAGAATGTGCCTGTATGTTAAATAACCAATTTTACAATTGAAATGGGATGCTAATGCCTACATTTTCCTTTAAACTAAGAGGTAGTCAAGTTGTGTCTGTACATTGATTCTTAACTAGAATATTGACATCTTCATGTTTAATAAAACACCGAATAGTTTTCGTTTCAGGCTTGGGCTGAAATGAAGTAGCAATGATTTCTAGAAACCAGCTGAAAGGTTCCTAGATTCAAAATAAGCTAGGTTTGCCATTAATAACTGAAATTTGTATGACAATTTATAAAGCACTTTCACATACACTGTGCAAGCTGACCCACTGAGCAATTACTTCTCCAGATGAGGACATTCAGTTTCAGATAAGTTCTTAGAGTTTCCTCAAGTCACTGAACTTGCTTACGGGAGAGTCACAATTTGAAAAGAGCTCTTTTTGTTGCGGAGTTAAGCCCTGTTCCCTTAAAAAGCAACATTTTCCTAACTTGGAACATTCACTTATCACCTCTAGGGTATCTGCAAGAACTGACTTAACTGTTATTTCTAAATATATTACTTATTTGAGTGAAATAAACGCATTTTAGAAGGACACCCTATTCCTCTACAGGTATTGTTTGGTATCTATAGCAAGATATCTTTAAATATCAATATCAAGCGGCATTAATATTAATTAGTTTCTTAGAGATTCGCCCAACTGTTCGTCTGTTTGTCCTGAGTTTGTTTTTCAAAAATTACCAAGGGCTTAGGGGAAAATTAGTGCAAAATTGATACATTTAAAGCTATGTGATTTCTACTATCTAATGGCAAGTTTCCTGGCACTTCAATTTTATTCCATGTTTTGAAAGATTCTGATTCACATTACTACATGCAAACCTCTGCCGTTTGTTTACTCAAGGATCAATAGATGAAATACTCTCAAAAGCAGGAGACAATAAGGATATACTATAGTTCCCGCATATATTTTTCATTAATTCAATGACTGTTTTTTCAATATTTTCAAGGAACTGTTATAGATTCTTTGATACAGAAGCTGGCAAATTATGGTCATCTGTTTTTGTAAATAAAAATATAGCAATATGTCTATCCATTTATGTAATGTCTATGATTATTTTTGCATTATGGTCTCAGAGCTTAGTAGCTGTAGATGCAACCGAGACTTATAGCTGCAAACCTAAAATATTTACTCTACTCTGTCGCTTTACAAAAAATGTTAACTGATAGCTGTTATTACAGATATCCCACACAATGGGATTCCTCCACTTTCCAGAAACAACCATACAAGTAAATGTATAGACACATGTACAAATGTACTGAAGTAGAGACTGAGATTTGAGGAAACAGAACAGATAGAAATTAATCTCAATTTAAGGAATAGAGGGCTATGTTTGACGGAAGAAGTTATAATTGAGGTGCATTTTAAAGAGTGCCAAATAAGTGTGGAAAGGAGGGGACATGAAGTCAAATTGGAAAGTATATTTTCTCATTTAGGGGTGATTTTATCAGAAAGTAATTGTGGCAGTTTGAAAGGATTATGTGCCCTACACAAGCCATGCTTTCATCCTGATCCATCTTTGGAGGCAGCCATTTCTTTTAATCCCTATTCTGCACCGTAGGTTGGAAATTTGATTAGATTATCTCTACAGAGATGTGACTCACCCAATTGTGGGTATAAGTCTTCAATTAGAGGGAGATGTGACTCCACCCATTTCAGGTGGATCTTGGTTAGTTTACTGGAATCCTTTAAAAGAGGAAACATTTTGGAAAAAGCTTCAGAGCCATGAGAACCAGGAGAGCCCATGCAGCCAGAGACCTCTGGAGATGAAGGAAAACGCCCCTGGGGGGAGCTTCATGGAACAGGAAGCCTGGAGAGAAAGCTAGCAGGTCTGAAGGGTTTATGTTTTGGACATCTTTCACTAAGAAAAACAATGCACTGCAACAAAAAATATTGGATGCAAAAATGGATTTTTATTTAGAATGAGACATGGAATTTCAACAATCTGCAGGGTTTTGAATGATAAAAACCAAATGTGTCAAATAACAAAAACTCTACTAAATCTAAAATAACATGCTATTTTAATTAATTCATTCCTCAACAAATCTACATGGTGCTTCTTTTTAGTGGTCTGCTTCGTTTTTAATTTTTTTCTTTTATTTTTTGTTTTGTTTTTTAGTTTTTACACATGGTGTGTTTTCATTGTTGATGCACTAGAGTGTCTTTCCAGTGCCGGGCTCTGCGGGGCATGTTTCAACTGTAATCCAGGACCTGGCTTTGTGCTTCCTAACTTGGCAAATAGTGTGGGAGGGAATGCCTGGAGCTCCTTCCTCCACAGATGGCTGGCAGTAGTGAGGGCAGATCACATAAATCCATTCCACTAAATCAGACTCCACGTCCCTACCTGGATCCCCAAATACCTCCAGCCACCCCAACACCAGGCCACCTGGAAGGAAGGGGGAGGCAAGGAAGTCAGAGTAAAAAGAGACAGAGCTTTAACTACAGTGGACGAAAAAGCCTTTTATTTTGCAAACATTTGCAAAAACATATGACCAAATTAATGCGTTGTTAGGGTCCCTCCAGGGCTTTGAAAAGAATTCTGAGAGTGAAGGACTCTGGATTGTAAGCTACATTAGCTCCACAGGAAGCTACAGTGGTTAACCTTAGAGCTGCAAACTAACTTTGAAAGCTGTATTCATAGATGAGAAAACAGAGATGCTGATGGTGAAAAGGGGTTAAATTCCCTTTTCCTTATGAGAGAAAGGAAATGGTTACTAATAGCTGTGGTTAGTGAAATGAAGTCCTTTAACCACCCATCAATTTTTGTTTTGCATGGGCAGGCACCGGGAATTGAACCTGGGTCTGAAGCATGTCAGGCGAGAATTCTGCCACTGAGCCACTGTCACCACACCCCCATTAACTTTGATCACCCATATTCATGAGCTTCACTTAAATTAGATGGGAGAATGAAAGGACAAATGGAAAAAAAAACAAGTCTGAAACTATCAGTATACACAGTTTCTAGGTGTTTTTCTGCGACGTGGTGGGAAATATTTTTCCTTCTGCAGTAAAATTTTTGTGGTTGTCTTCCTGAAGTCATCATTGCCACCTTTATATTACACAGAGGGGACTTGTCAGAAGATAGTTAAGCATTACTTGTTGCCTTAGGAACTCAACGACGATGGTAATTGAGGACGAACTCAGAAGAGACATAGGAATTTCCTTTACTCAGTTAAATAGGGTGGTGAGGCTGCTGGAACTGTGCTGCACAGGGTAAGTGAGTAAGATCTGCTTTAGGAAGATGGATTTTGGCATATACTGGCTGAGGACTGACAATGCTTTATCTTGTTCAATTTTGTTCCCAACTCATCAAAGCTAGGCGGGGAAGAAACTTCTTTACTTAGCGCTTGCTATTTTCAGTTCATCCCTGTACTTTTTCAAAATTAATTTATCTTAAAATTAATTGAGACAGCCATGCCTTCAGGCTGTACCTGTGAAGGAAATCAAGATTTCTAGAAAAATGTTCTCCACCATTTCATTTTTCTTCCCTGTTCCCCATGCGTCCACAAACAAGCACTTACTGAGCATCCACCACGAGGCAGATGTTCTCTGGCTGGACATGCAGATAAGATAGAATTTTCTCAAGGAAGCTTCTTCTAGTGACTGTGAATAGTGAGGGAGGAGAAAGTAGGAAATAAACTGATTCTCTTTTAGGTCATTGATGACTTACCTGTAAATATAGTTGAAACGTTTCATCCTCATCCAATTTGTGATTCAAACATGCGATTATCCTTACCTACTAAGGAAAGGATTCCTTTCTTGAATCTCTTTCTAGGACGGTCACTGTATCTCTCTATGTATGTCCTGGGGGCTAGTGGGGGGCCAAGTCCATTTGTTTTCTGGATTTTCTCCTGCTCTCTAGAAACGCCTTCTCAGAGACTTTCTGAGATCCTGCTGCTTTGCCTCTGAAATATTGGTATTTCTGGGGGTTCTATTTATCTCTCTTCACAATTAAGTTGAGGGAACTCTCTTGCATACATGCTTATTTGCTACTCACATTCTGAATAACCCCAGGGCACTGTAGTTCACTTCCTGGCCCTGTGCACATTCTACCTATTTGTCTCTCTGCTTGGGCATTCCTAGGGCACCACAACTCAGTAGGCCAAAGTGAATTCTTCCACATTCTTCCTTCTCTCAGGTTATCCTTCTCAGTAAATTCCATCACCATCTGTCTAATAACTCAATCTAAGAGTAATTAACTTATTTCTAATCTCTCCTCTGCCTCAGTTTCCTCACATCCAATCAATAAATCTCAGGGATTCTACCTCCTAAATGGCTTGCAGCTCTGTTCATTTCTGTGCACTCCACTGCCAGCAGGCTGGAATGTCCTAACTCTCCTCCCAGCCTTCTCTCTGCCCTTTTCTAATGCATTCCCCCACCACAGCCAAAGATATTTCTAGGGGAAAAATAAGTCATGTCACATCCTTCAAGGACTTCCTATTTTCTCAGTTAAATAATAAAAAAAAAGCTACTTAATTGGACTACAGGGACCAGAAAACCTTACCTCTAATTACCTCTCCTCTCCGCGCCCACCTCTCCTCTGCACCCCCTAGAAAAGCTGGCCGAAGTGGCACCCAAAGCAGAAATGCAGAGTCCTCTCTGGAATTTCATTTGTTCTCTTTCCTTCAGCTGCCATACTCTTGTATTAAAGATTGACCATTGTGGGCAGAAGTTTTTCTGGGCCCTGCTTGCCTCACTAACTCATACGTCCACAGCTATAACTCCTGCTGAAACTAATTCTTGATGCCCTCACAGTCCATTGGAAAGATGGTGACCATCTATCTAAATTTCCCTGGGACAGCTCTGTTTTTCTCCTTTCATCCTGGCATAACAATGAATAGCACTCTACCTTTCTGTTAAAAGTGTCTCATTTTTTGTAAACTTTTTTATTAATTAAAAAAAATTAAGAAACAAAACATTAAAATATCATTCCATTCTACATATACAATCAGTAATTCTTTTTTTATTTTTTATTTTTTTATTAATTAAAAAAAATTAACTAACACAACATTTAGAAATCATTCCATTCTACATATGCAATCAGTAATTCTTAATATCATCACATAGATGTATGGTCATCATTTCTTAGTACATTTGCATCGATTTAGGAAAAGAAATAGCAAGACAACAGAAAAAGAAATAAAATGATAATATAGAGAAAAGAATAAAAATAAAAAATAAAAAAATATATTAAAAAAATAACTATAGCTCAGATGCAGCTTCATTCAGTATTTTAACATAATTACATTACAATTAGCTAGCATTGTGCTGTCCATTTTTGAGTTTTTGTATCCAGTCCTGTTACACAGTCCGTATCCCTTCAGCTCCAATTACCCATTATCTTACCCTATTTCTAACTCCTGATGGTCTCTGTTACCAATGACATAATCCAAGTTTATTCTCTAATGTCGGTTCACATCAGTGGGACCATACAGTATTTGTCCTTTAGTTTTTGGCTAGTCTCA
This sequence comes from Tamandua tetradactyla, assembly GCF_023851605.1. Taxonomy (NCBI): domain Eukaryota; kingdom Metazoa; phylum Chordata; class Mammalia; order Pilosa; family Myrmecophagidae; genus Tamandua; species Tamandua tetradactyla. The sequence continues at coordinate 180,463,504 of NC_135332.1, forward strand.
CTCAGCATAATGTTCTCTAGGTCCATCCATGTTATTACATGCTTCATAAGTTTATCCTGTCTTAAAGCTGCATAATATTCCATCGTATGTATATACCACAGTTTGTTTAGCCACTCATCTGTTGATGGACATTTTGGCTGTTTCCATCTCTTTGCAATTATAAATAATGCTGCTATAAACATTGGTGTGCAAATGTCCATTTGTGTCTTTGCCCTTAAGTCCTCTGAGTAGATACCTAGCAATGGTATTGCTGGGTCGTATGGCAATTCTATATTCAGCTTTTTGAGGAACCGCCAAACTGCCTTCCACAGTGGTTGCACCATTTGACATTCCCACCAACAGTGGATAAGTGTGCCTCTTTCTCCACATCCTCTCCAGCACTTACCATTTTTTGTTTTGTTGATAATGGCCATTCTGGTGGGTGTGAGATGATATCTCATTGTGGTTTTGATTTGCATTTCTCTAATGGCCAGGGACATTGAGCATCTCTTCATGTGCCTTTTGGCCATTTGTATTTCCTCTTCTGAGAGGTGTCTGTTCAAGTTGCATATTCATCATTTCTTAGTACATTTGCATTGATTTAGAAAAAGAAATAAAAAGACAACAGAAAAAGAAATGAAATGATAATAGAGAAAAAAAAGATTATACATACCCTACCCCTTACCCCTCGCTTTCATTTACCACTAGCATTACAAACTGAATTTATTTTAACATTTGTTCCCCCTATTATTTATTTTTATTCCATATGTTCTACTCTTCTGTTGATAAAGTAGCTAAAAGGAGCATCAGACATAAGGTTTTCACATTCAGAGTGTCATTGTGAAAGCTATATCATTCTCCAATCATCGTCAAGAAACATGGCTACTGAAACACAGCTCTACATTTTCAGGCAGTTCCCTCCAGTCTCTCCACTACATCTTGAACAACAAGGTGATATCTACTTAATGCATAAGAATAACCTCCAGGATAACCTCTCGACTCTGTTTGGAATCTCGCAGCCATTGACACTTAGTTTCATTTCACTCTTCTCCCTTTAGGTCGAGAAGGTTCTCTCAATCCCTTGCTGTTAATTCTCAGCTCATTCTAGGGTTTTTCTCAGTCATTTGATGCTGAGTCTCAACTCATTCCAGGATCTTTGTCCCATGTTGCCAGGAAGGTCCAAACCCCTGGGAGTCAGGTCCCACACAGAGAGGGGGAGGGTGGTAAGACTGCTCATCATATTGGCTGGAGAAAGAGGCTACATCTGAGGAACAAAAGAGGCTCTCTTGGGTGTGACTCTTAGGCCTAAATTTTAAGGAGACTTGACCTATCCTTTGTGGGGTTAAGTTTCATATGAACAAACCCCAAGACTGGGGGCCCTGCCTACAGCTTTGGTTGTCCACAGTGCTTGTGAGAATATCAAGAATTCAACTTGGGGAAGTTGAATTTCTCCCTACTCTCACCATTCCCCAAAGGGGGCTTGCAAATACTTTTCCAGTCACTGATCAAATCATTCTGGGATTCATCGAGGCATCACTCTGGACAAACCAACAAAATCTCATGTGCTACCTGAGATTCCAAGTACCTATGACATTCAATCAAATTATCTACATGAGTTATATTAGGAAATGCTCTATTCAAAAGTTTGTAACAAATAAACATTTTTTGCTTTAGTCTAACACATAAGGTGACATTTTAAAGTATTAATTATCATCTATTTTCAGCACCTTGCAATAATGACATTCCTTTGTTCTTCCTCATACCAAAACATTTTTAAAATTTGTGCATTGTACATTTCACTATTATTATACACTCTAGGCATTCCTAGATTATAGCATCTCAATCTTTAACACTTTCTTTCTTTCTGATTTCATTTATGTCCCCAGCCCTCCTCCCTCTATCATTCTCACATGCAGCTTCATTAGTGTTTTAACGTAATTACATTACAGTTAGATAGTATAGTGCTGTCCATTTCTGAGTTTTTGTATCCAGTCCTGTTGCACAGTCTGTATGCCTTCAGCTCTAATTACCCAGTATCTTACCCTATTTCTATCTCGTGATGGTCTCTGTTACCAATGACATATTCCAAGTTTATTCACTAATGTCAGTTCATATCAGTGAGACCATACAGTATTTGTCCTTTAGTTTTTGCCTAGTCTCACTCAGCATGATGTTCTCAAGGTCCATCCATGTTGTTACATACTTCATAAGTTTATTCTGTCTTAAAGCTGCATAATATTCCATCATATGTATATACCATAGTTTGTTTAGCCACTCATCTGTTGAACATTTTGACTGTTTCCATCCCCTTGCAATTGTAAATAATGCTGCTATAAACATTGGTATGCCAGTGTCAGTTGGTGTCTATGCCCTTGACTCCTTTGAGTAGATACCTTGCAATGGTATTGCTGGGTCATATAGCAATTCTATATTCAGCTTTTTGAGGAACTGCCAAACTGCCTTCCACAGTGGTGCACCATTTGACATTCCCACCAACATTGAATAAGTGTGCCTCTTTCTCCACATCCTCTCCAGCACTTGTCATTTTCTGTTTTGTTGATAACGGCCATTCTGGTGGGTGTGAGATGATATCTCATTGTGGTTTTGATTTGCATTTCTCTAATGGCCAGGGACATTGAGCATCTCTTCATGTGCCTTTTGGCCATTTGTATTTCCTCTTCTGAGAAGTGTCTGTTCAAGTCTTTTTCCCATTTTGTAATTTGATTGGCTGTCTTTTTGTTGTTGAGTTGAAAAATCTCTTTATAAATTCTGGATACTAGACCTTTATCTGATATGTTATTTTCAAATAGTGTCTCCCATTGTGTAAGCTGTCTTTTTACTTTCTTGATGAAGTTCTCTGATGCACAAAAGTGTTTAATTTTGAGGAGCTCTCATTTCTTTCTTTCTTTCTTCAGTGCTCTTGCTTTAGGTGTAAGATCCATAAAACCGCCTCCACTTATAAGATTCATAAGATATCTCCTTACATTTTCCTCTAACTGTTTTGTGGTCTTAGACCTAATGTTTAGATCTTTGATCCATTTTGAGTTAACTTTTGTATAAGGTGTGAGATACAGGTCCTCTTTCATTCTTTTGCATATGGATATCCAGTTCCTAGGAACCATTTATTGAAGAGACTGTTCTGTCCCAAATGAGTTGGTTTGACTGCCTTATCAAAGATCAAATGTTCATAGATGAGAGAGTTTATATCTGAGCACTCTATTCGATTCCATTGGTCAATATATCTATCTTTATGCCAGTACCACGCTGTTTTGACCACTGTGGCTTCATAATATGCCTTAAAGTCAGGCAGCATGAGACCTCCAGCTTCGTTTTTTTTTTCCTCAAGATACTTTTAGCAATTCGAGGCACCCTGCCCTTCCAGATAAATTTGCTTATTGGTTTTTCTATTTCTGAAAAGTAAGTTGTTGGGATTTTGATTGGTATTGCATTGAATCTGTAAATCAATTTAGGTAGAATTGACATCTTAACTGTATTTAGTCTTTCAATCCATGAACACGGTATGCCCTTCCATCTATTTAGGTCTTCTGAGATTTCTTTTAAGTTTCTTATAGTTTTCTTTGTATAGGTCTTTTGTCCATTTAGCTAAATTTATTCCTAAGTATTTTATTCTTTTAGTTGCAATTGTAAATGGAATTCGTTTCTTGATTACCCCCTCAGCTTGTTCATTGCTAGTGTATAGAATCACTACAGATTTTTGAATGTTGATCTTGTAACCTGCTGCTTTGCTGTACTTGTTTATTAGCTCTAGTAGTTTTGCTGTGGATTTTTCAGGGTTTTTGACATATAGTATCATATCATCTGCAAACAGTGATAGTTTTACTTCTTCCTTTCCAATTTTGATGCCTTGTATTTCTTTTTCTTGTCTAATTGCTCTGGCTAGAACTTCCAACACGATGTTGAATAACAGTGGTGATAGTGAACATCCTTGTCTTGTTCCTGATCTTAGGGGGAAAGTTTTCAGTTTTTCCCCATTGAATATGATATTAGCTGTGGGTGTTTCATATATTCCCTTTATCATTTTAAGAAAGTTCCCTTGTATTCCTATCCTTTGAAGTGTTTTCAATAGGAAACAATGTTGAATCTTGTCAAATGCCTTCTCTGCATCAATTGAGATGATCATGTGATTTTTCTGCTTTGATTTGTTGATATAGTGTATTACATTAATTGATTTTCTTATGTTGAACCATCCTTGCATACCTGGGATGAATCCTACTTGGTCATGATGTATAATTCTTTTAATGTGTTGCTGGTTTCGATTTGCTAGAATTTTGTTGAGAATTTTTGCATCTATATTCATTAGAGATATTGGTCTGTAGTTTTCTTTTTTTGTAATATCTTTGCCTGGTTTTGGTATGAGGGTGATGTTGGCTTCATAGAATGAATTAGGTAGCTTTCCCTCCACTTCAATTTTTTGAAGAGTTTGAGCAGGGTTGGTACAAATTCTTTCTGGAATGTTTGGTAGAATTCACATATGAAGCCATCTGGTCCTGGACTTTTCTTTTTGGGAAGCTTTTGAATGACTGATTCAATTTCTTTACTTGTGATTGGTTTATTGAGGTCATTTATTTCTTCTTGAGTCAAAGTTGGTTGTTCATACCTTTCTAGGAACTTGTCCATTTCATCTACATTGTTGTATTTATTAGCATAAAGTTGTTCATAGTATCCTGTTATTACCTCCTTTATTTCTGTGAGGTCAGTGGTTATGTCTCCTCTTCCACTTCTGATCTTATTTATTTGCATCCTCTCTCTTCTTCTTTTTATCAATCTTGCTAAAGGTCCATCAGTCTTATTGTTTTTCTCATAGAACCGACTTCTGGTTTTATTGATTTTCTCTATTGTTTTCATGTTCTCAATTTCATTTATTTCTGCTCTAATCTTTGTTATTTCTTTCCTTTTGCTTGCTTTGGGGTTAGTTTGCTATTCTTTCTCCAGTTCTTCCAAGTGGACAGTTAATTCCCGAATTTTTGCCCTTTCTTCTTTTTTGATATAGGCATTTAGGGCAATAAATTTCCCTCTTAGCACTGCCTTTGCTGCATCCTATAAGTTTTGATATGTTGTGTTTTCATTTTCATTCGCCTCAAGATATTTACCGATTTCTCTTGTAATTTCTTCCTTGACCCACTGGTTGTTCAAGAGTGTGTTGTTGAGCCTCCACGTATTTGTGAATTTTCTGGTACTCTGCCTATTATTGATTTGCAACTTCATTCCTTCATGATCTGAGAAAGTGTTGTGCATGATTTCAATCTTTTTAAATTTGTTGAGACTTGCTTTGTGACCAAGCATACAGTCTATCTTTGAGAATGATCCATGAGCACTTGAGAAAAAGGTTTATCCTGCTGTTGTGGGGTGTAATGTCCTATAAGTGTCTGTTAGGTCTAGCTAATTTATTGTAATATTCAAATTCTCTGTTTCTTTATTGATCATCTGTCTAGATGTTCTGTCCATTGATAAGAGTGGGGAATTGAAGTCTCCAACTATTATGGTATGTGTGTCTATTTCCCTGTTCAGTGTTTGCAGTGTTTGCCTCGTGTATTTTGGGGCATTCTGGTTCCGTGCATAAATATTTATGATTGTTATGTCTTCTTGTTGAATTGTTCCTTTTATTAGTAGATAGTATCCTTCTTTGTCTCTTTTAACTGTTTTACGTTTGAAGTCTAATTTGTTGGATATTAGTATAGCTACTCTTGCACTTTTCTGGTTGTTATTTGCATGAAATATCTTTTCCCAACCTTTCACTTTCAACCTATGTTTATCTTTGGGTCTAAGATGTGTTTCCTGTAGACAGCATATAGAAGGATCCTGTTTTTTAATCCATTCTGCCAGTCTATGTCTTTTGATTGGGGAGTTCAATCCATTAACATTTAGTGTTATTACTGTTTGGGTAATACTTTCCTCTTCCATTTTGCCTTTTATATTTTATGTCATATCTAATTTTCTTTCTTTCTACACTCTACTCCACCCCTCTCTCTTCTCTCTTTTCATATCTGTCTCTAGTGCTCCCTTTAGTATTTCTTGCAGCGCTGGTCCCTTGCTCACAAATTCTCTCAGTGGCTTTTTGTCTGAAAATGTTTTAATTTCTCCCTCATTTTTGAAGGACAGTTTTGCTGGATATAGAAGTCTTGGTTGGCAGTTTTTCTCTTTTAGTAATTTAAATATATCATCCCACTCTCTTCTCACCTCCATGGTTTCTGCTGAGAAATCTGTGCATACTCTTATTGGGTTTCCCTTCTATGTGATAGATTGCTTTTCTCTTGCTGCTTTCAAGATCCTCTCTTTGTCTTTGACCTCTGACATTCTGACTAGTAAGTGTCTTGGAGAACGTCTACTTGGGTCTATTCTTTTTGGGGTGTGTTGCACTTCTTGGATCTGCAATTTTAGGTCTTTCATAAGAGTTGGGAAATTTTCAGTGATAATTTCTTCCATTAGTTTTTCTCCTCCTTTTCCCTTCTCTTCTCCTTCTGGGACACCCACAACACGTATATTTGTGTGCTTCATATTATCATTCAATTCCCTGAGTCCCTGCTCATATTTTTCCATTCTTTTCCCTATAGTTTCTGTTTCTTTTTGGATTCCAGATGTTCCATCCTCCAGTTCACTAATCCTAACTTCTGTCTCTTGAAATCTACCATTGTAGGTTTCCATTGTTTTTTTCATCTCTTCTACTGTATCTTTCATTCCCATAAGTTCTGTGATTTGCTTTTTCAAACTTTCCATTTCTTCTTTTTGTTCATTCCTTGCCTTCTTCATGTCCTCCCTCAATTCATTCATTTGGTTTTTGATGAGGTTTTCCATTTCTGTGCGTATATTCTGAATTAGTTGTTTCAGTTCCTGTATCTCATTTGAACTATTGGTTTGTTCCTTTGTCTGGGCCATATCTTCAATTTTCCTGGTGTGATTTGTTATTTTTGGCTGGTTTCTAGACATTTAATTATCTTAATTAGTTTATTCTGGAGATTGCTTTCACTTATCTTACCTAGGGTTTTCTTGCTAGATGAATTTGTTGTCTATTTGTTCTTTGACCTTCAGTTCAGCTTTTTCTGGGCCTCTAGCTTAAGTTTTGTTTAACAGAGGGTAATTTTGCAATTCTTGTTTTCTTCTTTCTTGTCCTGCTTGTAAGGTGCCTTTTCCCTCCCCACCCTTAGTAGGGTCTACATAGGTATTCCAGACTCCAGTTGGGTTTTCTGGTCTAAACTGGCCTCCTATCAGGGGGAAGGATTCACCTGCATCAGTTTTCCCTGAGGGTGAGACCCAGCAGGTTGAAAGACTTTGCTGCAAAGTCTCTGGGCTCTGTTTTTCTTATCCTGCCTGGTATGTGGCACTTGTCTGTCTGCTGGTCCCACCAGCCAAATATGTTGTGGCTCCTTTAACTTTGGAAGGCTCTACCTGCCTGGGGCATGGTGGAGACAGAAGAGAGATTGTAGGCTGGTTTTAATGGCTTCAAATTGCCAAGACCTGGGGTCTGAATTCCTTGAGAGAGGGATTCCACCTAAGTTGGGCTTCACCCCTCCCCTGGGGAAGGCACAGGTGGGAAATAGCCCTGAAAGCAGTCTGTTTCTGCCTATGCCTGTGGCAGCTGCAGCCTGAGAAGTCCCACCACTAAATCCAGAGGCAGCTAAGCCTCCGTAGAAACAGCCACAAAAACCTCTGCCTCATCCTGTTTCCTCTTTTCCGGTTAGCCCAATAAGCAACCTCCGCCTTGACCAGTTTCGCTGAGCTTGGGGCCTATTTTTAGTAGTCAGAATTTATTTATTAATGCCACAATTGGTGTTTAGTTAGACTCAGTCCCTGCTACTGTTAGAGTCTCTTTCCTTTCCCTCCGGGAAGCCTCCTGTGGGGGAGGCACGCCAGGCATCGGCCACCGCGGCTTAGGGGAACTCATGGTTCTGGAGACTCGCAGCCAGTCCAGCTGGTCCACACTGTGGTACGCTGTGTGTCCAGTCAGTATTGTGGCTCCAGGTGCTCTTCTGTACTGTTTCTGGTTATTTAGTAGTTGTTCTGGTGGATGAACTAAAACACGCACATTGCTAAGCTGCCATCTTGGCCCCAAAAGTGTCTCATTTTTGATGATAAATTATATGATCACCTTAGACACAAACCTTAACTGATGTTATTGTGATTGTGTTGCTCACTCAGTATTCTGTTTCTCATGAAATCTTGAGTCTGGGATAGGAGTGATGTTCATTTGTTTCCTATTTTGTCCCCAGAACTAACTATGCAAGGCTCATGCATATGGCTGTGACTCAATTATTTATACAGAGAATGAGGCCACCCCACTTATCCTCTGCAGGGAAAGCCATCCCATAATACACTGACATGAATGGTGCTTCAAGGAGTGTAGTTCACAGTCTTCTCAGATGGACGTAGATGACCACCCTGAAAATTGCCGTGGATCTATTCCTCATGTATCCTGTCCTCAGCTAGATGCTCAGCCACAGTGTCCCTAGGGTTTCTTCTATGTCCTACCATCAACATCAAGGTACATTTCCATTGTGCATGACTGTACAACTCCCTGCATATATACAGGACCTGCAGCCAGGAACCTTGGCCAACTGACTAATATGTTTATTTCCAGCGCATGTAACAGACCATGTGTTTAGTAGATGTGTGTTGGATGCGTTGTGGAATGAACGTTGGAATGTATGCCCATCAGAGAAGAAATGAAGCATCTACATTTTCCAGGAAAACAAAAAAAGCAAGAAAGGGCATTATATGGAGAACGGATAGCATGGAATCCTTCAAATACTTTTCTAAATGTTTTTCCAGATTTCTTATGATTTATTGGCTATGAATTGGGTTCAGGTCTCAGTGTATTTGCACTCATTATTGAGAAGGTATTGAAGTGGGGAGACTCTCAGTATGTCATTGGAGTAATAAAGGATGAACTTACTTTCCCATGTCCATTTTCTTGGTAGACCTTTTGTGAAGAGAGATTATTGCAGAATAAAGCACAGAGACTCATTAATTTATAGCTGTTCATCAGCATGTAATAACACCTTTTGAAATTAGCATCTTGCATCTGCATCTGGAGAAGAGTACCTAACTCATAGTGACTTTGAGAAGATGGCATATGCCCTTATTTATCATGGCATCTGAACATGATAAACACCCAATCCGCGGGGCTGTGCTTGCTGTTGTTTTCTGGATGAAAGGACGTAACTTAGATTTAGACTCCTATCTGCAATGTAGAATGAATGATTATTTCATAGAAATGGAATATTATGCTTGGAATTGACCTGACGGATTAGCTGGATAAGCATTTCTTCACCATTTTTAAGTCCCAGGTCCAGTTGACAGTGTGATGTGAGTTATTTAACTTTTTGCCTTAAAGCATGCAAAGACAACACATTGGGTATAATTTGGGGTCCGTGTGTCTCCCTAGAGCTTCTTTCTAGCCCATGGTCACCCAGAATAAAACAACCTAGGGCCATTAAATGCTACCCCCTCCTTCAGCTTTTTATTGTTTTTGGTCATCCCTGCAATAGCTATATTCCTAATTTGATGTTCAGAATTTGCCACTTTCTCTCTATTTTTTCTTTGTATGCTGTATGGCAGAGGTCACATTTCATTCTTTCTCCATGTGAGTATCTCATTACTGCAGCACCATTTGTTGAATTTGTCTGTTTGTTTCTTTGTTTTTGGGGGAGCTGCATGGGCTGGGAATCGAACCCTGGGCTCCTGTATGGTAGACGAGAATTCTATCACTGAAATATCCTTGCTTCCTCCCTACATTTTTTTTGGTTGTCTGTTTATTTGTTTTAACAAAGATAATTTTTATGCATGTGTATCTGTGGGTTTTTGTTTGCTTGTTTGTTTTGTCCCAGAAAGGTGTCACATGCAGGATTATTTCTTACAGAAATGAAAGAGACTCATCTCCCCAAGTGAGAACACAGCAGAAATGATTGACATCAAGGATAACCTTTTTTTTAATCATCACAATTGCCTTTTTTCTCTTTCTTTATTTTTTGTAAAAATAACATAAATACAGAAAAGCAATAAATTTCAAAGCACAGCACCACAATTAGCTGCAGAATATATTTCAGAGTTTGACATGTGTTACAATACCACAATTTTAAGTTTCTACTTCTAGCTCCTCTAAGATACTGAAGACTAAAAGATATAGTAATTTAATGATTCAGCAATCATATTCATTGGCTAAATCCTATCTTCTCTATATAACTCCACCATCACCTTTGATCTTTCAATCCCTCCCTTTAAGGGTATTTGGGCTACGGCAAATCTAGCATTTTCATATTGGAAAGGTCTGCAATAATATGGATTAGGAAGATGGAACTATCTAATGTTCTAGAGAGGCTGGATCCTCTGGGTTTCAGGACTTATCTGCTCCACGGAACCATATGGAGGTTGTAGGTTTCTGGAAAGCTACACTAGTGCATGGAACCCTTGTGGGATCTTAAATATTGCTCTAGATGTTGTTTAGGACTAACTGGGATGGACCTGTTTGGGGTTTGGCAGGTTATGATAGACAGCAATGTCTAACTGAATCTTGTGTAAGAGCAACCTTCAGAGTAGCCTCTAGACTCTTTTTGAACTCTCTCTGCCACTGATACCTTATTTTTTACACTTCTCTTCCCCCTTTTGGCCTGGATGCAATTGCTGATCATGGTGCCAAGGCTGGACTCATCCCTGGGAGTCATCTCCCACATTGCCAGGTACACTTTCACCCCTGGATGTCAGGTTCCATGTAGTGGAGAGGGTAATGAGGCAATGATTTCATTTGCAAGGCTGGGCTTAGAGAGAGTGAGGCCACACCTGAGCAACAAAATAGGTCCTACAGAAGTAACTCTTAGCTATACCTATATGTAGGCTAAGCTTCTCTGCTACCTACTGAAGATTCACAAGAGGAAGCCTCAAGATCAAGGGTATGACCTATTGATTTGGGTAGCCCTAAAGTTTGACACAGTATTAGGGGATTTCCTGATGGTAAAGGTTAATAGTTCAATATTTTTCCCATCCCTCAAGGGACTTTGCTAATGCTTTTTGATTATGTGCGTAATATACTCTAGGATGTATCCAGGCATTACATTAGGCTATACAAGATTAAAGGACCTCTTTCTTATTCTGGGTTCCATGTGTTTCAATTGTTCAAATGAGCTATTCAGATATGTTGAGTTAGAGTATGTGCCACAGAAAATTTCAGATCCAGACCAAATAAACCTTTCTTTCTTTGGTCTCAAAGAGTACACATGGTTCTAAAATATAGACATTGTCTTCCTTAGCCCTGTGTTCTGAATTGCTTGAATCCCATCCTGATCAGCTTCATCCTTATCTCTGAATATCAAGTTATATATGTATATATCATCCTCCCAAAATCCAGAAGTAATAATTAGCACTCCAGTAAATGTTTCTGGTATAAAAGCTTACAATCTAGGTCCCTGTTTTCTTGTAAGCATTTTCTAAAGGAGACCATACCATTATTGTTCTTTTTTTTCTGGCTTATTTTGCCTCACCAAATGTCCCACATGTTCATACACATAGTTGCTTGCCTCACGACTTTGTCCCTTTTTTGTAGTAGCACAGCATGCATTTATAAGTATACATCATCATTTGCCAATCTACTTCTCATTCAGTGCATTCTTCAGCCACTTGCTTTCATCAGGCACCATGTATAATCCCAAAGTCCACAATTCATCAACATTATCAATTTTAGATAATATCATTGTTCCCAAGAGAAAGAAAACCAATAAACACACCCTCACCAAGTAGGAAATCAAACCTCTTCTTAACTCTAGTTGACAGCAAGGATAACTCTTTACTAAAGCTTCTTTAGAAGAGTGAGAGATAAGGACATTCCACCCCAGCCAGCTTCTCCCAAAATGCTAGCCTGGTTGCAAATAGAAAACAGAAAGTTTCTTAGTCTTTTTTTTTTTTTAAGGGAACTGGGCAGAGTTTGTTTCCTCATGCTTGTGTAACAGTGAGGCCTCAGCGAAGATGGCCACCTTTGGGAGCTTCTTCAGCACCATGGACAGAGCAGAGCCAGCGCCCTGGGCTGGGGACCCTCCAGTTCCCCAGTGTCAGCCCAACCCAGAGCTGGCAAGAGAGGCTAAAATGCCTGAGGATAGAGGGAGTCTTTAAATATTCTCCACCACCAGAACTCATCCAGCCAGCCAAGCTGTCTGGCAAATGACTTTCTCGCCTCTTGGGGAAGGAGGCTGCATCAAAATAGACATGTCAAGGTCAGCACCAACACTTGCTTTTCTATCGTATTCCTTCTTGGAGAGTTCATGTCAGAGGGAACCGTGCAAGTTTCTAGGGAATAAGAAAAGCATGGCTTAAGATTCTGACTCTACTCCTTGCAAACTGTGTGATATTGCATATATTATTTAATATCTCTGAAATGCATCATCCCATGTGAAATGAGCATAATCAATTGTAAAGATGTTGCAAACCAAAAATACTACATTAACAAAGTGGGCATAGTAGGTGCTCAATGAATGAGTTATTTGTATTAACACTGACTGTGCTGGTTTGAAAATGTTAAGCACCCAGAAAAGCCATGTTCCTTTAATCGTAATCCAAATTTGTGGGGGCAGACCTATTGTTTGGGTGGAACCTTTTGATTAAGCTGTTTCTATGGAGATGTGACTCAGTCAATTGTGAGTAGGACCTTTTGATTAGATGGAGATGTGTCCTGTCCATTCACAGTGGGCCTCAATCCTTTTACTGGAGCTCTGTATGAAGAGAACAAGAGACAGCAAACATCAGAACACTCAGAACTGATACAGAGAGCAGATACCTAGACACAGACATGTGGCAATGTCTGGAGAGCCAAAATAGAAAGCCACTGGAATCAGAAGCTGAAAGCAATGTAAACCAAGAGCAAAGGACCAGGAGAAGCCAGCTATGTGCCTTCTCAGCTAATAGAGAAACCCAGGATGTCATTGGCCTTTCTTGAGTTAAGTTATCCTCTTGTTGATCTCTTAATTTGGGCATTTTATGTCCTTAGAACTGGAAACTTGTAGCTTAATAAATTCCCTCTGTAAATGCCAATCCGTTCCTGGTATATTGCATTCCAGCAGCTTTAGCAAACCAAACGAGATTTTGGTGCGAGAGCTCTGGGGTACTGTAATTCACAAATACCAAAAATGCTGAAACAGCTTTATAAATTGCCTTGTCATATGATCTAGAGTAGGGATACATTTCTCAACCAGCAGAAAATGTAGAGAGGGTTAATAAAGAATAAACGAGAAAACAAACAAACAAACAAAATAAACAAGAAGTACAAAGGGTGAAAAATAAACACAAATGACAGGCAAACAAAATTCTGTAATTTTAGTTCACTTTAGAGAAGGGTGATGACCCAGAAACTTTCCCAGAAATAAGACCAGATGGAAATCTGTTTGTTTTCTGCCTCAGCAACTTTCCACACTCATTCTAGGTTATCATGGCCAAATGAACCCAAAAGACATAGATCAATGATACCTGAGTGTCAAAAGCAGCCACCTAAACATGTTTTGAACTTCTGCGTTGCCTGCACTCAGCCTGGGTAGATGGGCAAGGGTCTCCTCCATCTGCCCAAAAGAAGGAACACAGCACACTCCTCAGCCACTGCTCATAAACCCTCTCTCTATAGTTTCCTGTTTCTTGGTTGTCATCGTCTTTTAACATGGCTTTATAGAACTTTCTCTCAATGACATGCACATCACTCTAGATGCTTGGATGTGGAAATCTCCTTTAATGGGTGTTTTTGACGCCTTCTCTGTGCCTGTGAAGTTTCATGATCAGAAGTTTTATTGTCCCCTGTTACAGAAACTGACCTACAAGAGCAACTTTCAACATTTCATTTATCTGCACCATCCTTTTGTTCAAATAAAATCTGACAGCAGATCTCAATGTGTAAAATAGTCTCAAAAGCAAGTATTTTGTGGAAATGGAGAAAGAGGGCCTGAAATCCACTGCTTTCCTTTTGCCTCCCTCTACAGAGAGGCTACCCAATTTTCCTCTGCCATATCTCACTACGCAGACTCTTTCCTCTAGGACTACCTGTGGAATCTTGCATTTTCCAAGGAAAACAGTTTGAAAACCCCTGATAGGAATCCAACAGCAATCTGACAGCAGCTACTTTGTTGTTGATTTACTCAACTGAAGTGTTTGCAGAAGCAGCAACAACTCTGGTGATAAGTTCTAGAATAAAAACATGGTGCAAGATCCCAATATTCCACAACAGGGCTCTCCTCCCTGTGTATCATTACCTCCCAGCGCCCCTGACCTCCAGCTGTTCTGAATGCTCCCCCAGCTCTCAGGCCATGTCCAAAGTTCAATTGCTGGGGCTGCCTTCCAAGGTTCCAGTTGATGCTACTCATAAGTACATAAGAGGCTCTTCTGTTGTTTGTCATTGAACTGAAGGCTGGTGCCGCATGCTGGCACTTTCCCTTGCTGCCTGTTGCTATGAGCAGCTTCACACAATGACTGAGAGGAGCTGATGAGGAAGACTACATCCATGAGTGTCAGGTGTGACTCTAATTCAACGAAGGTTTAGGGGGAATCACAGTAAATGGCAACATCAGTCTGCAGATGAGCTGGCAATATTCTACCTTCAGGCCTGAGCTGCAGGGAGAGCGGGAAGTACATGACTCTTTTCTGTTTTCCAGGCCACTGACCTGTGTGCCACTGAGAAATTAAAGAGGCCCCAGCTTTTCCAGGTTGTTTATTGGGAGGGAGGCCTGAGGGTTAGAAGTATTGTCATCTCCCTCCCTCCCTCTCCATTTCCTTCCTTCCTCTCTAATCTTTCTCTCTCTCTTTCATTCATTAATTCTTCCATTTATTCATTTTTACTCCACAGGTTGACATTACTGGCATAGAAGAGGGTGCTGAGAATTATTATGTGATGCTTTCTGCACTGGAAATAAAAGTTTTTTCAAGTAAAACATGGTTTATTAGGGAATATTTTACAAGGGGGAAATGGAAAAAACATTTGAATTCAGTCAGTTAACATCTCACCATAAAATGGAGCCTATGAAAAATTCCTAAAAATGCAAAGAGTGAGGGCTGAATTTTAATATATGAATTCCTTCAGTCTACGCTTTGGTGCCTACTAGGTGAGAAGCATTGTAGTAGCATTGTAGATATCAAAAGTTATGTAAATGCATATTCTTAAGAAATTACAGTTCAACAGAGAAGTTAAGGTCTGAACCCAAATAATGGAAATCAAATAAAATGTAGAGTCACCAAGTCACCATTTTTAAACAACTCAGAGAAATATTTAGAGTCATTTTGTAAATATGGAAATCAAATCTCACTGTAGTTGTGAGATTTTTTGTCCAAGAAAAAAATCTAATAGGCCATTTGTGCTGGTGTTTGGGAGGCTAAATTTCAACGCTGAACGGCATGCTCCTTCTCTTATTGAACTGCACTAGCCAGAGTGCTTGGGGTTGCGCATTTCAGAGACTCAAGCTAAACAAAGTAAACTACAACTGAAACAAAAGTCACAAAAAAGCTTCAGGCATGGCTTAATGTAGGTGTGCAAACAGTGTAATCTGGACACTATATCTTCATTCTTAGGCAAGAGCTTTCCAAATTGAAGGCCAAGGGGACCAAAGGAGGTTCTAGTATTATTACACTTGCAATAGAAAGTTAGAGAAGTAAGAAAGGTTTGGGTATTATGATCCCATGAAAGCATGCCCAGGGATGCTTTCCTTGGTCTGCATAGAGTGACCAGGCCGGAAGAATTTCATACTCTGATGAACTAGGTTTATGTGCCTATTCTTATGATTGGGTGGAAGAGGCAATCAACCAAAATTCTTACCAGCTAGGGCTGGGACAATTCTCAGAAGGAAAGGGTGCCAGTAGACTGGAAGAGTCCATAAAAGAAACTAGAAAGACCAGGAAGTACCTCACAGATAAATGTTAGAATTGACAATGTTCTAGCCAAAGAGATAATCTATACAAACTCCTTTATTTTTAAAATAAATCTGCTAATGAATGACTAAAGGAGTAGATGGATTGGTACAAGCTCTGAGTTCTGGTCGGATATTAAGCATTGACCAAAGTTTAAGTCTCTGGACATGGTATCCAGAACTGTGGCACTGCATCTCACTCTGTCTCTGGTCATCCTTGCCCTTACATCTCTCTGCTTCCTTAATATATTCATTTCTTTTCAGGCTAAGTGTTCTACATGCTAGGTGTCCGAGCTGAAAGGAGAATAAAGTTTTATAATTTCCCTTGAAATTAATCTATTTTATGTTTTTATCTTGCAATAGCCCTATTTCTGCCCTCTTCTATGATTGAAATTAATTATGTATAGGTGTATGCATGTGTCTTTAGCCACCAGAATCAAAGTAAATGATATACTAACCTTTGGGAAATTCTTCCAGTGAAGAGCAATTATATTTTTTATTTGTTTGATTTCAGTTTAGAGGAAAGTAATTGCTTTTACAAACTACCTGAGCCAATAGGAAGTTTCTCATCCTGGAGTGAGGCAGTGAATGTGAATTCACGGCACTCCTGGTTTATTAGGACTGCCCTTTGCCTTGTATTTCCTGAGTACCCCTTCCCCCTGGTCCAAAGGGACATTGGTTCCCCAAACATTGCTTCTGGCTGTATTATTCCTGCCCATAATTGGCAAGACCCAACTGCTGAAGCTTCTAATATTAATGATAGCTCACATGTAAATGTATGTAGCACTTAACATATATTAACATTTAGTCTTCCCAGCAGTCATATGGAGTAGGCTCTATTTCTGTTTTCTGTATTGTAGATTTGGAGATTGAAGCACAGAGGGTTCAGTAAATTGCTCCATATCACAAGGCTTGCAAGTGGTAGAGCAAGGATTCAAGCCCAGATGGGACTCCAGTACCAAAATGCCGAATTACTGGCCATAATTGGCATGACACCGCCTCTGGAAATGCAGTTAGGAGCAAATCCCTAAGCAACACATCTTGAAATTTGTATCGCATTTCTCATTGAATCAAGTTTCTATTACATGCTGCCTCTATGAAGGAAGACATTATTTGGGTGAGGAAAATGGGGAAGTGGATAAAAATCTTGGCTCTGCATCAGACATGTATGTTTGAATTCCACCTTTGCCTCCTGGAGAGAGTTGGAGTAAGTGAGCCTCCACTTCTGCAAAATGCTGCAAGTCCCGATGATAATAAGTCCTCTAGAAGACGTGGCTGTCCTTGGATGGGTGGACGCAGCCACTTCCCCATGTGGGCAGATCACTCCTGGGCTCATATTGTTGGGAAATGAGCCCATACCACCAAGCCCCCTGCAATGATGGGAGGGCAAAGGTTGAGAGCTGAGCTCTTGTGCTGTGCTGAGACTTTGAATTGTTCACAGTAATGCAGGCAACACAGAGACTGCTCAGGCCTTGGCACTGAGGGGTGCAGGGCCTGTGGCCACAGGGGAGACAGTAGTGATGGCCTTTCTTTTCACTGACCTTCGTTCAATATGCAGCTTATTTTCTGATACTAGAACTCCAGACTCCACAGCATTTCCAACATCTATTTGACACTATTTCAATAAACTATTTTTCTGGTTATGTGAGCCAGTCAGCTTCTATCGCTTGCCATTCAGATGCCTGATTAATACAGTACCTTTATTATTATTTATTATCATTATAGTAGTTATCAAACTGTCCAGAATAGACTGGATAACTATGTTTGGTCAGAAACAAGTGTCGTGAAAAACTGGCTGGCTGTAGAGAACAGACTTTATGTCGATGAGGTTTCTCAATCCAACTTGGTGATGCTGACAGTCATGGAGCCAAAAGAAGCATGGAATGACAACACATCTCCCACCACTGTGTCTTCCACTAGTGATAATCTAAGGAACATAGTGACTAGATGAGAAATGTGCTGCTTCCTTAAAAGGGCAGATAAAAGCATGTGTACATTTCTTTTAACATTCAAATGGAAGAAACTTGCAGCCGCTAAGATGGAGGTCCTTCTGGATTGTGGGTGTAATGAGACCTCGCATCCCAGCTCACATGACAGTCAGGTTGAACCCCCTTCCAACTGCCCCTGGCAGGTTGGCTGGGTTGGCTAAGATAGGCATCAACTTGGTCTGTGAGGGCGCTGCCAATCTCACATTCACCCTTGTATTCCTGCCCTTTAGCCCTTGGCAAACTGTTACAAGTTTGCTAATGGAACAAATTATGTCAAAGAGCAAAGGCAGTGGTCAAGCTAGTTTGGCAGGTCTGGCAAGCTTGGATAGAGATACTTCAGGTGAAGGGATCCAGGAAAGTTTTTCCTGCCTGAATGTCTCTGTTCACTAATGTGTGAAATGTTGCCAGGTTGAATCTTCTGCCTATCCCAAGTCCAGCCCAGTTGTATTCATATATACCTAGTGTTTAGGAGGCTGATCTGATGTCATTCAAGGTTGTATGTGAACCAGCATATCTGTAACCCTTCCAGGATCATGGAGATCTCTGAATTATTTGTTTTCCCTGCACGCACACAGGGGACTATCAGGCAGTTTGACATCCGTGTGATCGTCACCCACCTAACACCAGCAGCACGCACATCCTTTACAAGAGTCTGCAGAATATAGGACAAGATACCAAGTTATATCAAGCTAGAATGTATCCTTATGATAAAGTAAACCTCAACAAATTTTAAAGAATTGAAATCATACTGATAGCATTTTTCCAATCAGAAGGGGATAAAACTAGAAATCAATAACAGAAAGATAACAAGAAAGTCTCCATACACTTAGAAACTAAACATGTTCAAAATAATCCATGGGTTGGAGATTTTAAAAATCATTGAAGTGAGTGAAAAGATTTATAGGACACAACTAGAGCAGTGCTGCGGCTACTGAGGGAAATCAATTCCCAAAGTAAAGCAATCAAGATATTGGCATTCAATGAAAACAACAGAAGATCACTAAGCATATCATAATGCAGATAGATATAGCCCTGCCTAATGGCCAAAATAGAGCACCAGAGGAGACACAGATGACAGAAAAACTAATCAAAGATGTTCATATAATGCTACTCATTAAAATAAATGGGATGGCAAATTTATTTAATTAATAAAAGGAGATCAGTTTGTTTCTCTAAATACACACATAATAACAGAGGAAAATCTGTGTATCAATGTTCTAAGGTTCCATTACAAGGCCATAGAAACAGAAAAGAAAAATAAACCCAATGTAAGCAAATTTAAGGAAATACTAAAGTTAATAGAAATCATTGAAATTGAAAACAAGAGAAAAATAGAAAAATTGATGAAACATAAGCCTAGTTCTTTGAAAAGATCAATAAAATTGACAAACCTTTAGCAAGTCCTCAAAAGAAAAAAAGAAGGAGAAGATGCAAATTATCAAGATCAAGAATGAAGCTGGGAATATAACTACAGAGCATGCAAACATCAAAAGGACAATTAGGAAATTCTGTTAACAATTCTACACACACAAATTTGACACTGTAGATGAAATGGATCAATTCTTCGTAAAACGAAAACTACCATAACTCATTCAGTGAGAGGTAGATACCTGGAATAAGTCTAATAACTATAATGAAAATTGAATTTCTAATTTAAAAAATTCCCAAAAAAGAAATATCTACATTCAGATGGTTCTACTGGATAATTCTAACAAATGTTTAAAGAAGAATTAACGCTGA
Source organism: Tamandua tetradactyla (assembly GCF_023851605.1). NCBI lineage: Eukaryota > Metazoa > Chordata > Mammalia > Pilosa > Myrmecophagidae > Tamandua > Tamandua tetradactyla. The sequence continues at coordinate 180,483,086 of NC_135332.1, forward strand.
AATTATACAATTTCATCCAGTAAATGAAAGATGAGGGACCACTCCACCATTTATTTTATGAGCCTAGCATTACACTGGTGAACAAAACAGAAAAAAGACGTTAAAAAAAATACAGACGTCTTAGTTAGCTTATCCATAGGCAGATTAAAAAAACACCTGCGTAATCATCGTAAAGCCTGTTTGCACACACAGGCTTTACAATAACAGTATGGATACATTATTTAATATGCCCATGGTTAAGCTAAGATGTACATTGTTGGTGGTTCTAAGAGCATTGTTTGTTTGTTTTTTAATAAAAAATAAAATAATGAAAAAAAAAAAGATGAACTCCCGGAAGATGGCCGACTAGAGTAGCTTGAGATCAGCCCTGCTCCACGGAAAAGTGATAGAAGGAACAGGAGGGTGACTGAGGGAGCACTTCGCGAGCACGGCTGACCTGGGAGAGCTTCTGCACCGCATGTAGCTGCCCTGGTTGCAGAGGCCGAGGAGCTGAGAGGCAGAAAGCTGGAGCCTGGCGCTGAGGCGCGGAGCCACAGAGCCTGCAGGAGTGCACGGACGGAGACCAGGAATAGGAAGTAAGCCAGGCGGCCTTCTTTGGGCATGACCTTCAACAGCGCAGCCCCGTGACTGGGGACTCACCCCACACCCCACGCACCTGAACCCCATCACCCGCTCCCATTCCCCGGGCTCCAGATGCCCCCACCCCACCAGCCCCCAGTGCATGTACCTGCTCCACACCCCACCCCAAGTGCAGTCCAACCCATGTCTCCTACACCCCTCCTGAGCACTACTCCCCCTCCCTGTTGCAGGCACTAACCTCCAAACCTAAGCTACCTCTGCCCCCAGCCCGTAGTGTCCCACAGCCTGAACCCACTCCCCTGAGCTCACCACATCCGTTTGATGGCACTCCCAGGCCTACACATGCACATGGGCCCCTGATCACATCCTTCAGCTCTGGGAATGTCAGTTCACTGCACTCCTACACCCGTGCATGCTCACGGCCCTCAGTCATGCCCTGCAGTTCTGAGATAGTGCCGACCTGTGCAGCCAGGTCACATCCACTCCCAGCCCATGCAGGTACAATGTCGACCAACTGCCATAGTTCTGAGCATTTGCACAAAGGGCCCCATGCCCTAGACCAATGCACATGGGCTATCCCCCCAGACTGATGCACCCACATAGCTACAATCCCCCTGGCCACTGGGCACCCACTTTCACAAGCACCAATGTAACTTCCCAAAACTGAGCTTATTCCTGCACTGCAATGCAGCACTGCACTGTTGTGCCCCTCTCCATACCCTGCATCATGCTAGACACCCACCCTGCAAAGCAATCAAGACATTGGCATTCAATGAAAACAACAGAAGATCACTAAGCATATCATAATGCAGATAGATATAGTCCTGCCTAATGGCCAAAATAGAGCACCAGAGGAGACACAGATGACAGAAAAACTAATCAAAGATGTTCATATAACGCTACTTATTAAAATAAATGGGATGGCAAATTTATTTAATTAATAAAAGGAGATCAAAAAGACAGTAGAAGAATATAAAGAGAAATTTGATAGAATAAAGAGAAAAATAGCAGATATCACAGAGATTAAGGTCTCTGTTGACTAAATAAAAGACATATTAGAGGTACAGAACAACAGATTTGAAGAGACAAAAAAAGAAGAATAAGTGAACTAGAGGACAGGATAACTGATTTTGAACACTCAAAACAGCAAATGGCAAAAAAAAAGATGGAAAATTTTGAATTGGATCTCAGGGAAAAGATAGACAAAACAAGTACACAAATGTAAGAATCATTGGTGTCTCAGAAGGAGAAGAAATGAGTAAAGGGCTAGGAAGAGTAGTTGAAGATACAATGGGGGAAAACTTCCCAACCCTTATAAAAGATAGAAATATACAAATCAAAGAAGCCCAAACAACTCCAAACAGAATAAATCCAAATAGGCCTTCCCCAAGGCACATCATAATTAATCTGCCAAATGTTGCAGAGAAGCAAAAAATTCTGAAAGCGGCAAATGAAAAACAATCCAGTACATACAACGGAAACCACATAACACTGAGTTCAGACTACTCAACTGGCAGTGGAGGTGAGAAGGCAGTGGTATGATATATTTAAGATACTGAAAGAGAAAGACTTCTGTAAAGGACTTTTTTTTTTGTTCTGTTTCTGTGTTTAACAGCTCATTAGATAGAACTGCAAGACTTCTCAGGCTCCAACTGCCCCACCAAGAGCAGAATTAAGCTTGTCTGAGAGACAAAAGAGGCTGGTCAGGTGAAAGGAGCTAATTCCCAGGAGGCTGTGCCTTTACCAGGAGAGGGATGGGGGCCAACACAGGTGAAATTCTTCCTTCAAAGAATTCAGATCCCAGGGACTGGAAAACTGAATCAATTAAATTAAGCCTACAACCTCTCCTTCATTTGAACCACACCTCCAACAGGGAGACTCTGCTGAAGTTAAAGGCACATGTTCTAGTTTGCTAGTTGCTGGAATGCAATATACCAGAAACGGAATGGCTTTTAAAAGGGGAATTTAATAAGTTGCTAGTTTATAGTTCTAAGGCCAAGAAAATGTCCCAATTAAAACAAGTCTATAGAAATGTCCAATCAAAGACATCCAGGGAAAGATACCTTGGTTCAAGAAGGCTGATGAAGTTCAGGGTTTCTCTCTCAAGTGGAAAGGAACAAAGTGAACACAGTCAGAGTTTCTCTCTCATCTAGAAGGGCACATGGCAAACACGGCATCATCTGCTAGCTTCTTCTTCTGGCTTCCTGTTTCATGGAGCTTCCCAAGAGGCACTTTCCTTCTTCATCCCCAAAGGTCACTGGCTGGTGGACTCTGCTTCTCATGGCTATGTCATTCTGCTCTGCTCTCTCTGAATCTCTTTCATTCTCCAAAATGTTTCATCTTTTGTAGGACTCCAGAAACTTATCAAGACCCACCCAAATGGGTGGAGACACCCCTCCACCTAATCCAGTTTAACAACCACTCTTGATTAAATCACATCTCTAAGGAGATGATCTAATTACATTTTCAAACATACAATATTGAATAGAGATTAGAAGAAATGGCTGCCTTTACAAAATGGGATTAGGTTTAAAACATGGCTTTTCTAGGGTTCATACTTCATATCAAGCCAGCACAGCACCACATCACATTATACTGGTGAGAAACTGCAGGCAGACAAGCACCACACACTGGGCAGGATAGGAAAGGCACAGAGTCTAACAGCTTCATAAGAAAGTCTGTCAACCTGCTGGGTCTCACCCTCAGGGAAAGCTGATGCAGTTAACTCTTTCATCCTGAGAGGAGGCCAGTCTGTTCTGGGAAAATCTGATTGGGGTCTATAATATCTAAATGGGCCCTCCCAAGAAAAAGAAAAAAAGGCTCCATATAAGCAGGGCAAGAAACAAGAGAACAAGAACTGAAAAGTTCTGATCCTTTAAACAAAACCTATGCTAGAGGTCTAGAAGAAGCTGAACTGAATGTCAGAGAACAGATTGAGAACAAAGCCATCCAGCAAGGAAATCCTACATAAAAGAGTGAAAACAATCTCCAGAATAAACTAATTAAGGAAATTAAATGCCTAGATGCCAGCAAAAATTAAAAGTCTTACTAGGAAAATTGAAGATATGACCAGTCAAAGGAGCAAACCAGCAATTCAAATGATGATACAGGAGTTGAAACAACTAATTCAAGATGTTCAAACGGACATGAAAAATCTCATCAAAAATCAAATCAACAAGTTGAGGAAGGATATAAAGAAGGCAATGGGGAAATATAAAGGAGAAATCAAAAGTCTGAAAAAACAAATCACAGAACTTACAGGAATGAAAGACACAGTAGAAGAGAGGGAAAAAGCAATGGAATCCTATAATGTTAGATTTCAAGAAGCAGAAGAAAGGATTAGTCAACTGGAGAATGGGAGATCTGAATTCTGACAAGCAAAAGAAAGTATAGGGTAAAATATGAGCAGGGACTCAGGTAATTGAATGACAGACAACATGAAGCACACAAATATACATGTGGTAGGTGTCCCAGAAGGAGAAGAGAAGGGAAAAGGAAGAGAAAGAGTAATGGAGGAAAATATCACTGAAAATTTCTGAACTCTTATGAAAGACTTAAAGTTACAGATCCAAGAAGTGCAGTATACCCCAAACAGAATAGATCCAAATAGATAAACTCCAAGACACTTACTAATCAGAATATGAGATGTCAAAGAGAAAGAGAGAATTATGAAAGCAGCAAGAGAAAAGCAATCCATCACATGCAAGGGTAGCCCAATAAGACTATGTGTAGATTTCTCAGCAGAAACCATGGAGGCAAGATGACGATCGTTCATATTTAAGATTTGAATGGAGAAAAACTGCCAAACAAGAATTCTACATACAGTAAAATTGTCCTTCAAAAATGAGGGGGAAATTAAACATTTTCAGAATAAAAATCACTGAGAGAATTTGTGACCAAGAGACAGACTCTGCAAGAAATACTAAGGGAGCACTGGAGGCAGAAAGAAAAAGGCAGGAGAGAGGAATGTGGAGAAAAGTGTAGAAATGAAGACTATCAGTAAAGTTTATTAAGAGAAAAAAATAGATATGACATGTAAATCCAAAAGGCAAAAAGGTAGAAGAAAGTACTGCCCTTACAGTAATAAACTAAATGTTAATAGATTAAACTCCCCAATGAAAAGACATAGACTGGCTGAATGTATATAGACTCTGTCATCTATGGAAAACTGATCTTTGATAAGGCAGTCAAGCCAAATCACTGGGACAGAACAGTTTCTTCAATAAGTGGAACTTGGAGAACTGGATATCCATATGCAAAACAATGAAAGAGGATCCATATCTCACACCTTGTACAAAAATCAACTCAGAATTGATCAAAGACCTAAACATTAGAGCTAAGACCATAAAACAGTTAGAAGAAAATGTAGGGAAATATCTTATAAAACTTGCAATAGGAGGTGGTTTCCTAGATCTTACACCCAAATTATGAGCATTGAAGAAAGAAATAGATAAATAGGAACTCATCAAAATTAAACACTTTTGCACATCAAAGAACTCTGTCAAGAAAATAAAAAGGCAGCCTACTCAATGGGAGACAATATTTAGAAACAACATATCAGATAAGAGTCTAGTATCCAGAATATATAAAGAAATTGTTCAATGCAACAACAAAAAGACAAACAATACAATTAAAAAATGGTCAGAGGACATGAACAGTTACTTCTCAAAAGATGAACTACAAATGACTAAAAGGCACATGAAAAGTTGTTCATCTTCCCTGGCTATTAGGGAAATGCAAATCAAAACTACAATGAGATATTATCTCACACCTACCAGAATGGTTATTATTAAAAAAAAAAACAGAAAATGACAAGTGCTGGAGAGAATGTGGAGAAAGAGGCACACTTATACACTGTTGGTGGGAATATCAAATGGTGCAACTACTGTAGAAGGCAGTTTGGTGTTTCCTCAGGAAGCTAAGTATAGAATTGCCATATGATCCAGCAATACCATTGCTAGGTATCTATTCAGAGGACATGAGGATAAGGACACAAATGGCTATTTGCACATCAATGTTTGTATTAGCATTATTTAAAATTGCCAAGAGATGGAAACAGCCCAAATGTCCATCAACAGATGAGTGGCTAAGCAAGCTGTAGTATTGTATGTATATATGATAGAATATTACACAGATGTAACAATATGGCTGGACCTTGAGTGCATTATGCTGAGTGAGATTATCCAGAAGCAAGAGGACAAATAAATACTGCATGTTCTCACTGATATGAACTAACATTAATGAGTGACCTTGAAGAATTTCAGTTAAGAACAGAGGTTATCAGGAGATAGAAATAGGGTAGAGATTGGGTAATTTGAGCTTAAAGGGTACAAATTGTGCAACAGAACCAATTGCAAAAATTCAGAAATGGATAGCACAATACTACCTGATTGCAGCACAATAATATAAGTACACTGAATGAACCTGAATGTGAGACTGATTGAGGGAGGACAAGTATGAAACCAAAAGGAAAGATACCCAATAAAGATTGAGATGGTGTAATCTAGGAATGCCCAGAATGTACACTGATAGTGACTAAATGTACAAATTAAAAAAATGTTTTTGCATGAGGAAGAAAAAAGGAATGTCAATATTGTAGTGCATTGAAAATAGATGGTCATTCATATTTTAAAACGTCAACCTCTGTGTGAGACTAAAGCAAGAAATGTTTATTTGGTACAAAATTTATGTTTTGACTAGTGTATTTCCCAATTTAACTTACATGGACAATTTAATGAACACCATAAGTACATGGAACCTTGAATAAGGCATGAGATTCTGTAGGTTTGTCCACGTTAGTGTGATGCCGTGATAAATCCTAGAATGATTTGAATAGTGAATAAAGAAGTATTTGCAAAGTCTCCTTGAGGGAATAGTGAGAAAGGGGGACAATTTAACTTTCCCATTTGAGAAATTCTTGATAATCTCACAAGCAGTGGGGACAATCAAATCAATAGATTGAGCCTTCAATCCTGAGGTTTGTTCCTATGAAACTTATCCCCACAAAGGATAATCTAAGCCCTTAAAATTAAGCCTAACAGTCACCCCCAGAAAACCTCTTCTGTTGCTCAGATGTGGCCTCTCTCTCTCTCAGCCAACCTGGCAAGTGAGCTCACTACCCTCCCCCTCTCTATGTGGGACATGACCCTCGGTGGTGTAAACCTCCCTGACAACATGGGACAGAAGTCCTAGAATGAGTTGGGTCTCAACATCAAGAGATTGAGAAAACCTTCTCGACTGAATGGGGGAAGAGAGAAATGAGACAAAATAAAGTGTCAGTGGCTGAGAGATTTCAAACAGAGTTGAGAGGCTATTCTGGAGGCTATTCTTATGAATTATATATATATCCCATTTTTAGTTTATAGTGTATTAGAGTGGCTAGAAGTAAGTGCCTGAAAATGTAGAGCTGTGTTCCAGTAGTCATGTTTCTTGAAGATGTATATACAATGATAGAGCTTTCGTAATGTGACTGGGTGATTGTGAAAACCTTGTTTCTGATGCTCCTTTTATCTACAGTATGGACAGATGAGTAAATGATATGGATAAAAATAAACAAATAATAGGGAGAACAAAGGTTAAAATAAATTAAGTAGATTGAAATACTAGCGGTAAATTAAAGGGAATGGTAAGGTGAATGGCATGCATGATTTTTTCTTTCTTTTGCTGGAAATATGCAAATGCTCGAAAATTTTCTTGGTGATGAAAACACAACTATGCGATGATGTTGTGAGCCACTGACTGTAGCCATGTGAAGAATGTCTGTATGTCAAAAATGTTGGTATGTTTGTTCATTATTCATTATTTATAATACTAATATTTAAAATATGGATAAAAATAAATAAACAAACAATAGGGGAACAAAGGTTAAAATAAATTGGGTAAATGGAAATGCTGGCTGTCAATGAAAGGGAGGGGTAAGGGGTATTGTATGTATGGAGTTTATTTTTTTTTCTTTTTCTAGAATGATGCAAATGTTTTTGTTTTTGTTTTTACTTTTGTTTTTAATGCTTTAAAATTATCATAGTGATGAATAAACAACTATGGGATGATACTGTAAGCCAATGTTTATACGCCATTTTTGAAATGTTTGTATGTTAAGAATATTTGCGTTTGTATGTTGTTGTTATTTAACTTTTTTATTGTATAATATAACATATTGTATGTTGTTTTAGCAATAAAAATATGTTTAAAAATACAAAAGATAAGATGGTAGATTCAAGAAATGCCTTTTCAGTAACAACTTTGAATGTTAACAGACTAAACATACTAATTAAAAGATACAGCTTGAGAGAATGGAACAAGAAATATAATCCAGCTATATGCTGCTTATAAGAGATTCATCTTAGACACAAAGATTCAAATAGATTAGAAGTGAAAGGATGGAAAAATATTTCCCATGTGAAGGAAAGCAGCAGTAGCTATACTAATGTTAGACAAAATAGACTTTGTCATGTTCAGGTTCATGTGTCAACTTGGCCAGATGGTGGTACTTGTTTGTCTGGTTGGGCAAGTGCTGTCCTGTCTTTTGCTATGAGGACATTTCATATAATTAAATCATTATCACATTGGCTACATCCAAAGCTATTTCCATTTATAATCAGCCAAGGGAAGTGTCTTCTGCAATGAGTGATGCTTAATCTAATCACTGGAAGCCTTTTAAGGAGGACTCAGAAGAGACAGACTCTCTTCCTGCTTTGGCCAGTGAGCCTCTCCTGTGGAGTTCATCCAGACTCTCCATCAGAATCATCAGCTTCATAGTCTGCCCTGCAGATTTTGAACTCTATATTCCTTTGGTTACATGAGAGACTTTAATAAATTTTATAATTATGAATATTTCCTGTTGATTCTGTTTCTCTAGAGAACCTTAACTAATGCAGACTTTAAATGTAAAACCATCATAAGTGACAAAGAAGGGGACTATATATTAATAAAAAGGACAATTCACCAAGAAGATATAGCAACCATAATTGTATATGCTCCCAATCAGGGAGCTCCAAAGTACATGAGACAGACATTGGCAAAACTGAAGGGAGCAATAGATGTTTCAACAATAGTAGGAGACTTCAATACACCAATCTCCTCTATAGATAGAAAAACCAGACAGAAGACCAACAAGGAAACAGCAAAGCTAAACAACTTAATAGATGAATTAGATCTAACAGAAATGTATAGATCATTGCACCCCAAAACAAAGTATATACATTCTTCTCTGTTGCTCATGGAACATTTTCCAGGACAGATCATATGCTGGGCCACAAAGCAGGTCTATTTTTTCTGTTTAGGGGAGAATGAGAATGCAGTCCCCCACTACCACCAATCATGCAGTTGAGTTGCCCACATTTGGGGAATTTGCAGGGGTCAGCACATACAGAGTGCAAAGGATAAGCCTCACCCTGGGAGAACCCTGGGTGTCTCTCCTGTCAGGTAAGTATATACAAAACTGGTCTCTATAAATTTAGAAACATTGAAATTATTCAAAGCACTTTCTCTGATCACAATGGAATAAAGCTGGATTTTAATACCACCAAAGAACAAGAACATTGACAAATATATGGAGATTAAATAACAAAATCTTAAACAACCACTGGGTCAAAGAAGAAATTGCTAGAGAAATCAGTAGCTATTTGGAGATAAATGAAAATGAAAATACAATTTATCAGAACTTATGGGATGCAGCAAAGGCTGTCCTAAGAGGGAAATTTATTACCTTAAATGCTTATATTAAGAAAACAAGAAACGGGCATGCCACGATAGCTCAGCAGGCAGAGTTCTTATCTGCCCTGCTGAAGCCCCAGGTTTGATTCCTGGTGCCTGCCCATGAGAAAAAAATACAACAGAAAAAACAAGAAAGAGCAAAAACTGATGACTTAACTGCTCACCTGGAGAAATTTGAGAAAGAACGGCAAAATAACCCCAAAGCAAATAGTAGAAGAGAATTAACAAAGATTAAAGCAGAGTTAAATGAATTGGAAACAAAAGAACAGTAGAAAAAATCAATAAAACCAAAAGTTGGTTCTTCGAGAAAATCAATAAAATTGATGGGTCGCTAGCTAGACTGACAAAGAAAAAAAGAGAGAGAATGCAAATATACAAAATCAGAAAGGAGAAGGGGTGCATTACCACAGACCTTGAAGAAATAAAAGAGATCATTAGATGATACCATGAACAACTATATGACAATAAACTAGACAACTTAGATGAAATGGACAAATTCCTGGAAACACACAAACAAGCTACACTGACCCAGGAAGAAGTAGGAGATTTCAACAAACCAATCACAAGTCAAAAGATTCAATCAGTCACCAAAAATCTTCTTAGAAGGAAAAAACAAAGCCAGATGACTTGACAGAATAATTTTATCAAACATTCAAAAAGATCTAAAGCAGATTATGTCCAAACTTTTTCCAAAATATTGAGGAAAAAGAAACTCTACCTAACTCATTTTATGAAGCTAATGTCATTTTAATACCAAAACTGGGTAAAGATGATATAAGAAAGGAAAACTACAGGCCAATCTCCCTAATGAGTACAAATGCAAGCATTCTCAACAAAATATTAGCAGATCAAATCCACCAACACATTAGAAGAATTATACGTTATGACTAAGTGGGATTTATACCAGGAATGCAAGGATAGTTCAACATAAGAGAATCAATTAATGTAATACAGTACATTAACAAATCGAAGGGGAAAATCACATGATCATCTTGACTGATGCAGAAAAAGCATTTGACAAAATTCAACATTTTTTTCTGATGAAAACACTTCAAAAGACAGGACTCAAAGGTAACAACCTTAATATGATAAAAGATATATATGAAAAACTGACAGCATTTTAATCACTGGAAAGAGACTGAAAACTTTCCCACCAAGATCAGGAATGAGACAAGGATGCCCACTGTCACCACTATTATTCAATATTGTGATTGAACTATCTAGCTAGAGCAATCAGGCAGGACAAAGAAATAAAAAGCATCCAAATCGGAAAGGAAGAAGTGAAACTTTCATTATTTGCAGAGAACATTATAGTATACTTGGAAGATCCTGAGAAATCTACACCAGTTATTTGAGCTAATAAAAAAATTCAGCAAGGTGGCAGGATATATAATTAATGTACAAAAATCAGTAACATTTCTATACAAAAACAAAGACCTAACTGAGGAACCAGTTAAGGAAAAACTTCCATTCAAATTAGCAACTAAAAAATCAAGTACTTAAGAATGAACATAACTAAGGACATAAAAGACTTATACACAGAAAACTACATAACATTGCTAAAAGAAATCAAAGAGGATCTAAATAAGTGGAAAGACATTCCCTGCTCATGGATAAGGAAGGCTAAATATAGTTATGATGTCAATTCCTCCCAAATTGATCTGCAGATTTTTATTCCAACAACCTCCTTTGAAGACTTGGAAAAGCTAGTTACCAAATTCATCTGGAAGGAAAAGAGACCTTAGATAGCTAAAGCATCCTAAAAAAGAAGAATGAAGTGGGAGGATTAACACTCCCTGACTTTAAAACCTATTATAAATCCATAGTGGTCAAAACAGCATGGTACTGGCATAAAGATAGAAGCATTGACCAATGGATTCAAATTGAGAGTGCAGAAATAGACCACCAAATCTATGGTCAACTGATTTTTGACAAGGCCCCTAAGTCATGTGAACTGGGCCAAAATAGTCTTATCAATAAAAGGGCATGGAAAAACTGGATATCAATAGCCAAAAGAATGAAAGAGGATGCTCACCTTACACCCTATGCAAAAATTAACTCAAAGTGGATCAAACACCTAAATATAAGAACAAGCACCATAAAGCTTCTACAAGGAAATGTAGGGAAACATTTTCGAGACCTAGTAATAAGAGGTAGTTTCCTAAACTTTACACCCAAAGCACAAGCAACGACAAGAACAACAAAAATAGATAACTGGGAACTCCTTGAAATCAAATTCTTCTGTACCTCAAAAGACTTTCTCAAAAAAGGTGAACAAGTAGCCAAATCAATGGGAGACATTATTTGGAAATCACATATCAGACAACAGTTTGATTTCCTGGATATGCAAAGAAATCATACAATTCAACAACAAAAGAACAAACAAGCCAATTACAAGGTGTTCTAATGATATGAATAGGCATTTTTCTGAAGAGCTAATACAGATGGTTCAAAAACACATGAAGAGATGTTCATTTTTATTGGCCATAAGGGAAATGCAGATCAAGACTACAATGTGATACCACCTTACACCTATAAGAATGGCTGCTATTAAATAAACAGGAAACTACAAATTTTGGAGAGGATGTGGAGAAATTGGGACACTTATGCACTGCTGGTGGGAATGCATAATAGTGCAGCCGCTATGGAAGGTTGTTTGCCGGTTCCCTAGGAAATGAAATATTGAGTTGCTCTATGACCCAGCAATAACACTACTTAGTATATACCCAGAAGAGCTGAAAGCAATGACACAAACAATCATTTGCACACCGATGTTCATAGCAGCATTATTCACAATCATCAAAAGATGGGAAAAAATCAAATGCCCATCAACAGATGAGTGGATTAACAAAATGTGGTATATCCATATGACGGAATATTATGCAGCAGTAAAGCAAAATGATGTCTTAAAGCACATGACAAGATGGATGAACCTTGAGGACATAATGCTGAGTGAAATAAGCCAGACACTAAAGGATAGATATTGTATGATTCCACTTTTATGACCATGGGAAAGTTAAAATCAGAGGCTTATAATACCAAATATAGAGGACTTAGAGATACATAGAAGCCAGAGATGGGTGAACAATTGGCTAATGAGGTTGAACTCCAATGGAAAGGAATAGATAGAAGTGAAGGTGGTTCTCTAGTGGGTCTATAAGTAATAGTACCATATTGAAAGTGAACATGGTTGAGAATGGTTATATAGACTAAGTGCTCCACTGATTAACACTAGAGATATGAATTATTTCTTGCAAGAGCTACTTGCAAAGAACCATGTCATAGATATGATTCATGAACAAAGAGTGTTTAAGTCCTGGGTACAAGGGTAAAACTGCTATTGCATGCTATGGGCTATGTTTAAAAAATAACAGTATCACTATCACAGCAATAGTAAAGATAAATAATGGAGGGAGGCACAAGTGTTAAGAGGAGTTTTAGATTTTCTATTTGGCAAAAATTGTTTATCTTCTATTGGGAACAATGAAATTATCTATAATTGAGAGTGTCGATGGTCTGTAGACTTTGGGCTTTATACATGATGCCCAATGAATGCAGGTGACTGAAAGTTACATTGACTGAGTAGATTGGCAAGCAGTGATGTAAAGTTATGCACAAATGTTGTGTTGCTACAAAAAAAGAATGAAGTTGTGAGGCAACCAATGATGTGAATGAACATGTGAGAAATTTGGTGCACCAAAATAAGCCAGAACAAAAGAACAACAATGGTATGTTCTCATTTAGAAAATGCTTACAAGAAATTTGGTGCACCAAAATAAGCCAGAACAAAAGAACAACAATGGTATGTTCTCGTTTAGAAAATGCTTACAAGAAAACAGGGGTCTACATTGTAAGCTGTTATAGCAAACACATTTAGTCCAGAGTGGTAATTATTATTTCTGTATTTCAAGAGGCTGTTTTATACATATACATACATGACTTGATATTCAAGATAAGAACAAAGCTGATCAGATTTGGGTTAAAGTAATTCAGAACACAGGGGTAAGGAAGATAATGTCTATATTTTAGAACCACATATACTCTTTGAGACCAAAGGAAGAAAGGTTTATTTGGTCGGGCTCTGGAATTTTCTGTAGCACATAATCTAAATTAACGTTTCTGTACAGCCCATTTGAACAATTCAAACACAGGGATCCCAGAATAAAAAAGAGGTCCTTTAATCCTGAATAGCCTAATATAATGCCTGGATACATCCCAGAGTATATTAAGCAGAGAATGAAAAATTACTGGCAACGTCCCTTGTGGAATGGGAGAAAAAATATGGACTATTAACCTTTAACATCAGGAAATCCCCTGATACTGTGTCAAACTTTAGGGACATCCAAATCAATAGGCCTTGATCTTGAGGTTTACTCTGTGAAGCTTATGCCAGTAGTGGATAAGCTTAGCCTATCTATAAGCATGTCTAAGAGTTATTTCTGTAAGACGTCTCTTGTTGTTCAGATGTGGCCTCATCCTCTCTAAACCCAACTCTGCAAGTGAAATCATTGCCCTCCCTCATACGTGGGACATGGCATCCAGGGGTGAAATCTCCCTGGCGACATGGGAGAGAACTCCCAGGGATGAATCTGGCCCTTGCACTGTGGGATCAGCAATTGCATCCTGACCAAAAGGGGGAAAAGAAGTGAAATTAATAAAGTATCAGTGGCAGAGAGAGTTCAAATAGAGTCGAGACGCTACTCTGGAGGTTGCTCTTATGCAGGCTTCAGTTAGACCATGCTACCTATCATAGCCTGCCAGCCCCCAACCAGGACCATTCCAGCCAATACTAAAGAACGCCTAGGGCAATATAAGATTCCACAAGGGTTCCAGGCACTAGAGTAACTTTCCAGAAACTTAAAACCTCCAGACGGGTCCCTGGAACAGGTAAGTCCTGAAACCTAGCCCAGCCTCTCCAGAACATCAGATAGTTCCATCTTCCTACCCCATATTAATGGCATCCTCTTCCAACATGATAATGTTAGAAGGGCCAAAGCCAAAGCAGCCCTAAAGAGAGAGATGGAAAGATCAAAGGTGATGGTGGAATTATATAGAACAGACAACATTTAACAAATGAACATGATTGCTGAATCATTAAATTGATATCTCTTTCAATCTCCAGTATCTTAGGGCAGCTAGAAGTAAAAATTTAAAATTGTGGAATTTAGTAACTCATGTCAAACTCTGAAATATGTTCTACAACTAATTGTGGTGCTGTGCTTTGAAATTTGTGTTTTTATCATCTATATGTTATTTTTCACAAAAAAGGAAAGAAAAGGTGTTGATTGTGGTGATAAAAAATATTTAAGCCTTCTAACCTCCTATATTCTGGAGAAGCTAGAAGAAAAAATCTGAAAGATTAGTATGGTAGCCCATGACAAACTCTGGGATCTGTCCTGTAACTACTTGTTGAAGAGTGCTTTGAAAAATATTATTCTTTTATTTCTTTGCTTTGTATATATGTTATATTATACAATAAAAAAAGTAAAAAGAAAAAGAAGACAGCTAAAAACAATATTCTTCATGAATGTAGATGTAAATATCCTTAATAAAATATTAGAAAATAGAATTCAGCAACATTGGAAAGGAATTGTATCTCACAATCGAGTGAGATTTATTTTCAGGATGCAAGCCTGGTTCAAAAATCAATCTATATAATCCACAATTTGAAGCAAAACAATATTAATCAATGAAGAAAAATGATTCCATAAAAGTCAACTCTTCATGATAAAAAAGGAAAAACACCTCTCAGAAAAACAGAAACAGGTAAAATTTCCTAACTTGACATAGAGCGTGTACAAAACTCTACAGCTCAAGTCCTATGAAACAGAGAAAGAATGAATGTTTCCCTCCTCAGATCAGGAACAAGGCAAGGATGTCTGCTCTCATCACCTATACAAATAACCAACTGATTTTTTAATGTAAAAGAAATTCAATAGAGAAGAGATCCTTCTCAATAAATGATTCATTGTCAAATAAATCAACCTCAATGAAAGTCTCACACCATATGGAAAAATTAAATCTGAATAGAGAACAGACATAAATGTAAAACATAAATTATAAAATGTTTTGGAAAATGTTTAGAAAAAATATATACAACTATAAAATGCTTAGGAAAATTATAAAACTCAGGAACATTCTCTGGATCTAGGGCTAAGATAAGAATTCTTAACTTGAAAGCAAAAGTTAGATCCATAAAAGGAAACACTTCATCAAAATTAAAACTTTTGCTCTGTAAGATATCCTATTACTAAATGAGAATGTAAGCTACTGATTGAGAGAAAAATGCTTGCAAACCATATATTTAACAAAGTCCAGTATCTGAAATATTTAAAGATCCCTCAAAAATCAATAGTAAAGTGTCGGGTATGGTGGCTCAGCAGGCAGAGTTCTTACCTGCCATGCCAGAGACCCAGGTTTAATTCCTGGTGCCTGTCCATGCAAAAAAAATATTCAATAGTAAGATACAAAGTATTCAACTGGAAAATGGGCACAAAGCATGAAGAAACAACTTACCAAACAGGATATGGAGATGCCCAATAAGCATGGGAAAATATCTTCAATATCATTAGTCATTAAGGAAATGGAAATCAAAACCACAATGAGATACCTGAAGATACCTGCGCTTGTTTAAAGCTGTACCCCAGAAAAACCATGTCCTTCATATCCAACATTGTGGGGGCAGACCTATTGTTGGGTGGGGCCTTTGGATTAGTTGGTTTCCATGGAGATGTGACCTGCCCACTCAAGTTGGGTCTTAATCAGCTTATAATGTCTTTTAAGAGGGAGAAAGCTCAGAAACAGATGCTTGGTGATACAAACAGAAAAACAAGCCAGGAGGTGCTAAGCTAAGAGATGCAATACAGAGGTTGTCCCAGTGAAGTTTAGTGAAGGCCAACAGACACTTAGAGGGAGATGGAACACAGGAATCAGAACGTGAGCCAGGACCAGCAGATGCCGGCCACGGGCCATTCCTGCAGATGATGTGCTCCAGATGCTGGGACCCTGCTCATAGTCAGGTGTCTTTCTCTGGATGCCTTAATTTGGACATCTTCTGGCCTTCGAACTGTAGATTTGTAACCTAATAAATCCCCCTTTTAAAAGCCGACCCATTTCTGGTATCTTGCAATCAGGCAGCTGTAACAAGCTGAAACCACACCTGTCAGAATGGCTAACAACAAAAAAAGGTAACAACCCCGATTTGTGGCAAGTGTGCAGGAAACTGGATCACTCGTGTGGTTGGTGAGAGTGTAAAATGGAACAGCCACGTGGAAAACAGTTTGGTGGTGTGTAAACAAAAATCAACATACATCTACCATATGACCCAGGTTTCACTCCAGGTAAGTGAAAATCCACACATGCAAAAAATTATGCACAAATGCTTATATCAACTTCATTAATAATAACACAAAAAAGGGAACAACCCTGATTTTCTTCAAAGGGTGAATGGTCAGACAAACTGATATATTCACACCATGGAATACTACTCAGCAATAAAAAGAAACATACTACTGACCAATTTAACAACTGCGTGTATCCCCAGAACAGCATGTTGAGTGAAAAAGGCCAATCCCAAAGGCTGAGGGAACATAGGATTCCATTTATATAACATTCTTGGAATTAGGAAATTATGGGATGGAGAACAGATTAGTGTTTGCTGGAGGGCAGTGAGGGGTTTGAGGCTGGAAGGGGTGAGAGTGGCTATAACAGATGACTTGGAGGATTCGTGCCATGTTAGAAATATGCTGTGTCCTGACTTTCATCAGTGTCAATTTCCTGGCTGTAATGTTATATTACAGTTTTCCACAATGTTCCAGTTGGGGAAATGGGATAACGGGCATGTGGGTTCTCCCTCTATAAATCCTTAGTCAACTGCACTTAACTGTAATTATCTCCAAATTAAACAATAATAATAATTTTAAACCGATCCAGAAAACTTATATCACAAACAAAGAGCACTATGTCTTTCAAACCAAACATGTCTGTAGGCCAAAGATGGCCTCTAAGATTCCCGTTTGGACCTCAGATTTGATCTTCCTTTTCAAGAGAATGATGCATGAGAGTCAGCTGAAATTCTCTAAGTCACATAGATCTGAAGTGGTGGTGACAGTACGCAACTCTGACCTCTAATTTCCAAGCATGAACTCTGCCTCCTGCACCAATCTTGAGAGGACCTATTGGGAATACAAGAGCATCAGTCATTATTTGAAGCTTGTCTCAGTACTACTGATAAGATCTGGTTTACCAGTACTTTACCTCTCTTTAAAGGAGCTCTCACACTTGAAAATAATATCATTTGATAGTGTTCCATAATAAATATTTTCTGTAATAATAATTAGTAAATTCAATAAATATGCATTGCAGACTGTACATGTTATTTTCTGGCAATAGGAAGTAAATAAAAAAGAAGCATATTTTTAAGAAACATATATTTTAGTCAAAAAGATTTTTAAAGGTGATAATAACATAACTCTAATTATAGTAATTATAATTGAAATAATTATATGTGTATTTATATATACATATATATTATATATAATTAAATATTGAATACTATAATATAGTATAATGTAATATGATCTATTATGTGAACTGGGATCAAATATCTAATCTTTCTGGGAAAATCAGGATGGTTCGTCCTTGAAAATTCCGAAATGGGGCTCAGTATTGTAGGTAATTTAACACCTATAATTGGCCCACATGTAGCTTTAAGAATGCAACTGAGGATCCATGAAAAGAAGGAAAGTGCATACTCTGGAGCAGGCAAATGTGGATATGAATCCAACCATCTCATGTTACCTGTAGCAGAGTTTGAAGCAGATCACTAGACTCTCTAGACTCAGGTTTGCTTAGCAGTACAACAGGGATATTGGCATCTATCTTTCAAGATTGTCGTGATTCAGAAATAAAACTGAAATGCACATAGCACAGTAGCAAAGACTAGATGCCCAGTAAAGACTGACATTATAAATGATTAAAATCACATTTATGTGTCTTGCTAGAAATATGGGTATTCATAGAATTGAACTCTGTCCCTTCTTTTTTTTTTTAACCCATTATTAACTTTTGGATTTGAAAGTTTGGATGTAAATAGTTCCACTGCCTCCTTGGCTTAGCCCCACACCCTGGTACCTTAGGCTAGACAATTCAAATTTATTTAAGAACAATTGCCTGCGGGATGTAACATTTTTTCCCATTAATCCATGGGTAACATGAGAGGAGAAAACGTTTTATGTGGTTGATTGCCTCATTCGACAACGATTAAGAACGTGGGTGCAAGTTAATCCCATTTCTGTAGAGAGAAAACTGTGACCAGTGAAAGAATGGTAGCTCTGTAGTCACATAAAAATTGGGGGTTGGTCTTCTTGGTAGAATAACTTCAAGGGTGCTGGGGTGACCTATGCTCCTGCATTTCTGGGGATCATGCATGAACTAAGCCCTCCCCCACTTTTAAATGAGAAACAAGATAAATGAGAAACAAGAATATTGGTTCAGAGTTAGAGAAGTGGTCTCCCAAGGCGGGACTTCAAATCCTGGCTTTAAAATCTATTAACTCAGAAACTTGGATGAGTTACCCAACCGTTCTGCTCCTTGGTTTCCTAATGTGTTTCTAGCTAGTTCCCAGATGGTTCAGTGAACTAAGGCATGCAAGGTGTTAGGACACTCCCAGCACAGGGGAAAATGGTGTACAGGTCAGTGCCGAGATTTCCAGGAAGAACGTGTGACCTGCACCCATGCACACACCCTCCTACCGAAAAAGTTCACTGAAGATGGTAGCTTTTATGCATTCAGATCCGAACAGAAAGGAGATGAAGAGAAAACATGTAAAATTCACACTGTGTATACTAGATATCATCTTAATCGTTCCTTAAAAAATTGAATTGCAATACAAGTATGTAAGTGGATTTTTTTTAACAATCTCTATTTCACCTTCTTTATGAGATGAGTTACATCCTTCATCCCCTGTCCTAAAAATACGAAGCCTGGTGCTGAGTGTTCAAGACAATTAGATCATCTCCAGGACACCTGTCCGTTTAAGTGCCCACCAGCTCGGCTGCGCTAGTAACAAGCATCAGTTAGGATGCTCCAAAGCACACTTACGCCATGTTCATTAGTAGTTACATGCCATGCAAAACGGTGGAATATGTGCAAGGAAAGAGAAGTGTTTCTGTGAAGACGGAATGTTTTGGAATAACTCAATATGTGTGTATTCGGCAAGAGAGAGAAAATTAAAGCTCTTAGAAAAACGTAAAACTCTAGAAGGAGGGTGCTATCAGTTTGTTTCATTTTTTTTCTTGTTTAAAATTTTATTACAGCAAAATATACTAACAGTAAAAGATCATAAATGATAATAATTTGGGTTATAGTTTAAATGTGACACATGTCCAAAAGTACAATTTTATACCAAGATAAAAAAAAAAAAAACTAGTGGCTCCATTTCAAATGACTGCTGAAATCATTATATGTTTTCTTTAAAAATATATATTAGATATCTACACATTATATTTAATAATTTACACTTTAATTATCTTTTTCCAATTAAACTACCAAAAAGAGTCACAAAAGATGTATTTCTACCATAATATTTTACATACTCATTACTTTTTACAAATATGTGGTAGTGAGGGGATTTGAACAAGGTGTTTTTAATGAAAAAGCTCACACTCTTTCCACTCCTGAACCTTTAACAAGTGCAGATTGCTGTCTCACTCATTGTCTTCTATCAACCAGGCCAAATCATTATTCTTTAATTGCTGTTTGAATATTAGTTTGTTTCACCCCCATATCCTCCATAATCAGAACTAAAATTCTCCCTAAAGCATCTCTTCCTGATAAAGTTATCTCAATGTATTCAATATCTGGGGGTAAATAGCTACATAATTTTTCTCACCCAGCATTCTAAACTACATAAAAGTAAATGCTGTTCTCTTTTGTTATCCATTATACCCTAATACCTAATTCAGTGCCTGTCATTTAGTGCACATTCTATCCATACGTAATCATCTAATCAATTCATTAAATAGCACAGTATCCAGCACATGGCAGACTTCAATAACCCTTCGCTGTGCTGCATGAATGAATTAGTGATGCACAACAGTGGTTGCCAGGAATTATGGAGGCCCACAGGCAGACACTTGAGAATCAGTCTTTTCCAAGGCAACAAAATAATACAAGAAAGGAAAAAAGAGTTGATTAATTGAAATAACAACTGAGCCTATGGCTAGAGCTGGCAAACACGAAGCTACAGAGAACGGCAATTACTATTTTCAAGCCCTATTCTCATATTCGTTATGCATGCACGATTTGCGGAGAAAGGTGCTATATTCATGGCCTATCCAATTAGTTGCTTAGTCAATTGAATTGAAAACATATTTCGTGTTTTACACAAGTTACTACTTTTGATAGAAAAGTGGTGCAGATGGGCACAAATGATAGACTCAATTCCCAGATAGGACACTTACCTTTCCACAGAAATGCATTTTGCCACAAACGATGTACTCATATATTCATATACTTAGCCTGCCTCGCCTGCCTTCTCCCTACATACACATACACTGCAAAGAAGGATTTGATTATTGCACACGTGTGTTTGTATCAATTATCTAGTGCTGCATAACAAACCAGCCCAAAACCTAAGGCCTGAAACAATGACTTACTGTTTCCCATGGAGTCTCTGTTTCATCTAGGCACTCTGTTGGCCACTGCTGTGCTAAGTTGATCTCAGATGACCTCACTTATGAGGCTGGTCAGCTGTAGGATTGACGTAGGTGGGCTGGTCAGGAGGGATCTCATCTGAGATGCCCTGTCTTTGCTCCATGTGAGCACACATCCTTCAGTGCTGGCCCGGGCTTGTTCTCATCACATGGCAATCAAGGGCAGACAGCAAATGTGCACAGACCTGCTGGAAGTCCAGGCACAGAACAACCACATGGTACAGGCCAAAGCAGGCCATGAGGTCAGCCTTGTTCAGCAGGAGAGAAGATAAACTCAAGTTCCTGAAGGGGGGAGCTGAAAAGGCACATCATGAAAAGCAGAGAGTGGGGAGAGTAAAGAACTGGGGAAATTTTTGCGATCTGCCTACTATATCATACCAATGCAATTGCACTTCTAATGCTCTAACTTGTGGAATCTACAACAGCTCTGCTTGAATATAGATTAACTGAGGCCAGAGAGATTGAGGAAGGTGCTAAAAGCCATTCAAAACAAAATAAAACAAAAACAGTTTTTGGATTTCTAGTTCAACAACCCTGACTAACCACAATCCTTTGGGTACCCTCCCTTCTAGAACCCTTGAAAATTACAGTAAAACACAATTTTTGTAAGATAATATTTCACAAGGTCTCAGATAATGTGAGAGAAATGATAGCATATGAGTGATTTTGGTAAATTTCTGAAAGGAAAAGCTTGGAGAGGAAGTTATCATTTACAGACATCAGAGGGAGATTTTCTTAAAACATAAACCGATTTTCTCTGAATTTGTTCCAGAGAACAGGCACGTGCCCTGGGACAGGAGATGCTGCAGCATGTGGGTGAAGACGGATGGAAGGAGTGGCTATCAAACATGATTCCCTACACACACCGACTGGCCCTGCACTGCCCAGACCTGCGTTTCACGCCCAGCATGGAGCTGGGCTCTTTCACAAGGCATCCATAGGCATGATGTTGAGGGGTTCCTTCCTATAATTATTGAAATCCTCTGGGAAAAAGACCTTGAGTTCCTGATATTTGGTGAGACATACAAAAAAATGATGGAGAAGTCAGACCAAATTTTACCGAAGCCGACCAGGAGAAAAAACCTGTCCTGCTTTAGAGTGTCCTGTGGATAAGTCCCATCTCTACTGAGGTCCACTGATACAACACAAGTTGTTTATAAACAGGAATATAATTCTCTTACGGTCGATGGGATGGCCTTGCTCCAGAATCCCAGATGCCAGCGTTGTCATTTTTCTGCTGAAGTTTGCCATATGCTCCAAATTGCATCTTTCTGCCCAACTCCATAGGGTCTGCCGTGTCATGTGGACCTAGTGTAAGGGCTGATCACACGTGCCTTCAACCTAGGCCTGAGTGCCCTTTTCTGCTCTGGGCCTGACTCAGAGTTCACGTCCTTCTGTGTGACCAGGCTTTGTGAGTAGATTAGTATTCCCAGGTTTGGGATGTGTTGACTCCAGAACCCAAAGAGGCCTACAAGATACCATGCGTCCTTCTTTGTGATTGATGATGCAAGATGCAGATGATACTTTGTACAGCATATCCTGGAAAAACTCTGAGGTTTGACCACCCAAAACTTCAAGGAAGTGGCTGGCCCCTGAATCTCCATAAGGCGTCTCCTCCACCTTCCATGACACCTCCAGTCTCGTAGCTAATTCTTGTTCTTCCTGCCCAGTCAGCATGCTGCCATCTATGAAATGAATCCAGACGGTGCCCTGCCTATGTGCAGGGTGTCCATATGTATTTTGGTTATTATAGGAGAGGTAGGCAAGGTAACTTACCTCAAGGAAATTCTGTGAAATAACGTTATTGTTGGCCCCACATGAATATGAACTCTCTCTGATCCTCATTTCTAGTAGGAATGTGAAGGAATGAATTCATCAAATCTAAGGCCAAGTACCATGTGCCCGAGGCCTCAGACGATCTGCTCCAGCAACACTACCATGTTTGCTAAGGCTGTGGTCATCTCTAGTTACTCTTCAGGGTCAGTTCAGTATCTGCAGGGACCCTACTGGTGATTTGACTACTCATAAACTACTATAGGAGATATAAACTCTTACTAGAAAAGGCACTTGAAACCTTGGGATTCTTTCCTTTCTTCCTTTCTGAAGACTTGGCTAGAGGTTGAGGACCTGTTGCCATGAGGATTCACTGCTCACGCAGGCTCCTTTCTGGCAATTGGGCCAGTCTCCTCTCCAGGTGGGCTCTTCATGGAACAGCAGCAGCTTCCCTCAGAAGGAGAGCAGGAGAGTG
The DNA here is from genome assembly GCF_023851605.1 of Tamandua tetradactyla. Taxonomy (NCBI): domain Eukaryota; kingdom Metazoa; phylum Chordata; class Mammalia; order Pilosa; family Myrmecophagidae; genus Tamandua; species Tamandua tetradactyla. The sequence goes on from NC_135332.1 coordinate 180,506,342, forward strand.
ACTAAGGAGGACCCCACATACCTTCTAGAACCATGCCCTGCAGTCATGCATTTCTGCCACATTCAATGCATTACAAGCTCTGCCTTTTGAGGGGAGGATTATCAACTTTTTAAAACCCCACAAATAGTAAGAGTATAAATCTAAAACAATGCTTTGGGTCTCTGGTTTGGGGGCTAAGTATCTCGATGGAACCAAGAAGAGCATCGTTGAGGGATACCCTGCCTCACACTAGGTGAATCCACTTTGTTTTATTGTAGTGTAGAAAAAAATAATAGAATAAATTGCAAAACTGTCCAAGGGTTCATGAAGAGACCTTTCATTTATCCTGAGGGCTCATACACCAGAACGAAATTCTGTTGCTTGGTATGTCTGTAAGTTTGTGTTTATAGATCCCAGTTTATTGTTCAGGATTCCATCAATGTAATTTAAGAGGAATTAAAATGATATGAATGGAAACATAAACTCTTAAACTCAAAGAGTTTCTTAGGCATGTTTCCTCAAGCTGCGCACCAGAGACATGAACAGCCATCAAAGTGAACAGAAAAAGCCAATTTAAATTGTTTAACAAAGAAATTTTTCAATAACGATAAACATTTTCTTAATTTAGTTTTAACTGAAATAATTCATAGAACTTTTAATATGTTATTGTGCATTTTGAATTATCATGAACTCAATACAACCCTGAAGTTTACATAATATGTTGGTCTTTGGAATCTTATTTTAGTAAAACAAAGTTTGGGAAATCCAGATTTGAGTCTGAGGCAATCCTAGATTTCCAAACAATTTAAAGCCTGCCTTATTCATTTTACTTAGTTCAAAAGCCTTTTCTTAGCTTTGCCCTTAGTGATCCATGGTTCTCATTACTGTCGTTGTCCAAATCTGGACATCTTGTGCATTCCAGTTATGGGTTGGCCCTTGGAGATTTGTGCACCCATCACTTATATGTTGCAATAAATGCTTAATGAACGTTTTACAGGATTCCCCATAATCTGACTGCAAAATAATCTCACTTTGAGGAAAATCAGAGCACCATGAATGAACATGGCAAAGGAAAAAGAGTGGCAAGAAAACTGGAATTAAGTTATAAGACGTGTTAGAGATCTTCCTCTCCTCTTTACTCATTTAAGTTGCTCAAACTCAATTTTCTTTTCTGGGGAAATGAGGCTCAGCATTCTCCACCCTTGCTGTTTTTTTTTTTTTCAGAATAAATGGTGGCAATGCGCAAAACCTCCACCACGAATTGCCACGTCTTTGCATGTGTCAGAAGTTAAATAGATGTCTGTGGGAATAATGAGCTGAACAGTCTTTGTAGTTATGCAGCATCATTAACGGAACAAGTTGTGAGACACAGATTCTAAGTGGATACAGAATCTCACTTCCCACATGGCTGGGATACCTCTTGTGAACTACATCTTCAGCAATATCTCTGGCTTAAAGTATTGAAGGATATGTTCATGGATTTTGTGAAATAAGCCAAGAATTAAATTATTTCCACCGGGGATAATGGCAAGGCAGCATTTTGGTATTAGTCTCTCTTTTTGCTTGGATCAAGGGATAATGAATATCTCTATAGGGAGCAGGGAAAAACCACAGACCATTTAATAACTGCCAGTTCTACCTGAATGCCTCCCTTCCAAATCAGTCAACGAGGAAGCAAAGAGAAGCCAGTGCTGTAGTGCCCACAGTCCCTCCCTTATTTCGGCTGAAGACAACTGCATCACTTCTCCTATTTTTAGGAGAAAACATATCTAGATAGATATAGGTACAGATATAGATATAGATGTAGATGTAGAAATAGATACAACTATAGGCATGGATATGGATATGGATATAGAAAACGTCCTGACTCAGAGAAACTAAGAAGTCTCCTCTTATTAAAAAAAGCAGTAAGATGATCTGTAGTCAGAGGAACCTGCTATTGACTCTCATAGTACTATGAAGTTGGATAAATCATTTAACTTTCTGAGTTCCAGGGTCCTCAGATATAAAATCAGTTAAAATACTGTTACTTACTCCATAGGGTTGTTGTGAAGATTAAATGAGATCATTCTTAATGCCAAATTGCTTGGCATTGCATCTGTGATAGTTTGGAGGCTGTATGTAACCCTGAAAGGATCACACTCCTTTAATCCATTCCTGTGGGTCTAGACATATTGTGGGTAGGAAAATTTCATTAGGTTATTTCAATTGAGAACTGACCCACTAGTCAAGGTGGAACTTAATTCTCTTATAATTTTATAAGAGGCTAAAGGACTCACAGAAAAAAACAGAGAAGCCTGTGGAAAAAGCCCCAGAGAGCTGAGAGACAAGGACACGCTTACAGAAGGTAAGAGAGGCTGCCAGTGAAGCCAGAAGATGGAAGCAATGAAACCTGGGAGAGAACCAGCAGTTGCCACCATGTGGCTTTCCATGTGACAGAGAAGCCCGAATTCACTGGTAACTGCTCTTAAGAGGAGGTATATTCCTGTTGCTGCCTTATTGTGGACATTTTCATGACCTTAAATTGTAAACTTGTAAGCTAATAAGTCCCCATTATTAAAAGCCAGTACATTTCTTGTATATTACATTTTGTCAGCTTTACTAAAACAAAACAGCACCTGATACCTAGAAAACATGCAGCACAGTTAGTAATCATTATTTGTAGAAGTACTCTGGATGTTGAATATATTGGTTATGAAAACTGCATCCTTCCACTTCAGGGAATTTCAAACTATTCCCATGTGCCCGCAGCACATTGCCTGGAAGGGCTGTGGCAGGATGGAAGGGAAAGATGATGGCTCTGAGTGGAGGAGCAGGAGTCTACTGAAGAAGGTGAATGCACAGGAACTTTAAAGACAGGAAAAATTTCAGCAAGCCTTTCAGTAGGAAGAAGCCTTATTTCCAATGAGCATGAAATATGGATTCCAACAGACCTAGAAACTTGGAAAGTGCTTGATTCACTCCTTCCACAAATATTTATTGGGCAAGGCACTCTGATGGCCCCAGGGGATGCAGCCATTAGTAGATGTGATTCATGACCACACAGGGCCTTCACAATCCATGGAAGGACAAAAGCCAACATCCGTGGCGGGTTGACAGTAGATTGACCCTCTAGTTTATCATCACACCAGGTTTTCTGAGTAGGTACGTGGCTCACTGTCAGTAGTAACACCAAGACAAAAGCATGTACCAAGTCAGTCCATATGACAAAGGAACACATGATGAACCCAAGGAAGAGGTATGATAGCTTTAAAAAGTATTGCAGGGACACACAATAAAAGGGTCAAGGCAGTATGGACAGGTGGCAGACTGCAAAAGACCAGGCTGTACTCCAGGGGACTGAAGAGATGATGCTGTACTCTGGGGGACAGACAACCCCTCCTCAGGCATAGACAGGAGGGTGGGAGCCTGTGCAGGAATGGCCCACAGTTGTGGAAGTGAGTGATGCTTCAACATCCTCACATTGTTTCCTATGGCTGGGGCATAACACAGAGGAAGGGGTGGCACCAGACATAATCATAAGATGCTTTCATGAAAAATCTTCAGGGCTGATAACAAACATTGCTATCAATAAAAAATAAATAAGGGCAGGTAGGGAGCTCTCCTTGGCCCCAGAAATAGTCATATTGCTAGCTGCCTGCAGTGCCCAACCTCAGCTCTGTTTCTCAGCATGAGAGCCTGGGACTCGCTGCTCCCAGGCACAGAAGAAAATACCTCGTTGATGCTCTTGCCTTTAACGACCTCGACAAATTCTTGGGAACCAAAGACTCGTATTACATTTTCTTCCCAGAAGTAATGCAACTGTACAAGGCAGCTGGGCTCCCAGTACATGGGCATTCTCAAATGCTTGAAGAGACGTGCACGGATTTGCCTTGTGCTGCGTATCCACGGCACTGAAAATGTTCTCTGAGAACCTAGAGAGAAGCATCTTGTCAGAAATATTTAGGGGCTCAGATAAGAAAACTGGAAAAGGAAGTTTATTAAATGGGAAAAATAAAAAACACAAAAAGACAGAATACCAGTAATTTCTAAAGGAAGTTCTGCTTTTCTCTTTTCTGCAGTGTCTTCTCCAATTCTTAGTAAAATTCAAAAGCAGGTTGAATTTTACTAAGTAAAATTCTCTTTACAGAATCTCCAGTGACCCAAGGCTCAAAACCAGATCCACAAATTACCTACAAGGAGAAATGTGGGTGCTGTTTGATGGTTCAGAAGCTCAGCATCCTCACCTGTGAAGTGGAACTAATTCAATATATGCCACAGGCTCGAGGAGTAAGTTAACTAAAATAACACATGCAAAGCAGCTGGTGAAGCACAAAATGTGCTGAACATCTGCTTAGGATATTCCTTTGATCCTCCTCTCCCTGCTCTTTTCCTCCACTGATGATTGATTCCTGATTATTCACTTTCAGGAAAGCAGAGTCCTCTTGGTCCTGCAGGAACTTTCTGTGAAACCCACTTTCTTATCCCATATAATGCCAGCTGCGAAATGAAGAGAAACTGTGTATAGAGGCAGCCTGGAGGAATAGAAATTCACCCCGGACTATTACTCAGAAGTTCTGGATTCAGGACTTGGTTGTGCTGGTAAATAACTTGGTCCCATAAGTGAGTCACTTTGTCTTTAAGTTTCTCAATTCTCTCATCTGTCAAATGAGGATAGCACATCAGAACCGTATTTCCAAAGTTTTCTTAAAGATTTCAAGACCACTACCTGAGTTTCTTCCCTGGACATGGTGAAGATATCAATACTTGGTTTTTGTAGAAGTGTCCCTGTGGTTAAATACTTTTGGAGAACATTGAGTTAAAAAGTAAATTGCAGGACTTTGAAGAAGCTTAAAAATGCATCCAACATGTAATCTGACTCTCCAGGTGAAATAAATAGCAAGCATCATTCTTCAGTGTGTTTGATCACCTAATGACCCCTCTACCCTCCGCTCCTGAGAGTATCTAATGATAGTTGGCTTCACTGGAATAAACTTTTGGAAGCCTGGACGGACAAATGGACGATCAGGCGTGTGAGCTGGAAACCAGATTTCTGACTGAGGTGGTCTCAGGATAGAACCCTTGTCAGGCATTTCCAAACTGTGCAACCATGTGCATGATAATCAGAATCTAGGATTGCTTTCCTTCCTCCTTCTTATGGGGTCGTCGTGAGGACTAAATAACGCTTATCAGGATAGGGCAGGGTTTGCTGCACTTAAAAATCCCCAGTTGTAAATGCTTTAAGCAGAGATTATTTCCTGCTCAGTCTCCATGTCCATCTCAGGTGGACTGTCCCCTGTTGCACATTTTCTCTGGACACTGGGTCTGCAGAACTTTGATGTCTAAAATGTTGCAGATACCATCTGGAGAGTGTTGAATTGCTAGCTAAATACGCAATGGGAAAGCTGGCTGCACCCAGCCTCAAGCGGATCTGAAATGCAAAGCTCTCTTGTGCCCCACAGACTGAACCGCTGTGAAACCTCAGCTGCTGATGCTAATAAGTCAGAGGTCCCTGACACTGCAGAGCATGTACAGGAGGCTCAGACATGGGGCTTGCTGGTTGGCTAGGAGAGTCGCCCGGGATCCAGAAGAACGATTGGGGGATGCTCAGGAGAAACTTAGGCTGGCTCAGGCCCCAAATCCTGGAGCAATCCTTGACCTCAGTCCTTCTCTCGTAACTACATCCCATCCACAGGTCGCATGCAGATAGGCGGACACACAGGAAGATCTAAAAATGTAGGTATATAAGATGAAAATTTAAATGTATATTTAAAATTTGCATATTAAAAATAACAAAGGCATTAATATTACGGGTGTTCATATATTTGTATTAGAATGCTTTATTTTTATTTTCAATGAACTTATTTGTTGAAATGCAAAGATTAATTATATTAAAGATATAAAATATGGAATGATTCATTTTTCTAGCAAACTGTGTTTCCAATAAAATGAAAAAAAATCAATATGTTACACATGCTGGTACTTTCAATCAGGGACAGGAGGAGAATGGGGGGGAGAAGTAAAGGAAAGGGAGAAGAATAGACGAATATTTACATATACAGCTTTCAAATGCTGAAGACTATTAAGTGTATTATTTAGCAACAGTCATGAGCAATTCCTTCAAAATTCTTGAAATCAGTTTAACTTGAGTCCTCGTTTACATATTATTTGCATCTCCCTGCATATGTAATTCTCTTACATAGTGTAGAATTTTGGTTTAGGGTCAACTGTATAGGAAGCTGAATATCTTACAGGCGGTTCATGCGTAACTTTTGGGAAGGTCTTTGCTGGAGACAACTTTGTCTCCTCCTCGAAAACCTCTTAGGTGTTGTCTTACGAGCTATAAAAGAAAAGCAGAGCCTGTTAGTTTCATCAGATCCCATTTGGCTGTGACTGACAGACCTCAACTTGAATATCTGTCTACTGTCTGTGCAACTCTGAAATAAAAGAAAATCAAGTCGTGGGTGATTTGTGCCCCTTGAGAATTCCTTTTGATTAAAGAGTCTCCCTTTTTATCCAATTCCCTCCTTGCTGGCCTGAATAGGGTACTATGTGGTGGGGTAGGGTCTTAATGTTTCTAACCAAATGTACATATCATTTTCCTTAGTTATTCAAAAATATATAAGCGAGAAGATGAAGTTCTGAAGTAGTGTCTGTGGACATGGAGAAAAATCCGTTTCTAAGTTTTTAAGGAGTGGGAGTCACTGGAGTGGATGAAAATAATAATATGGACGACTTTCCACTGTCCATAATAGGAAGATAATCAAATGAGAAAAAAGACTGAGGAAAAAACTGTGGAGCCAAGTTTCCGATCATATTTCCCATTTTTTAAATCAATCTCATGAGTAAATGCTTGGGACTTGTTATCCTACTCTAATACATTCTGGCAGATATTATATGAAAACCACTTAGCATTTCCTTCTACATATAAGCCAGCATCTTCCCTCTTAGGATTCTTTCATTGGGATCTTCTCATTGATAAGTCACAGGATATTTGAAATTGCCCCATTACAAAGAAGTTGTCCAATGTTAGAAACAAATCCGTTTGCTTCATTTCTCAGTTTACACCTTCTCTTTAGTTCCTGAATTATGGGTTTTGTTTTTTTTTTTGCATACTTCCATTTAGTGCTTAGAAAGGAGGAGGTAAAAACCCAGGGCTGCTATAAATTTGAGACAAAATCACATGCATGGACTGGCTGGTTTCCACCCGCAATGGGTGATATTCTCATGAGCAGAGAAGCCAGAGGAAGAGAGAGCAAGAATTCAAAGGCACCAGGTGTAAATGTCGCAGCAAATGTCCATGTGATGTGTCCTGGTGAGTGCACATTCCTTGCTTTTGTCTCTCCCGATTCCAGGAGCATCCAGACCCCAGTGTGCACACCTGACCTTGTATTCAATGGCAGGTAACAACCGAGTTAAATAAGCTCCTCGGTCCCCAAACCAAGACACGTTCAACAAGGAAGAGGCCTTATTTTAAGTATATACTACACTCATGTCTTGAGTGTTTCTACATTCATCTAACTGAAGGCTGTCTGACTGCTCTATCGCACTCTGGTTCAGACGTTAGACTAGAAGCAAATGCATTCCTGGAGTCCTGGTTTTCCAACCCATTACAGCACTTACCAGGCAAAGAAAGGGGAATGAAACCAAGAATATATTGAAGCAGACATTAATCTACTTCATGGGGGGCTTCTCACTTAAAACCTTACAATAAACTTCCTAGGGCATTAGATAAGTTGATAGAAGAGACTACTGGTAATTAAAGAATCAAAGGTTCAATTCACTCTTCAGGGGTACCTCATTCCTCTCTCCCATGTGCGTTAGAGCCCAGACACCAGAGCCAGATGACCTTGAAAGTGGCTCTACCTTTCCAGCTGTGTAATGCTGCACAAGCTGCTCATCGGCAACGTGCCCCGGTATGCTCATCCCAAAGTGTGCATGTCTCGACTGACCTACCTGGTAGGGCTGCTGTGTGGTTTAAAGGAATTAATGGTGTAAGGTGCTTAGAGAGGCGCCTGGCATTTAGCGAGCACAGCAAACCTGTGTGCTGTTACCCGCAGTTGGTGTGTCAGCCTCAGAAGAGAGCCAGGGCGAGCCTGAGGCCATCGGCTGTGAGCTGGGGGTAGAGCTGAGATTTGGGGCTGCATCTCACAACTGAATTTCCTGTGTTCTTCCTATTACAACAGGCTGCTGGCCACCACCAAACTAAAGAGAAGGAAGCTATAAAAACAAACAAAAACAAACCAGCTGCTTTTCGGCTCCCCAGAAGCTAAATTGGGGTTTGAAACCATGCCAACAGTAAAAGCTGAGGTTCACCAAGCATACATCCAATTTAAACTTATTAGCACAATTAGTCGTCCATTGCATCAATAGGAAGTGATTATTAAATCCATAATTAATGAAAGAGAAAACCCTTTATTTATAATCTAAAGACATCTATGGTGCCCAGAGTTAGAGGAGCATCTGGCTGCCTGCTGGGATGAAAGCAGCTCCAACTCTGTTCCAGATGCAGCATCTTCATGGGTCACTGCTGACCGGCCACAGGAGAGGCAGTGGACACCTGTGAGCTCCCGCACGCTAGCGGCTGGTCCTGGCATCCTCAACCACCCAAGTTTTTCCAGATCTGGCCAACCATGTATTCAGTAAAAAACAGATCCTAGGGATTAAGAGATACTAAAATTCAAAATATTGATAGTGGTATAACGAACCTTTACTGAACAACTAATTACTTTCTGCTCTATAACATTTATTTCATGTCATGCAGCCGTCCACTGCGGGAAATATTTTGAATTCTCCCGATTTTACAAATAAGGAAAACGAGAATTAGCAACGTGAAACCATTGTCCTGTAGTCTTTCATAGCAAGCTATAGCCGGCGTGTAACCTGCAGATAGCTGAGGAGAAATGCACCCCTCAACCACTCCGCAGGACTGCCTCCGAGAACTGAGTTTTTCCATTTCTCGGTAGGTTGACGACCAGTTTGCACACATGGGTAGCCAATGCTACAACTAAACTGCAGAGGCTCAACATGGGAGACTAATCCATTAGTTAGTTAACTGGCTCATCAAATATATATTTACTCATTGCCAAATATGTAACAGGTATTATTCCAGGAGATGGCTGTAAAAGTAAGGAATAAGACGAGGTCCTAGCTCTCATGAAGAATGCTTCAGTTGTAATAAGACAAACAGTAAACACCTCAATGAAATTGTTAATTTTATTTAGGTTGATACATTCCTTGAAGGTAAATTTGGCGTCCTGGTAGTTAACACCAGGTGAACTTGCATTGGGTGCTCAGAGAAAGCTGCTCTGAGAAGACATTAAGATTTGGAGAACAGGATGGCAAAAGGAACCAAGAGAGTTGCGGGGCGTGCTAGTCACAGGGGGAGCCAAGGGCTGGAACAGAGTGGCTCAGGGAGCTGGTGCTAGGCGCTCTGAAGAAAACCCTGTCCACTGTCCCAGGACAGCCACCACGGGGGAGAGAACGGCGAGACCCCATATTCTGATTCTGGGCATTCAGCATGTAAAAACTGAGAACACTATGTAAGGCGTTATTAATTTACTGTGCTATATATAGATTTTCTCTTTCTTAATGGGTGTTTTTGTAAAATGTTCTTGTCCTGCTTCTCTATTTACATTTATACATACATCTCTACATATGCTATGAAATGCACATTTTTCCTTATGTTTTGTTTGCATGTGTGCCTGTACAGAGGAGTGAGACAGCTCTGTCCTCCCGAGAGCCAGGCAGCAGGTCAGGCCCAGCAAACCCCGCCCTCTGCAGAAGCCTGGTTGGATGTGTGCGCTGAGGGACACGCGGATGTCCTTCCAGGACGGCTGCTCCGGGGCCGGGGGCGCTGCCGCGGCGTGGGCTCTCCACGAAGCCAGTCCAGGCCCTAGCTACTTCTGCAGGGTGTGAACCGGCACCTGGGCGCTTTCCTAATCTGAAAATAAACCTGGGACCTAAATGCACCATAAAGCAGCCCTGACAGGGTTACTGTGTCCATGCAAGGGGCGCGGAACAGCGATGGTCACTCACCAGCGCGGCAGGTCCGGGGTCCTCCTGCCCCAGGACAGCGGACCTCAGCACTGAATTTAAGCTAACAGATCACAGAACACAGAAAGTGCGGACTTTCACAAGTACATCGGTAGGAGTTTGAAGAATTGAGAGTTTTTGCTGGCGCCAAACCCTTCCATTCCCACATATGCATTCTCATGTGCAAGATTTCTGGGTTGTTTGAAGCATAAAAATGAACAATAAGAATAGAATTGATTCTAAATTCTGTTTTATTCTGGGAATATGCCATTTTCATCAATGAATAATAATATATTTTAAGTTTTATAGTTTATGATATTATTATCAAATTGTGTAACAAAGTTTTGGTTTTCCACTTTTATAAATTTTTTTTTTTTTTTTTTTAAAGAGAGAGGGAGGAAGGGAAGGAAAGACAGAGAGAAGGAAGGAAGGATGGAAGGAAGGAAGGGAGGAAGAAAGGGAAACATCTTTAAACATTTTCTTGTTTTATTGTATTTTGTTTGTTTGTTTGTTTTTTACATGGGCTGGGGCCGGGAATCGAACCGAGGTCCTCCGGCATGGCAGGCAAGCACTTTGCCCGCTGAGCCACCGCGGCCCGCCCTAAATTTTATTTTTAATGTTAGAGATTTATGATCCACCCATTTAAAATACTTATATTTTGCATTAGAAATGTATAATAAATGGATCAATGATAAGCATAAAATGTATATTAGAATAAAATTCTGAGGCAGAGTGTGGATGGGAAAAGGCATTTTAGAAGAAAAAGGAGCATGATCATATTCTTGGCTCTTACAGTGAACTTAGATATTGTTGCTGTAAATATATATCTAATTACCTTGCTATTTAGATTTCATTGGACTCATTTTTAAAGCATCGATTCAATTGTAAAATATCAATATTTACGGTATCCTTTGTGATTAGGTTAACCCAAGATAAATGGTTTATGTTTTAACTGTAAAATTCATGAAGGTGTATGTATTTTTCCAAAAATTATTTTTCAGTATATGCAAGCAGAAAATGAAATGCATCACACTACTTTTACACTTGCTTCCTGCTACTTCCTCTCAGGTATAAAGATCACTTTCTAATTGTCCAGACTTTGCTTGGACAGGTATAGAGATATCTGTGCTATCCAAAATAACCACTAGTCACATGTGACTCCAACTTTAATTAAAATTAAATATAATTAAAAATTAAAAATCAGTTTCTCAGATTACCATCCACACTTCAAGAGCTCAGTAACTGTGTGTGTTAAGGGGTACAGAATTGGAAAGTACAGCAGATATAAAACATTTTCATCGTCACAGAAACTTCCATGGGGCACCCTGCTGTGGAGAGTTAGGGATGGTTTTGTGTGTTTTGTTTTTAGTGGAATAGAATTTTTTCTGGGTTTGAAGAGTGAAGAGTGGCTTATTTACTTTGCTTTCAAATATCTGGCTCCTATTAGGCCCTTATTAAATGTTTTTAAAATTATAATAAATTTACTATAAGTAAATGTAATTAGTCTTACCCGCTGACTTATTAATAAATCACAATGATATAAATTTCACAATAGTTTCCCAAGGGAAAGGACTGCAGGAATGACTTAAACGTGACAAATAATGTACAACATATAATATATATATATTATATGTATATTTGCATCATAAAGTCTCAGAGATAAAGTTCTCAATTGCACATGGGTGCAAGTGAACAATAGATTGCATATATTTTATGCCTGCCCTACATGCTGAACACAACACTTTACAAATGTGATCTCATCTAATATATATCACAGCTCTTGGTGATAATAAACTCAGAGGTAAATAATTCCAAAAAGGTGAACTAATTTATGAGAAGTTGTAGACAGAATTAAAATTCGTGTCTGCCTAATTACAGAGGTTGTACTCCTTACTCCATGTGACAGTGCCACGTGGGGAGGGAGTGACAAATTGCACATGTTACTCAGAGAATTGATGAGTAGCATGGAAGTCCAGGCTGCGTCCTGATTTCCAGCTTCTGCCCCTGATTTCCAGCTTCTCCCCGATTTCCAGCTTCCACCCCTAATTTCCAGCTTCTCCCCCTGATTTCCAGCTTCTCCCCCTGATTTCCAGCTTCCACCCCTGATTTCCAGCTTCCCACCTCCAGCAACCCAAGATGTATGACAATTACTAGCTTTAGAACCAGGGCTTTGCCACCTATTTACCACCACAAATTTAGGCCTTCCTTTCATCACTCCTGGCATGCTGCTCTCCATTGGTACAGCACTGTGTCAGTTCATACGTACACCTCTCTAATTCAGATTTCCCCTGTGCTGCTTCCAGGCATTAGTGCGTGCATGTGTGTAGTTAGTTGTGTACAGTGTATCACCTGTGTCGGTTTGTGCATCCATTCCCACAGTCAAGATACCCTGCAGTTCCATCGCCAGGAGAGCCCTGTCCTGCCTTTTCATAACAGACTGTTGCTTAGGTTTCCACACCTTTCATGTGGACCTTTGGGGAGCAATTTTCCAAAATTTCCATGAAGTCCATTTCACCAACTTTCACTTTACTTGATGTGCTTTTGGTGTCAAGTGAAGGAACTCTTTCCCTAACCCGACCATGAGATCGTGTCCTATATTCTTTTTGTTTTCTAAACCATTTAATTTTGTGTTTTAACTTTATTCCTGGGGTCCATTCTGACGTCATTTTTATACAGGGTATCATGTTGAGAATCAGATTCATTTTTTTCCCTAAGGAGGGCCAACACCCTTTTTTGAAAAGGCTGTACTTCCTCCTTTGAATTAGTTTATCTCTGCCATGAAAAATCAGCTGAGCGTCTTTGTGTGCTTTGCTGCTGGGTCTCCTGCCCATCACCTGTGGGGCCATCATGACAGCACTCTGCTCTGAGCGCCCCAGCTGCCGGAAAGCTTGCTCCCCACTTCAGTTTCATCAAACTGTCTCAGCTGTTCCAGGGCCTGTGCTAATGTTTGGTGCAGTTCCCCAGATGTCTGAGTCTGCAGCCTGCTATGCCCATCCAGTGGGTTGGCTTAAACAATGCAAATGTATTGTCTTGTGGTTTCAAAGGCTGAAAGTCCAAAATTAATAAGGCAATCCTTTCTCCCCAAAGTATTCTGGCATGGCCAGCTGCAGTGCTCGGGTTCCTCGGCTTGCCTTGCTGACTTGGCAGTCCCTTTCTCCTAGCGGATGCACTTCCGGCTTCAGCTGGCCTCCAGGTTTCAGCTCCTCTCTGTCTTTCTCTGCCTCTCAAGGACTCCAGGAATACCCAGTGAGGCCCTCCTGACTCAGCTGGGCCACATTTCCACTAAAACCCCGTCTCAGAAGTCCTGCTTGCACATGGGTGCACAACCACGGGGCAGTGATTAAGATTTAGATGTCTTTCCTTGGGGCACGTAATTCAACCTTTCCTGCATGCCAAGGAAAGGGGCTGAGCTAGGAGACAGCTTCTAGGGGAGGTTTTAAATTACGAATTTAATTTCTGAACAGGGCTGTTCTGGATATTTTTCATCTTGGTTGAGTTTTGGTAGGTGGTGCGCTTTAAGGAATAATTCTATTTCTTTCTAAGAAGTTGAATCTGTGAGCATGAAGTTGTTCACAGTCTTTCCTTAATATCTTTCTAATAGCTGTAAGAGATAATTACCTGGAGGGTAAATAAAAGTCTTCTCTTCAGAGCCAATTAATTCCAGTTCAATCATACAGTTGTGTGGTTGGTGAAGTGAGGATGGGTGCCTGGATCATTTGCTAAGTTAAAACTTCATAAGCAATTTTCTGGCTATTTGGTTGGGGCTGACTACTGAAATAGAAGTTGATTTTGATTCATTTGCTCCAGACTTTATAAAAGATGGAAAATTAATAAGATGGATTAAAATATCATTTTCATCTTATAGATATAGACAAGGTAAAATCAGATTACTGACTAATGCCTGCTAATAAAACCAGAAAAATAGGAAAAAAATAAGAGATAAATATTTAGTTATTTATACATCTTTAGTTTAAATATCTTGTATCTTATTTAGCACAAGACTTCTGACAATTGAAAGCAAAAAATGACTTAACCAAATAATTCCTTAATTTTGCTAAAAGCCCTTTCAAAAAAGCAAATTTATCAATTTCTCCATTATTTCTTGCCTCTTTTCCTGACAGAAAAATGATATAACTGGTCAAGTCTTGTTTTATAAGACGGGTATATTCTACAGCAATTGTTCCTGTACTTTATAAGCAATTAGACCTAGAGATATTTCTATTTTAAAAATTCATATTAAGCATTTTTTAATTTTCTTCATAAGATTCATTCTGCACATTAGCATATTAAACCTCCTTAAAGACTTCCAATGGAGAAATTTATTTATGGTAACTGTGCTCAATCCTATATATCCCAAACTTATTTTATCATTGGACAGTTTTTTTTTAAAGTATCGCATCTACTCATAACTAAAGAAAATAGGAAATACAGTGATTGGTAAGAAAAACAGAAATGAACAACAAAAGCCTTGAGGAAGAATGAGAAATTTTGCTCTATGAAGATTTCTGTTCATCCAGTTTTATCCTATCCATTTTCTCATGAAAGAATAAGTCATCTTGACTAATCAATATCAAGGAATTGGATCCTAAGAACCAGGCTAGGTGGGAAAACAAGAGGAGACAGAGGGACACAGAGAAAAGACTGGGCAAAGTACTGATAAAAGTTTTAAGGAGCATTCCAAGAAGATGGTGGAATAAGATGGGTCATGTTTACCCTGTTCCAATGAACAGTTAGAGCAGGGCCCGGAGGGTGACTGGGAAGGTCATTCCAGGGTGTAAGTGACTTAGGAGGATCTTCTACACCTCAAAGGGAAGCCGTGGTTGCAAAAGCTGTGGAACTGAGATGCAGAGAACTATAGACCATCCGGCTGGTGCAAACAGACTAACACGGAAACCTGGAGCCCACAGGAGAGCACGGACGGGAGATGGGACAAGGAAGTAAGCCAAGCCATAGTCCTTGAGCTCGTGACCCTCACTGGAGCAGCCTGGTGACCACGACTCACCCCACACCCCACACCCCTGAACCCCACCCCCCGCCCCCATCCTGACCCACCACACACTGACTCTTTGACACCTGCACCCCAACTCCCCACTCCACACACATGAACTCTTGCCCCACCCCCCAGCACTAGCACCCTGTTCCCACACCTGGCAGGTGCTCAAATGTGCATCTTTGGTACAGAACTCCCACCCTACACGTGCATGCACACCTTCTCCAAACTCCTCCACCTCTGCGCACCTATGCCAAGGCCCTGCCACCCTGACATCACTCCCACACCCAGGTCCTGCCACCTCTTTGACCTGTGCCCTGCCACTACAAATCACAATCCCGCATCCACATTCAGGGTGCCCTAGGCCCCTCCCTCTGCACAAGGGCACACCCACATTGTGCCCTGACCTCTGTGCCACCTGCCCTATAACCTAATACCCCCACATTTCATGGGCCCACCCAGATCCTATCTGCACCCCAACCCATGAATCCACACAGCCCCCACATCCACCTCCCACCATGCTCTACCTCTGTGACCTCCATGCTGCACCCTGCTTCTGTGCTCCAATGTCTGCCTGAGCTGCACCTGTGCCCATGGCCTTTGCACTTCCACAATCCCATGACCCACACCTCATGCCCACAGGCATCAGCATAACATCCTACCCTGTTCCTATACCTGCGCTGCAATGCATCACTGCATTGTTGTGCTGTGCCCCATTTTTTCCATCCTACTCCACATCCATCCTGCAAATATAAAGCTTTAGACTTCTGAAAGAAATCAACTTCCAAAGCAAACCTATCGAGACATTTACATGCCTCAAAGGCAACAGAGGATCAAAAAGCATATCATGATGCCAACAGATATAGCCCAGTTTAATGAACAAATAAAAACACCAGAAGAGACAAACACTGTGGAACAACTTATCAAAGATGTTCATATTACTCCACTAAATAAAATAAATGGGATAGCTAATGACATAAAAGAGATCAAGAAGACACTAGAAGAGCATAAAGAAAAATTTGAAAGAATAAATAGGAAAATTGCATATATCACAGAGATTAAAGATGCTGTAGACCAAATTAAAAATATGCTTGAGGCACACAACAACAGATTTGAAGAGGCAGAAGAAAGAATAAGCAAACTAGATGACAAGGCAACTGATTTTGAACACTCAAAATGACAAATGACGAAGATGGAAAAATCTGAAGTATCTCAGGGAAATGATGGACAAAAACAAAGTGCACAAATTTAACAATCATTGGTGTCCCAGAAGAAGAGAAAAATAAAGGGCTAGGAAGATTAGTGGAAGATATAATGGAGGAAAACTTCCTAACTCATATAAAGGGCATAAATATGCAAATCAAAGAAGCCCAACCAACTCTAAATAGAATAAATTCAAAAAGGCCTTTCCCAAGACACATACTAATCAGTCTGCCAAATGTTGAAGAGAAGCAGAAAATCCTGAACATGGCAAGAGAAAGACAATCTGCTGCATAAAGGAAAAACACATAAGAGTGAGTTCAGACTACTCAACTGTAACTATAAAAGTGAGAAGGCAGTGGTATGATATATTCAAGATTCTGAAAGAGAAAGGCTTCCAATCAAGAATTCTGTACCCAGCCAAATTGTCCTTAAAAACTGAGGAATAAATTAAAATTTCCATAGACAAACCCTGAAAGAATTTGTCAACAAGAGACTGGCCTTACAAGAAATACTAGACAGAGAGTTCTACCAACTGAAAAAGAAATTCAGGAGAGGAAGGTCTGTGGAGGGCACAGAATTGAAGAGTACAAGTAAGGGTAACTTAAAGGATAAAAAGAGAAAGAGGGAAAAGAATATATAGGTCTTAAGAATAAATCCAAAGGATAAGATGGTAGAATCAAGAAACAAATTTCAGTAATAACTTTGAATGTTAACGGACTAAACTTACCAATTAAAAGATACAGATTGGCAGAATGGATTAAGAAATATAATCCAGTTATAGACATTTCAACAATAATAGTAGGTACTGCAATACACCACTCTCATCGGACAGAGGACCATCAAGGAAATAAAAAAGTTAACTTGATAAATGAATTAGAACTAACAGATATATATAGGTCATTACACCTCAAAACACCAAGATATTCTTTTTCCTTTAGTGCTCATGGAGCATTCTCCAGAATTCATATGCTGGGGCAAAAAACTGATCTTTATAAATTTAAAAACATTGAAATTATTCACAGCACTTACTCTGATCACAATGAAATGAAATTGGATGTCAATAATCACCAAAGAATGATAACATTACAAATATATAGAGATTAAATAACACACTCTTAAACAACCACTGGGTCATGGAAGAAATTCCTAGAGAAATCAGTAGCTATCTGGAGATGAATGAAAACAAAAATACAACATAGCAGAACTTATGGGCTGCAGTAAAAGCTGCGGAGAGGGAAAGTTACTGCCCTAAATGCCTATATTGAAAAAAAGAAAGAGCAAAAATTGAGGATTTAACTGCTCATCTGGAGGAACTTGAGAAAGAACAGCAAAATAACCCCAAATCAAGTACAAGAAGAGAAATAACAAATATTAAAGCACAGTTAAATGAATGGGAGAACAAGAAAAAATGGAAAGAATCAATAAAACCAAGAGTTGGCTCTTTGAGAAAATCACTAAGATCACTGTACTACTAGAAAGACTGACAAAGAAAAAAAAGAAAGAAGATGCACACAAAGTCTGAAATTAGAAGGGGAGTCCTTATCACAGACCTTTAAGAATGAACAGTAATCATAAGACAATACTATGAGCAACTATATGCCAACAAACTAGACAACTTAGATGAAATGGACAAATTTCTGATAACACACAAACCAATTACACTGACTCAGGAAGAAATAGAAGATCTCAACAAACCAATCACATGTAAAGAGAACCAATCAGTCACCAAAAACCTTCCTACAGAGAAAAGCCCAGGGTCAGATGACTTCACAGGGGAATTTTATCAAACATTCCAAAAAGAACTAACACTTTTCCAAAAAAATTGAGGAAAGTGCAACACTACCTAACTCAGCTTATGAAGCTAACCTCACTTTAATAACGAAAGCAGGTAAAGATGCTGTAAGAAAGGAAAACAACAGGCCAATCTCCCTGATGAACATAGATGCAAAAATCTCATCAAAAAACTAGCAAATAGTATCCAAAACACATTTAAAATATTATACACCACGACCAAGTGGGGTTTATACCAGGAATGCAAGGATGGTTCCATGCAAAAAAATCGATTAAAGTAATATAGCACATTAACAAATACAAAATGGAAAAACCACATGATCATCTTGATTGATGTTGAAAAAGCATTTGACAAAATTCAACATCATTTTCCTATAAAAACACTTCAAAATACAGGAATCAAAGGTGACTTCCTCAATATGATAAAAGACATATGTGAAAAACCAATAGTCAGCATCATGCTCAATGGAGAGGGCTTGAAAACGTTCCCCCTAAGATCGGGGAATGAGACAAGGATGCCCTTTGTCACAACTATTATTCAACATTGTACTAGAAATTCTAGCTAGAGTAATCAGGCAGGAAAAAGAAATAAAATGCATTCAAATTGGAAAGGAAGAAGCAAAACTTTCATTATTTGCAGATGACATGATATTGTACTTGGAAATTCCTGAGAAAACTACAACAAAGTTACTTGAGATAATAGACAAATTCAACAAGGTGGTGGGATATAAAATTAATATGCAAAAATCAGTAATGTTTCTATACACAAGCAGTGAACCAAATTAGTACTCAGTTAAGGAAAAAAATCCATTCAAGATAGCAACTAAAAGAATCAAGTACCTAGCAATGAACTTAATTAGGGATGTAAAGGACTTTTACACAGAAAACTACATAACATTGCTATAAGAAAAGAAGATCTAATTAGGGGGAAAGACATTCCATGCTTATGGATAGGAAGGTTAAATATAGCTAAGATGTCAATTCTACAAATTGATCTATAAATTCAATGCATACTAATCAAAATTCCAACAACTTATTTTGAAGACTTGGAAAAGCTAGTTGCCAAATTCACCTGGAAGGTATAGAGATCCCGAATACCTAATAGCATCCTAAAAAAGAAGAATGAAGTGGGAGGATTAACACCTTCAGATTTTAAAAAGCTGCAGAGGCCAAATTAGCTTGGTTCTGGCACAAAGATAGTAGCATTGACTAATGGAATTGAAATCAAAGTGCAGAAATAGACCACCAAATCTCTGGTTAACTCATTTTTGTCAAAGCACCCAAATCCACTGAACTGTGAACATGATAGTCTTTTCAATAAATGAACATGGGAAAACTGTACATCAATAGCCAAAACAATGAGAGCAGACCCTTACATTACATGCTATATAAAAATTAACTCAAAATGGATCAGACATTTATTTAAATATAAGAATGGCTGCCATAACACTACTAGATGAAAATATATGGAAAGGAGGTAGCTTCCTAAACTTTACAACCAAAGCACAAGCAACAAAAGAAAAATAGATAAATGGGTACCCTCAAAATCAAATGCTTTTGCACCTCAAGAGACTTTCTCAAAAAGGTCAAAAAGCAACCAACTCAATGGGAGAAAATAATTGGAAATCTCACATCAGATAAAGGTTTGACATGCTGTATACATAAAGATATCATACAACTCAACAACAAAAGAACAAGCGACCCAATTATAAAATGGGTTAAAGATATGAATAAGCATTTTTCTGAAGAAGAGATACAGATGGCTCAAAAGCACATGAAGAGATTCTCATTTTCATTGGCTCTAAGGGAAATGCAGATCAAAACTACAATGAGATAACACCTCACACATATAAGAAAGAATGCCTGCTATTAAACAAACAGGAAGCTATAAATGTCAGAAGATGTGGAGAAACTGCACTGCTGGTGGTAATGTCCAATGGTACAGCCACTATGGAAGACTGTTTGGTGGTTCCTTAGGAAACTGAATATTGAGTTCTCCTATGACCCAGCAATAGCACTACTTGGTATATACCCAGAAGAGCTGAAAACAACACACAAGCAGACATTTGAACACCAAAGTTCATAGCAACATTGTTCACAATTACCAACAGATTGAAACAATCCAAATGCCCATCAACAGACGAGTAGATTAACAAAATGTGGTATAGACATATAATGGAATATTATAAAGCAGCAAGACGAAATGACATCCTGAAGCACATGACAAGATGGATGAGCCTCGAAAACATAATGTTTAATGAAATAAGCCAGACACAAAAGGATAGATACTGTATGATTCCACTTTTATGACCTGGTAAACGTAAAATTGGAGCTTTATAATACAGAATATAGGGGACCTAGAGATGCATGGAAGCTAGAGACTGGTGAACAGTTAGCTACTGAGGTTGAACTTAAATGTAAGGGAATAGATAGAAGTGAAGGCAGTTCACTAGTGGGTCTATAAGTAACATTGCTATACTGAAGGTGAATATGGTAGGAAGGGGTTGTATCCCATGTGTCCCACTGATTGACCCCACAAATATAAATCAGTTCTTGCATGAACTATTTCAATGGTATGAATCATGTATGAAGAGTGTATACATTCAGGGCATAGGGAGAAAACTGCTATTGTATGCTTTGGACTATATTTAACAGGAAAACAGCAACAGTACCACAGCAACACCAAGGGTAAATCATGGGGGAGGGACAAGAACTAAGGAGAGGTTTAGATTTTCTGTTTGGTGAGGTGTGTTTATTGGTCATCATTCTCGTGAGAACAATGAAATTATCTAAAATTTAGAGTGTTGATGGACTGTTGGTTTTGGACATTATACATGATACCTAATGATGGAGATGGCTGAAGGATGCACTGACTGAAAAGTAGATTGTTGAATGATTGCATATACATATGATTAAATATTGTACTGTTACAAAAAGAAATGAAGTTGTAAGGAATGCAACATTGTAAATGAACCTGTGGGACATTTGGCGAAGCAAAATAAGCCAGAAACTAAAGAGCAATTATTGTATGGTCTCATTTAGAAAATGCTTATTAAAAAAACAGGGGCCTAGACTGTTAGCTCTTATATGAGATGCATTTAATCTAGAGTGGTAATTGTTATTTCTGGAGTCTGAAAGGCTTTTTTATATATGTATAACCTGTTATTTAGAGATAAGCATGAAGCCAGTCAGGTCAGGATTAAGGCAATTCAGAATATGGGGGTAAAGAAGACATTGTCTATATTTTGGAACCTTGTCTAGTATTTGAGGGCAAAGGAAGAAAGGTTTATTTTGTCCAGAGCCTAAATTTTCTGGAGCACATAATCTAACTCAACCTGTCTGGATAGCTCACTTGAACAATTGAAACACAGAGAGCCCAGAGTAAGAATGAGGGCCTTTATCCTGTATGGCATAATGTAATGCATGGATACACCCTAGAATATTTTAAACAGATAGTCAAAAAGTATTGGCAAAATCCCTTGAGGAATGAGAGAAAAGGTATGGAACTATTAAACTTTACCATCAAGGAATCCCTAATACTGTGTCAAACATTAGGGACACACAAATCAATAGGCCAAGTCCTTGATCTTGAGGCTTACTCTTATGAAGCTTATGTAGGTAGCAGAGAAGGTTAGCCTACCTCTAGGTATGCCTAAGAGTTACTTCTAGAGGACCTCTTTTTATTACTCAGCTGTGGCTTTACTCTCTCTAAGCCCAACTCTGCAAGTGAAATCATTGCCCTCCCTCCTACATAGGACATGGCATGCAAGGGTGAAAGATCAAAGGTGATGAAGTTATACAGAAAAGGTAGGATTTACAAAATGAGTATGAGTGTTAAATCATTAAGTTGATATTTCTTTTAGTCTGTAGTATATTAGAGTAGACAGAAGTAAAAATCTAAAATTGTGGAACTGTAACCCATACAAAACTCTGAAATCTGCTACAACTATCAGTTGGATTGTGCTTTGAAATTTGTTGATTTTTTTGTATATATGTTATTTTTCACAAAAAAGTTGATTACGATGATAAAAAATATATATTCCTTCTAGCCTCAAATGTTTTGGACCAGCCAGAAGGAAAAATATGAGATGATTGTATGGTAGCCCATGACAAACTCTGGGATCTGTCTTATAACCACTTGTTGAAGAGAGTTTTGAAAATTATTGCTTGTCAATTATTTTTATGTAAGTTAATCCATCTAATGAACATTCATTGCTTTGGTTGGAACCAAAGATAGAGTCAAATATACCCAACTCTGCTTTGAAGGAATTTAGAATTCATTTTTGGAAGCCTGAAAAGAAATCAAACAATGGAGTAAACTATTATTCCCAATTAGTGCTAGGAAATTGGAGGCCCTAGGAGCCCAAGTAACATGTCCAAAGTAAATAACATGGAAAAAAACCTAAAAAACAAAGCAGAACCTTAATTTGAACCTAAGTCTTCTAGTTTCAAGTTTAGGGCCCTGGCCATGTTTGAAGATGTGCTAAGAATGTTTTGATTTTTATTTTGTGAGACTAAAGGAGTTAAATCTGTTGTGTTTATATTTTCTACTTATTTATATCAAAATACTAGGTAAGAAATGATTTCAGAAAATTTATATTTAAAATGTAAATTAAAAATTTAAGTGACCTTGAGTTGTGTTGAGATCTAGAGTACAATGACTGTTGCTAATAACTGTCATCTGATCAATAGATGTCTTGAGTGATTATATGGGGGGGGGGGGAGAGGTATGCAGATTTGTGTAATACATACTAATTATCTGCAAATATCTGGGAATTGTTATGCAAAATCAAATAGCAGCAGCAAGCATTCAGGACCAGTGGCTCCCGAATTACCTGGCTGGATAAAGGTAATTGGTTGAGAGGAGCAAGCACTGGTTGAAATGAGCAATGACCAATCAAGAGCTGGAGCGCTTGGTCCTCATGAGTCACAGCAGGGGGGTGGTGAGGACAACTCTGGAGGTGAAAACTCATCAATGTGCTGCTCATTCCCAGCATTGTTTCTTGGTTTACTGAGCTTTCCTTTAAAGACAATGATAAAATAAAAAAACATACTCTGCCTTCCTCCTTGACTTCTTTAACTTAAATTCTCCCTATATTCAAGCCAATGTCATTTTCTAAGGTTGTGGAGCTGTTAAGAACCCTTCTATTATTTATTTATTTATTTGAAGAGTTGAAAGATTATAGATAAAGCATGCTTAAAATGCAGACTTCCCATAGTCCAGTCTAGTATTATTACATTAGTGTGTTATATTAGTAATTTTTTAATAGTCACATATTAAGAAGCTTCTTCACATACTAAGAAGCTTCTCTAAATATTGTAACACATAGACATCTCTCCTTTTATGGAAGCATAATTGTACCCAGGATCAGAGTTTAATATTTATTCAATCTTTAACTCACTGGTTGGATAAATGTTGTTCAGTATTTGCATGTTATAGCAGAACATTTAGTAAGTACGGAAGCAGGGGAGTGAATTCCAGATTAAAAGGAGAGCGTGAACAAAGAAGCATTGTATATATATAATATATACATATTATGTGCTAGAAAAACAGAGCAACAGGTTAAGTCCATTCTTCATGGGAAAACCAAAAAACTTCAGAATCAGCACAATGCTTCACCAAAAATCTAGACCCTATATTTCAGGGAATTATGAATGCTTGTGAATAGAAATTAAAAGTCATGCCAATTGGAAATCAACAGAAGGCTCAACAAAAGGTTAGTTTCATTACAAACTATTTTCCTTGGTTTCCCTATTTAGAAAACTCAGAATCAGAGTGATTAAATGAGGTCAATGAAGCAATCCAGAGCTAGGACAGTGGCTTTACCATCATCAGGAACCCAGGATCTTTCCTTATGCCAATCCTCTGTCCTCAGTGCACAGCTGCCCAGCCCAGCCAGCAAATCTGCATCCCAACCATGAGGACAGATGAAGGGACAGGGAGAGGCACACCAGGCATCTTTCTTTAGTTTGCATGCATCTGCTGGTTCTTGGCCTTGTGTTAGGCCCTAGTAGTATAATAATGAGAAAGCTGATTTTATATGGTATGACATGATTAGGTTATATATGCATTCACAATAACAGTATCTACGTATACATTTACTTTATTAAGTGCTGGGGGTGAGGCAAAAGGCAGTATCAAGGACAAGTCTTGATTTCTAGTTTATACAACTATGTACATAGCAGAGACTTTCACCAGAGGACAAAACAGTGAAGAAAACCGGGCTTAGTGGAAACATAACTTTATTTTTTTTTTGCATGGGCAGGCACCGGTAATCAAACTCGGATCTCTGGCATGGCAGGCGAGAATTCTGTCACTGAGCCACCGTCACACGGCCCAGAGACATTTAATTTTTGGAGTGCCACTTTGAGGTAACTTTCAAGCATCAAAGAGGAAGTATCATGTGATCAGGTATAAGGTTCATTTCAACATAAATTCATGGATAGGCTATTATAGGTGGAGAAATGTGCTGCATCCCAGGAACAGGAAAGATAGCAAACTTCAGTCACTGACCCTAAGATGCTCACAATCTATGGAGTGGACATCCGGACATGGGTCTCAGGATAATCCTCCAAAACTGTGAAACTTGATGCAACGTGGTGCATTTTTTTTCTTTTCCAGGAGTAGGTCTCTAAATCTCCACAGGTACCCAAAGGTAATTTGGCTCACCAGATTTTGAAAACAACAGAATTGGTTGTGGAGTTGCATACAGGACCAGAATTTTCAGGGAACAAATGGGGCACCTGGAGAAACTCTAAAGTTAACATCAGGGAAAGGTTACCTGCAGGAAATGGCACCTGCCTGACTAGAAGGAAATTAGAGAGGAGGAAAGTGATTCTCTGAGGAAACCAGTTAAGCAAAGGCACAGAGGGATGAAACAGCATCATACGTGTGATAAGCTACAGGTAGCTCCTTATTACCGGACTATAAATAAAAATGCAAAAGATGGGAAGTTTAACAGTGTTTGAAAGGACAGATGATGGAAAGCTTTGTATGTTAATTATACCAGGCCAATGGAGGACCATAGAAGGATTATAAAAAGGCCAGTAATATCATCCTACACAGCATGGAAAGTGGGCAGGAAGAGGTGAGCATAGACCAAGGATTGGATATGGAAACAAAGTGTTTTCTGGCACCTTCACAACCCATAGGATGATCACCTGTGTCAATAATGACCATTTGGTCCCTTTCAGGGAACTTCTGAAGGTGTTCGTTCTACCCTCCGCACACAGTGCTCTCTTTGGTTGAAGCTTTCTGATCTTGGGTTTTGCCAAGCTGTGGACATAGATTGAATGAATGACTTGGCCTCGGGGTACTGTGTTTTTATTCATGCACATATATTTTAAGTCTCCTTGAAAACCTTCTCTTGTCTTTGCCCTGTTTCTGGGGAGGTAACCTTTACATCTTTTTAATTTCTCCTCTCATTATTCAAGGTGTTCCTTCCCAGAGCCACACATGATGGCTCACATGGTATGGACACGGCAAGGTGGGGCAGCCACCTATAGTCTGAGGGTGGGGTCTGGCCCCAGAAAGACCAACCATGAGGTTGGGTTGGGCTTTGAGCCAGCTCATGTTGGCCTGACCTTGGGGAGGGGAGGGAGCCTGGAGACCAAGTCTCACCATGTGGGGATTGCTCTCTCAGTCATGCCTATGACATGAAACCACATGGACTCAGAACACTTGAAGCTCTGATGACCATCCATGAAAGGGAAGATGCATCACTGTGATGGGAGGGTGACCCTTCTGACTCCAATTGGAGAAGACACTGAATCTTGCATTTGAGACCCTCCCAGACTTTGCCCTATGCGTCTCTTCTTTTATTTGCTTCTTATTTGTGTCATTTTACTATAATAAATGTAAAATCCTAAGTGTAGCACAGTTGGTGAGTTCAGTGAGTCATCCTAGAAAATTTAGAACCCAAAGGGATGGTGGGAACCCTACATTTGTAGCCAGTTGGTGGGAAGTGTGGGTGTAGTGGGCCCCTGTGCTTGGGACTGGTACCAAAAGGGCAGCCTGAGGAGTGTCCCTACTCTGTGGGGTCTGGCCTCATTTGGGATGGAGGCAGAATTGAACTGAATTGATAGTGGGACTGCAAAATTTCCACTTGGTATCAGAAGCTGTTGGAAGGAATTGTAGGGATTTTTGATAAACTTAATACTATCCCTTATAAAGTAATTCTAGACCAGGAATTGTTTGCTCCAACCTTTCTGTCCTAAAGGTTACCACATGATTAAAACATGCATCTCTGAAAGTTCTTCCCAGGTGAAAACAAGCTAAGAATAAGGCTCAAGGAAAGCAGTTTGCTGAAAATTAAGTACTGGAGAACAAAATTGTCCTCTTCTCATGCAAATGAGGTCCTGTTGGAGCAGCAAAGCATTACTCCATAAATCATCCTGCACTCTTGAGCAAATTCAATGCAGTTCTACAAGTGATGCCTGGTGCCTCCTTAATTGGGTATTAAGGAAGTGGTTCTGTTGCTTGGGCTTAGGACATGCTTGAATGTTGAACTCCTCTCTCCAAGAGGGCTTAGGCCATGCTGCTTCAGATTAGCTTCATTTCTAACTAAAATTCTCTCACTGTGGACTCTGAGCTACTTGATGGCAAGGATGGAGACACTAGTCAAAATAACTATACTAATTTTAAATGATAGTTAACAGTTATTGGTGATGTAATAAATGGCAAGCACTTTGAATTAATTAACCTATTAAATTGTTCACAACAACCTTTGAGGTTGATATAATAATTCTCATATACAAATGAGGAAACTGAAGCTTGGAGAATGTGTATGCCTTTCTTTCAGTCAACTGGGTAGTAAGTATGACAGTGAGATTTTAATTGAGGTCACCTGAGTCCAGACCATTTCATTACATGAAGCATAATTCAGCATCAATAAAAACCCTCTGCAAATGTGTAAGAGCTATTACTGCTTTGATGTTCACATTTAACATATTGAGAAAGATGCAAAATAACTTTTCTGTGATCAGAGTTCTTACCTGGTGATATGGCTGAGCTATATTTAAAAACAAATTTTAATTATTTATTTTTCCATTTAAATAATTTCCACTCCATCGTGTCTAATAGAGGGTATGAGAATTGGTATAAGAAAAAAAAATGAAATTACATCCTAGGTTACTATGGCTTCTTCATATTGGAGTAATTTTGTCACTATTAACTTAATTTGGAATTAGTTGATTTCTCCTGTCAAAATCTCCAGGTGTGCATAAACATCTCTGCTAACTAATGAAGGCAAATACTCAGAGTAAAGAGATTAAGCATGGAATTAAATCAATAAATAATTAGAAAGACAAATAATTTCACAGAAAATTAAAAAAAAAGAGAATGAAACAGTTAGATTTCTTACCAAAGTATTAACTGAAAACAAAATTTTAATTTCAACAACCCAAAGATGCATGCATTAGCTAGAATTTGAAATGTTTGCTAACTACAGGGACTGGGGATTGCCATAACTATTATCTAAGGAGATGGTAAACTCTGCAAATCTGCCACTAGGGTGAGGCAGGATAAGACATTCCCAGAGACACCAAGGACTAAGGATTTCATCAGTTGCTTCGTGGGGGTAGAGGGTAAGATAGTACTAGAGCTTTACATTATATTTGCATTATACATTTTTTTAAAACTTAGGCTCAGAGCTCTAGATGGTACATCAAGAACATCATTCTTAAGGAATTAAGTAAGATTAGCTATTGACATAGAAATTGGCTCTGGTTAGCAGCTAAGAGTAGATGAATGCAGAAATCCTGGACATTTTAGAGAAGATTCAGAAGATAAAGGTATTTCTTGAAACAACTCAGAAATTAAATGCTTAGATAAGCAGATAATGTATTCATCACCAGGTATTTGTAAAACTACAAGTAAAGCTGAAATAAATAAATAGAAGAATATTTCATAAAAGAAGTTTAAAAATGTAAACCATTTGGAGGACAACACCAAGGATTTCATGATTACTTAGATAATGAATTGGGAGAAATAGATAGCTGACAAAGGACATGAACTTTTGAAGTTTTTTGGACCAGCTTTCCCCAAGTATCCTGATATTCTCTGTGCAATAGAAATTTCTGCAATGGAAGATATATTCTATAACTGTGCTACCCAATATGGTATCTGTGGTCACGTGACTTTTTAATATGACAAGAAAAACTGAAGAACTAAATTTGTAGTTTTATTTCATTTTAATTTAATAGCCACACATGGGTTAGTAATGACAGGCATAACTCAGAGATTTTGTGGGTTCAGTTCTAGACCACCTAAATAAAGCAAATATATCAATAAAGTGAATCACATGAATGTTTTGGTTTCCCGGGGTATATGAAAGTTGTGCCTGCCCCAAATTGTACTCTATTAAGTATACAATAGTATTATGTCTAAAACAAATTACACATACTGTAGTCTAAGTGTACAATAGCATCAGGTCTAAAAAACCAAAGTACATGTCTTCTGTTGGAAAAGTGGCACTGACAGACTTGCTTGTGCAGAACTGCCACTAACCTTCAATTTATAAAAAGTGTAATACCTGCTCAGTGCAATAAATTGAAGTGTAATGAAATGTATAAGCACAACTCTAGGAGATTTAGAGATGTAACAGAATACTAACCAAGAAGCTCAGATCTAAAATTTTAAATCTGTCCAACAAGAATTATATATGTGCATTTTAAAGCTATAGCTTCTAATCAAAAATTTTTCATAAGTCTCAAATTAGTATCAGGCAACTTTGGTAATACAATGTCTGAATATCAATAAAATATAATTGGCAAAATGAGGAAAAAGTCAACATGTTAAAAAAATAATAAAACAGCAGAAACAACCCAAAATAGAAACAGATTAACAGGGCTCCGGATACCAGAGTTGTCACACACATACATACATACATATATACATAAGTCAAATTAATTATACTTATCATATTCAAAGGGATAATAATGATAAGATTAAGCATTTGGGCAGAGAGTGACAAAATATCAACTTAAAAGAAAAAATGATTTTTACAAAGGAAAAATAACATGACCAAATGTAAGAAATCAGTGGATGGGCTTAAGTGTATTAAAGATACAGCTGAATGGAGAATTAATGAATTGAAAATTAGATCAAAAGAATTCAATCAGATAGTAACATGGAGGACTATAATAAATGAAGAATCCACAAGACAAAAATTAATTCCAATTATATCTTGTTGAGACTATGTGTGTGTGTGTGAGAGGAGATATCGGCATACTATCCAAAGTCATATTCAGAAATTAAGTCTAATATTGCATGCAGTGCTGACATAGTATTATTGAAATTATAAAGTTTCATGATTTCTAGAAGTCATTAGTGTTGTTGCATGAGGAAATGAGTCTCACGAAAGTAAAAGGCATTACTTGAGGCCACGGAACATCTAGAGAAAGGACAGAAAATGACTGAGATAGTGGTTCCAGGGAATGAACTGCCAGAAAGGGATAACTATATTATACAGGGAGGGCCTGGATGAAAAAGCAGAGAAATTGTGATTGAGAGGATGGAGTGAGTTTATTTAATTGTGATCACACCTGGGACAGGCTGCTGCATGCAGGCTGACATCGATGCCAAAGGAGCAGTGTGCTTCCACACTCCCACTTACACAGCCTGCTGGAGAGATCCTCCCTCTCAGCTCCACAACCAGGAGTGCCTTCATGGGAACCGGGAAGCCAACAATCTTGGTTTACCTGTGCACAGGTAAACCTTGATGCAGGCCTCAGTGGGTGCCTGGTTTTGGGGGATAATCAGGAGTCTTCCCCTCAGGAGGAAGGGGCAATGGAGAGCAAAGCTGATCTGATAATTTACCAGTGAAAGAGGCACTTGGGTTCCTGCTACCTGTATTCTTTCCCCATGGTGGCCAAAGTGTTTATGGCATGCACAGGCAGAGAGAGGTGGGGAGAGGCAATGAATCACAGCATAGCACCAGGCACTGCTGGACTGATGTAGGCAGGGAAATGGAAACACTCAGACCCACATCCAAAGGTCAGTCCATGTGAGAGCTTGGGGAACAACAGACCAACATGCCCATAAGTGATTCTCTCTGAGGTACACAGTGGACACTACCCAATCTTGAGGTTGGAAGTTTATGGTCCACATGGATATCTGTGGCCTTGACTGAATTCTCACGTGGTCTTGATCCTGCCCAACCTGCTGACACGGTCAGGGAGAGGCGGGCTTGGGGAAAGAGGTGGCCCAAGAGTGCTGTCTGCTTAAAGGACAAGTCAAATGCATTCTGGCAAGGTGCCTTTCTTCTCAGCCTTCCACAGACCTGAGGTTCAGGACCTGGTTTGGCGGAAAATCACGGACAAACCAAGTGAAAAAGGAGACTTTGAATGAAACCCAAGAAACTGCTAAATCTTAGACAAGTGAGGGAAATAAATGGTTGAAATAACTTTATCAAGATAATCAAATTCTGAGAAATCAACTAAAAATCACTAAGCATATGAAGATTAAGAAGATATGGCCAAGCCAAATAACCAAATCAAAAAGCATGCGAAGACACAAAATTTGGAAGAACTAATGAAAGATGTTCTTGCAAATCTCCTAATAATGTTAATAGGTTGCCTAAAGACAGAAAGAATATTAAGAAACACTAGAGGTGCATAAAGAAGAATTTGAAAAAAATAAATAGAAAAATAGCAGATCTTGAGGAAATGAATGACTGTAGATCAAATTAAAAATATACTAGAGACATACAAGAGCTGATTTGAAGAGACACAAGAAAGAATAGGTGAACTAGAGGACAGGGCAACTGAATTTGAAGGAACACAAGAATAAATGGCAAAAAGGATGGAAAATTTTGAATTTGCTCTCAGGGAAATGATGAACAGCATGAAGCTCACAAATATAAGAATCCTTGGGGTGCCAGAGGAGAAGAGAAGAGTAAAGGGCTAGGAAGATTATTTGAGGACATAATTAGGGAAAACTTGCCACCCTTACAAAAGTCATAATTTTACAAATCAAAGAAGCCCAATGAACTCCAAATAGAATAAATTCAAATAGACCTACTCCAAAACGCATACTAATCAGACTACCAAATGATGAAGAGGAGCTAAAGTCATGGATGCAGCAAGAAAAAAAAAGAATTCACCACATAATGGGAAGCCACGTAAGACTA
The DNA here is from genome assembly GCF_023851605.1 of Tamandua tetradactyla. Taxonomy (NCBI): domain Eukaryota; kingdom Metazoa; phylum Chordata; class Mammalia; order Pilosa; family Myrmecophagidae; genus Tamandua; species Tamandua tetradactyla. The sequence goes on from NC_135332.1 coordinate 180,537,449, forward strand.
AGTTCTGAATACCCAAAAGGCACCATGGAGGCACCATCCTCAACTATTGAAACTTCTGAAGAAGGAAAATTGCCAATAATTTTTTTATTTAGAAATGTTTGTTTTTCAAAATGAGAGAGAGTTTTAAATTTTCACAGACAAACAAATCCTGAGAGAATGTGTTAACAAGAAATATGCCCTGCAAGAACAGATCAAAACAGCCTGGCATTGTTTTCAGTTCTGTCTGCTGAGAAATAAAGACAGGAGAAAGAGCCTGGGAGGAGGGCACATAACTGAAGAGTATTAGTCAGGATGACTTAAAGGATCTGACAACCAAGACCCAAAGGATAATGTGGTAGATTCAATAACTGCCTTTACAGTAATGACTCTGAATGCTAATGGACTAAATTTCCCAATTAAAAGATATGGACTGACAGAATAGATTTAAAAATATGGTCCATCTATATGCTGCTTACAAGAGACTTATCTAAGACCCAAGGATACAAATAGATTGAAAGTGAAAAGATGGAAAAAGATACTCCATTCAAGCTGTAATCAAAGGAAGCAGTAGTAGCTATACTAATATCAGGCAAAATAGACCTTAAATGAAAAGATATCATACAGTAAAATGAAAGATGCTCTATATTAAAAAAGGGACAATTCACCAAGAAGAAATAACAATCATAAATATTTAAGCTCCTAAAAAGGAGCTTCAATGTATGTGAGGCAAACATTGGCAAAACTGAAGGGAGTGATAGAGATTTCAATAAGAATAGTGGGACACTTCAATACACCACTTTCCTCTATACATAGAACAGCCAGATAGGATCAATAAGGAAATAGAGAAACTAAACAATATGGTAAATGAATTACATCTAACAGACATCTATGGATCATTATACCCCAAACACCAGGATATACATTCTTTTCTAGTGCTGGTCATGGAATGTTCTCAAGAATAGATCATACTTTGTGGCAAAAAAAAAAAAAAACATATCTTAATAAATTTAAAAAGATTGAAAATATTCAAAGCACTTTGGAATAAAGCCTGAAATCAAAAACCATGAAAGAATCAGAAATTTCACAAATATATGGAGGTCAAATAATATACTCTTAAACAATCAGTGGGTCAAAGAAGGTATTGGTAAGTCTGGAGATGAATGAAAACAAGAGCATAACATATCAAAACTTTTGGAATGTGACAAAGCTGGTGCTGAGAGGGAAATTTATTGCCCGAAATGCCTATACTAAAAAAGAAGAAGTAGCAAAAATTGAGGACTTGACTGCTTACTTAGAAGAGCTAGAGAAAGAAAAGCAAATTAACCCCAAAGTAAACAGAAGAAGAAAATTAAAAAAAAAACTAAAACAGAAATAAATTTATTGGAGAACACAAAATACAGTGAGAATCAATAAACCAAATTTTTTTCAAGAAAAATCAATAAAATGATGGACCCTTAACCAAGCTGAAAAGGAAAAATAGAGAGAGAGAGAGGGAGAGAGAGAGAGAGAGAGAGAGAGAGAGGATAAAAATAAATAAAATCATAGATGAGAGAGGGGACATTACCATGGACCCTGAAGAAATAAAACAAATTATAAGAAGATCCGAAGAACAACAGTACACCAACAAACCGAAGAACCTAAATGAAATGGACAATTTCTTAGAAACACACAATCAATTCATACTGTCTCAAGAAGAAATAGAAGACTTCAACAAACCAAGTAAAGAGACTCAATCAGTCATCAAAAAACCTCCCTGCAAAGAAAAACCCAGGGTCAAATGGTTTCTCAGGGGAATTTTAACTAACACCATTCCTGCTCAAACTGTTCCAAAACAATGAAGAAAAAGGGAAACTATCTAACTCATTCTGTGATGCTAACATCACACTAATACCAAAACATGATTGCATACTACAAGAAAGGAAAATTACAGGCCAATCTCCTTAATGAATATAGATGCAAAAATTCTCAACACAATATTTTCAAATCCAACCCAATGGCACAGTAAAAGAATTATACACCACAACAAACTGGGAATTAATCCAGGCATACAAGTGTGGTTCATTAAAAGAAAATTAATCAATCAGTGTAATACAACATGTTAGCAAATTGAAAGGGAAAAAGCACATGATAACATATCAATTGATGCTGAAAAGTCATTCCTCAAAATTCAGCATCCTTTCTTGATAAAAACACTTCAAAAATTAGGAACCTTTCTCAATATGATAATGGGCATATATGAAAAATCTACAGCTAGTATCATGCTCAATGTTGAGAGACAGAAAGCCTTTCCCCTAAGATCAGGAATGAGACAGGGATGCCCACTGTCACCACTGTTATTTACATTGAGCTAGAAATTCTAGCTAGAGTAACTGGGTAAGAAATAAAAAAAAGCATTTGTATTGGGAAAGAAGAAGTAAGACTCCTCTATTTCCAGATGATATGATTATGAAAAAGCTACTTGAACTAATAAACAAATTCAGCACAGTGACAGGATACAAGATTGACGTGCAAAAATCATTTCTATGTATCAGTAATGACCTAACTAATCAGGCAATTAGGAAAAAAATCCATTCACAGTAGCAATCAAAGAAATGAAGTACATAGGAATAAACTTGACTAGGGATATAAAGGACTTGTACAAAGAAAACTGCAAAACATTGCTAAAGAAATCAAAGACAACCTAAATAGATGAAAAGACATTTCAAGTTCATGAATAAGAAGGCTAAGTGTCATTAAGATGCCAATTACACCCAGATAGATCTACAGATTCAGCACAGTACCAATCAAAATTCCAACAATCTAATTTGAAGACTTAGAAAAGCTAGTTATCAAATTTATTTGGAAGGGAAAGTGGCCTCAAATAGCCAAAAACATACTGAAAAAAAGTGAACAGACTTAACACTTCCTGACTTTAAAGCTTATTAAAAAGCCACAGTAGTCAAAACAGCATGGTGCTGGCACAAAGATGGACCTATTGATCGATGGACTGGAAATGAGAGTTTGGAAATAGACACCCAGTTCTATGGTCAATTGATTTTTGACAAGGCCCCCAAATCCACTGAACTGGGTCAGAATAGTCTTTTCAAAAACGAAACACAGAAACTGGACATCCATACCAAAGGAATGAAAGAGGACCTCTACCTCACACCCTATACAAAAATTAGCTCAAAATTTATTAAAGACCTAAAGATAAGATTGAGTGCTATTAAACTCCTTAAAGGAAATAAAGAGAAACATCTTTAAGACTTAGTAACAGAAGGTAGCATCTTAGACCTTACAGCCAAAGTACAAACAACAACAAAAAATATAGATAAATGGGGGTGCTTCAAAATTTAATATTTGTGTGCTTCAAAGGCTTTTGTCAAAAGATAAAGAAGGAGCCAACTCAGTTGGAAAAACTATTAGGGAACCATATATCTGATAACATTTTGATATCCAATGTATATAAAGAAATCCTACAACTCAACAACCAAAGAACAAACAGCTGAACTATAAATAGGCAAAAGATATGAAGAGCCATTTTCTGAAGAAGAAATACAAATGGCTAAAAAGCATAGGAAAAGATGTTCATATTCATTAGTTATTAGGAAAATTCAAATCAAAACCACAAGGTGATATCATCTCACATCTACAAGAATAGCCACTACTCAACACTCAGGAAAGCACAAATGTTGGAGAGGATGTGTAGAAAATGGAACACTTATTCATTGCTGGTTCTACTATAAACTGGTAAAGCTGCTGCAGAGACAGTTTGGCCATTCCTCAGAGAACTAAATATTGAGTTGCCCTATAACCTGGCAATTCTGCCACTCATTGCAAACTCAGAAGATCTGAAAGGAGTGACTCAAACAGACATTTCCATACTGATGTTCACAGCATTATTCACAAATTGCCAAGGATGGAAACAATCCAAGAATCCATCAGCAGATGAGTGGATAAAGAAAATGTGGTATACACATACACTGGAATATTATGCAGCAGTAAGAAGGAATGAGGTCCTGAGGCACGTGACAGCATGGATGAAACTTGAAGACATGATATTGAGTGAAATAAGCCAGACACCAAAGGGCAGATGTTGTATAATTTCACTTATATAAACCACCTAGAAAATGTAAACGCAGAGTCTTAAAACGTATAATACAGGATACCTAGAGATGGGAGCCAGAGAAGTGGAACAGCTGCATCCCATATGCAGACTCGGTAATGAGGCTGATCTTACATGCTTGGAAACAGATAGAGGTGATGGTAACTCCTTATAGGGATTATAAGTAATAATGCTTATTGAAGACGAATATAATTGAAAGAGGTTTTCTAAAGTCATGATTAACAGGACAAATATAAAGTTCTTGCATGAACTACTTCAAATGTATGACATTTGTACAAAGAATTAATAAGAGAGTGGCTTATGAGAAAATGACGTCCATGCATGCTATGGGCTATATTATACAGCAATACCTTACTCACACCCCACCAATCCTACAGGTAATAATTTCGGAGTTGGGAGTATAAGGGATATGAGGTGTTTTAGATTTTCTTCTATGCGTGCCTGTGCAACTCTGTCACTGCTCTCTTTGTAGCTGTGAATATTGCCTAAGACTGAGAGTGAGGGTAGCTGGTAATGAAATAGGGATACTTCACAACACTGATTGTATACTTTGGATAGAATATATGGTATGTGAATGCATCTGAATAAATACAACAGAGCCAAAAATAAAGTTAAAAAAAAAAAAAACAGCTGAGGTTGGAAGAACAGAATTAAAGTGTCTGCGTTATCAATTCCTATGTATATAAGCTGTAATCCGCCCACAGCTTCTGCTATAACGCATGCTTCTATAATGTGAATTAACTCATCTGTGGCTGGTAAATAGATGAATGATGTCAGCTTTAAAAAAAATTATGTCATGAGTACCAGAAGATGTGACAAAGCTAAAAGAAAGGGCAAAAACAAAGTTAAAAATGTGTCCTCTGTGAAGTCTGGCAGGTAACACGGACAGTGAAGCAGTGCAGGCAGCAGGAGACTGCTGGTGTTTGCTCTAAGCGTTTTAGCAGTTCTTGCTTTTTAAATATCTGGGTATACGATTTTGATTAAATTCAATGTGCTTTAATTTTTTTAAGTCACTTGAAAAACAAAGACTAGAGGCAAGGAGGAAACAAAAAAGAACTGGATTCATATAAATGGAATCATCACACATTATGTAACTTTTTGAGACTGGCTTCTTTCACTCATTAAAAAAAAAGTCAATTACTTTAGGTCCTGCAACTAGTTCATCAGAAAGTCAAGGATGTGGCACTATGTCCCTCCCCCATTAATATTTATGGTTTTGTAAAGTAAGCTCTTTTACCTCTCTGAGTCATACATTCCAAATCTGTACAAATGTCAAAACAATACCTCCTTTACAGGATTATGTTGTAAGGGTCCATTGAGATTATGTATAAACAGTTTTTCTTTTTTTTTTTAACTGAAAATAAACAAAATTCCTCTCATAATTACAGCTTGATTTAAAGCAGTCTAGTTGCAAAGAAGCACCCCAGGAAAGAGCATCACTAACTAGGCTTTTCAAGACTGAAACTAAAGGACAGCTCAGGAACAAATGACAGACACACAGAAAGCAAATGTGACCTTTAGATGCGGAGAAAGTGTGACAGTGAGAATACAAAACTGAGATTTAAAATCTATGCAAAGTGAGATTTGTCCAAAGGCTAGGAAAAGGCAGAGCTGATGAATTGAAGAAACTGCCGGTGACACCAGGCTGTATTTAACAAAGAAGCATCTATGTTGTGTTTAACACCTCAGCCACTTAACAACTAAGAACAAACTGGGAATAACAGACTCAAAGCTGTGAAAAGGCCTGAAGGTACCCACAGATAAGAGCAAAATAGACTGAGAGGCTGTGAGAGCTGAGCTCTAATGCAGGTAAATTAGAAATTCAGCCATTTCAATGGGCACCCTTCAAAATCCACATTCTTTGCTCTGTCTAGTATTCCATATTCTTTAGACTTGAAGAAAATTAACTAATTTTGTCATTGTGGCCATGAACACATGCTGATGTCTTTCTTTAACAGCAGCAGAGTAGAGTATCTGATCTCAACCCCCTGTAAACACAACTTAGTGCACTGTCCTATGATTTTTCCATTTATGTATTTTTATCATTCTCTGCCAAAAGAAAAGCTAAACTCCTGGGCTTATTGTGTTTTCCAAAAGAAGTAACTCCCATCCCCAGTAAGTCAATGTCAGTGGAAAGTGCATATGAAAAGAAGATTCCCTGAAGTGTGGGCAGAAAGTCACTTCCTATAGCATAACTGATTGGAATGGCATTGTCACAACTCACAATGTATTTGTGATGATTAAAATAATTTACACCGCAGGATAAATGACAAGGTCACAAAATTACACATGGCATTCTAACTGGTCTTTCTGCCTCCAGTCTTGCTGCTCGGAGCCAACTTCCCCGTAGCTGCCACAGAGACGTTTGTAAGATGCCAGTCTAATCATCCTGCTCAGCTTCACCTCCCTCAGTGGCCCCTACAGATTCCTACCAGGCTCCCCCAAAGGGAGCTATGTTCTGTTAACATGGTGACTGTGCGTTAAGGAAAAGGAAATGACCAGGCATTTGGGGGTTACTGAACTCTTGCTCTGAACTGACTCTAATTCCAAGAGACTGAAAATGTCACTGTAAGCCCATCAGCAGAGTGGGGGCTTCAAGTGGTCAGATGATCAATGAAGTTTTAGCTCAGGTCCATCGCACAGTGAGTCCGGGGGGCCCCAACCCATCCTGTGGTTATACCCCAGTTCTGGAAAATATAATAGGAAAAGGGCCCTGGCAACTGGCAGAATCCCCACAGGGGTTCCCTGACCTGTGGAGTGAGAGCTATTACTGTACGAAAGGCCAAGTGGAAGCCACTGGAAGTCTCTCTATCGTGGAAAATAGTAAATCAAAAGCAGTATTATACTCCTGGAGAGATCATCTCCCTCTTCCACATTAACCTGATTGGACCTAGCGAGCAAGAATTAGTAACTACTCTAGATTTATTGGTAAAACATCTGTATCAGAGGATGGAAAAGAAATCTGACAAAAGTTCACAGGTTTTCCACTTCAGGAAAATTTTACAGAATATGCTGAGTTATCTTTCCTAAGAGGAGGGGTAACTTTTTGCATCTGGCTCCTCCCGTAGCCTATTTGCCCTTTCTGTATTTTGGAGGCAACATATTCCTTATTTGAGTGACCTTAGGGGCTTCCATTTTGAGTGGGGCTGAAAAGAAGGAAAGATTTTGCAACAGACCCAAGCTGCCCCATAAGCTGCTCTGCCACTTGGGTCATTGGGTCTAGCTTTTTCAATGGTGCTAGATGGGTCAGTGGCAGATAGAGATGCTTTTGCAGATTTTAGCAGGCCTCCACTGGTGACTCAGACACTCAGGATTTTGAAATAAAACTATGCAATCCTCTGAGCATCTCTTTTTTAATAAGAGCCTTTGGCCTGCTCTTGGGACTGGACAGAAACTGAATGCTTAACAATACATGTGATGTTTAGGGTTATGGGGTCACCTAGCCAGGTAACGGGGCCCAGGCATTTTGTCAAGACCGCACAGGCCTGTTACTGTGAGGATATGTGTGGACTTAAAATGATCAGTAAGTTGATTGCACTTGTGCCTGATAAAAGCTACAATCAACAAAGGAGATTGCTTTCAACAATGATAGATTGATCAACGAATCGGTTGAAGGCTTTAAAAGGAGAAATGATGACTTCAATAGTCAGAAGAGAGAATTTTCATCTCTACTTCAGCCAGCAAGCCTCTTCTGGGGAATCGCTGAAACCCCTCATCATGGCTCCCAGCTGGCAGCCTGCTCTACCGAAAAGGAACTCTTTCACCTTCACAGTTCTAAGAAACGATTTCATAAATTCTCAATATTTACAGATACAGATAACTCAATATTTACAGTTATTTTTCCCTAGAGAACCTTGACTATTACAACATGCCACCAAGCTATCAGAGACTTGCGCTTCCCCTCGTGAACTGGGTGTTGTCTGACACAGCAAGCCACGGTAGTTGTGTAAGCACAGCAGCACCACATCATCAAATGGATTTGGAATTTATGAGATTTGGCTTAAGCAGGCCCTGAAGGCACAGGTAAGTTACATGAAGAATTGGCCCAAATACTGATGGCTTCCATTCCTGCCACATAAGCTTCTCTTTCATAGTCACAGCTATGGCCTGCTGGGGAGTTCCCTACAATCAGTTTTCTTGGGAAGAGAAAACTCGGGCATGGCTTGGCAATGATTTTACTTGATACAGTTACCACCCAAAAATGAACAAATTATAACACTACAGCCCCTTTCTGTATCCCTGAGGGACAATGGGGAAGGGAAATCCTTTGGGCAGTGCACTTGATTTTTCATTTTGCTTGAAAGGAGAAATGTCCAGAGAGGACAATACCGAATTGTGGGCTGTGGTCAATGGTTTACCTGGATAGTGACTTAGAAAAAATGTAATTAGAAAATTAGTGACAAGGAAGTCTGAGAAAGAGGCATGCTCTCCTAGTTTCCCAGGCTGTTCAAGCAAATACCATGAAATAGATTGACTTATACAATGGAAGTGTATTTGAGGCTCACAGTTTGAGGCTAGGAAACAGTCCAAATCAAGGCATCATCAAATCAATGCTTTCTCCGCAAAAACTGTTGTGTTCTGGGACTGGCTATCAGTGATCCTTGGTCCTCAGTTTGCCACACAACAAGGAACATGTCATCTCCTGGTCTTATCATTCTCTTATGATAAGAGATTCCATTGATTCTCAGTTTCTAGCTGCCTTTCTGAGGCTTTCTCTTCATTTGAATTTCACTCCACTTATAAGGGTTCCAGTGACAGGTTTAAGAGTTATCCTGATTGAGGTGGGCCATGCCTTCTTAGTTGAAGTAACCTCATTAAAATATCTTATTTACAGTGGTTCCACAACCATAGGAATGTATTAAATTTAAGAACATGCTGTTTTGGGGTACATACAGCTTTAAACCACCACACTCTAAACCCTCAAAAGACGTTTTCTTTCTATATGCAAAATGCATTCAGTCCATCACAATATCCCAAAAACCTTAAGTCCTTTCAGAGTACAACATCTCATCAAAATCAGTTATAGCTGTGGTCTATCCTGGACATAATCCTCCATCTGCGGGCCTGTGAAACCTAGAGAACAAGTTATCTACTTCTGATATACAACAAGGAACAGGCATAAATAAACATTCCCATCTCCAAAAGGAGAAATTTGGAAGAAAACAAAGGTTGTGGGTTCCAAACAACTCTGAAACCCAGCAAGTATCACCCAATAGATTTCAGGGGCTGAGAGTCATCTATGGAATAATGTTTTGTCCTCTGGACCTGAGGAAGTGGTAATTCTACTTCTTCCAATTGCTTGCCCAAGAGCAATGCTTTCCAAAATCACTAGGGTGAAGAGTCCACCTTCTTCAAGCATGAGGATAGTGGCCAGGCTGTCCACACATGCTGGAGTACAGGCTCCACCCTCTCAGAGCACTGGGGTGGTGGTGGCCAGCCTCTCCACACTCCCTGGGGCATAACCCTCTTCCTGAATAATGGAGCAGAAGGTCTACCCACTCCAACTGCTGGGGCAGACTCACCCTTTGCACACACATGAGTGAGCCCATTCTTTTGGCTCAAGAAGATGTTTTCAGTCTAGACCTCACCTACAATACTTCTGCCCTAAGTGATTTTTTTCCTTCATTTTGCTGCTTCTCTGTCCCTTTTATTCCAGGATGGCTGTGATTTCATTCATACAAGTTGCATAAAAACTTATTGGTTTAGCATGTAGTTCACAAGAGAACAAACCATGAAACAAAATGACTTCCCACAGATCCTTCCTGACTAACTAACTGCATTTCCAATCCTGGCTTCCCCCGAAATGGCTGACTGGTTCCATGTTCACTAAACCCTCAGGTGGAGCACTATTCTTGCTTTTTGGAAACTCTGAATTTTCTAAACCATAAATTTTTGTTTTATTTGTGCCTAGAAGTTCAATTCTCAGCTTATCCCTTTCCTCTCTCATTTCACTATAAGCTGCAAAGAGAAACCAGGCTGGGCTTTCCACCTTTAGCTGGGAAATTTCCTCAGCTAATTATCCAAATTCACCACTTTTAAGTCTTCCACCCAACATCAAAACCCAATTTCACCACATTCTCTATCACTTTAAATAAGGATTTCTTTCCTTCTATTTCCCAATAACACATTCATCATTTCCATCTAAGTCCTCATTGGAAGTGTCTTTAACTTCCTTATTTCTACCATCAGTCTCTCAAAGCAATCTAGGCTTTTTCTGTCAAGTACCTCACATTTCTTCCAGCCTTTACCCATTACCTAATTCCAAAGCTGTCCCACATTTTTGTTATTCTGGATATGGATATGCCTTTCTTGCCCACAGTGCTTCTGCCAAAATTATCGTGATAAATTATGGAATGAATTATCCCCCATTATGATATTCAGCACATCATTGCTTTTAATCAAGGAACTCCTTTCATGTCAAATGAAGTACAGCAATGGGCCCAACTCATGAATTCATTAGTCTTACCATTACCATGTTACCCATTAACCTGAAGCTGCTTTCTTGACAGAAGGGTGGAATGGCCTTTTGAAGGCACAGTTACATTACCATCTAGGTAGAAACATCTTGTAAGGGTGGGAAAATTTGCTCTAGGATGCCATATATGCTCTAATTAGCACCCTATCTAAAGTGCTTTTTCTCTTATAGCCAGGATTCATGGCCCAGGAATCAAGGGATGGACATGCGCATGACACCCCTCACTATTAGCCCTAGTGATCCAATAGCAACATTTTTGCACCCTGAACCCATGACTTGACAGCCTAGAGTTCCAAAGGAAGGAGCGCTTACACCAGGAGACACAGCTGTTCAGTCCCATTGGACTGGTAGCTGAGACTGCCAGCACATGGTCACTTTGGGCTCCCATGCTTCTGATAAATGGGAAAAGAAGGAAGTTTTTGTACTGGCTGGGGTGATTGATCCTGATTACCAAAGAACATTTGAACTTCTATTACACAATGGAGGTAAGGAAGAGTATGTTTAGAACATTGGAGATTCCCCAGGACATCTCTTAGTATTACCGTGCCTTGTGATTGAAGTCAATAGGAGACTATACCAATCCAATTCATGTAGGACTACCAATAGTACAGATCCTTCAGGAATGAAGATTTGGGTCACTCCCACCAGGCAAAGAACTATGACCAGCTGAGGTGCTTGCTGAAGGCAAAAAGACTATAGAATAAGTAGTAGAAGAAGGTATTTATAAATACCATTTACAGTCACTTGAACAGCTGTAGAAATAGGGAATGTAATTGTTATAGTATTTTCCTTTATTTTGCTATGAATACGTTTCTATGAATGTGATATTTGTTTTCTTCCCTTCTTTACCCCCTGTATTAGTTAGGGTTCTCTAGAGAAACAGAATCAACAGGGAACACTTGCAAATATAAAATTTATGAAAGTGTCTCACGTGACTGTAGGAATGCAGAGTCCAAAATCCACAGGGCTGGCTGCGAAGCCGATGACTCCAATGGATGGCCTGGATGAACTCCACAGGAGAGGCTCACCAGCCAAAGCAGCAATGGAACCTGTCTCCTCTGAGTCCTCCTTAAAAGGCTTCCCATGATTGGATTTAGCATCACTAATTGCAGAAGACACTCCCCTTTGGCTGATTACAAATGGAATCAGCTGTGAATGCAGCTGACGTTAGCATAGGACCTAATCCTATGAAATGTCCTCATTGCAACAGACAGGCCAGCGCTTGCCCAATCAGATGAACAGGTACCACAACTTGGCCAAGTTGACACCTGTCCCTAACCATGACACCCCCCATTATATAAAATAAATTAATAGTAGGGAAGTTTATATTATGCATTTAAGTTACAATATATCAGGAAGACATGGGAAGACCACCCAATGACTTCACATCTTTTTCTGGGAAAGAGTCTGTGCATTTTTGGTTGTAGGCAGTATAGTGTATCATGTTAGACAGAAAAATAGGTCTTTGTTCTTGTCTTTACATGGTGATTAATTATTGTTTAAGGAGATGTGTGGGTACCAAGTTTACAATGAGTGAACTATGATGGTAAATTTTATGCATCAACTTGGCTAGGCTAGAGTGCACAATTATTTAATCAACACTAATCTAAATGTTGCTGAGAAGATATTTTCCAGATGTGGTTAACATCTATAGTAAATTGACTTTAAGCAAACAAGATTACTCTTAAAAATGTGTGTGGCTCTCATTCGATCAGGTGAAAGCCTTAAGAACAAAAATTGAGGTTTCTAGAGAAGGAAAAATAATACTTTCTAAGATTACAACATACAAATCCTGCCTGAGTTTCTAGTGTGCTAGTTTGTCCTAAAGATTTTAGATTTGCCACTTGCCATAGTCATATGAAAAAGTCCCTTAAACTGAACATACAAAATGTGAATCATATATATTATATAATCTTCTTATGAATCTCTAATGTTTCCTTGTAGCTATATGGGTAAACTTCCAATGGTGAGTATGACATCTCATGCTGTCCAAGTACTGCCTTCCACTGTTCTCTCCAGTGTCATCTCCTTTTCTCCTCAATTCAATCTGCAGCTGAAATCCCAATGTGCTCCTATGCAATATTTGTATGCAGGGATGTGGGTCAGCACATATTCTCAACTATAATTTGAATGCTCTTCTTCATATCTTCCTGGTCAAGTCCTGCTTACCTTCAAGAGCAGTGCACAGAGTGCTAACCCTTCTTGTCTTTCTAAAATTCTAAGCATTAAAGTTTAGACCCTTGTTCTAGTTTTCTAGCTGCCTGAATGCAATATACCAGAAATAGAATGGCTCTTAAAAATGGGATTTTAATAAGTTATAAGTTTAAAATTCCAAGGCCATTAAAATGTCTCGATTAAAGCAAGTCTATAAAAATGTCCAAATTAAGGCACCAACAAGAGGTTACCTTCACTCAAGAAAGACTGATAAAGTTTAAGGTTTCTCTCTCAACTAGAAAGGCATGTGGTGAACATGGTGCTACCCGCTAGCTTTCTCTCCCAGCTTCTCGTTTCATGAAGCTCCGCCCGGGACGTTTTCCTTCTTTAGCTCCAAATGTCTCTGGTTGCATGGGGTCTCATGACTCTCATGGATCTCTTTCCAAAATGCCTCCTCTTTTGAAGGATTCCAGTAAAATAATCAAGGCCCATCTGGAATGGGTGGAGTCACATCTCCCTCTAACTCAAGATTAATACCTACAATTGCACGAGTCATAATTCCATCGAGATAATCTAATCAAGTTTCCAGCCTACATTATTGAGTAGGAATTAAACAAATTGTTGCTCCCACAAGATTGGATCAAGATTGAAACAGGTTTTCCAGGGTACATAATCCTTTCAAACCAGCACAACGCTCAGTGGCTTATCTTGATTTTATTAACTGTTCAATAAGCAAGTCCATGAAATTAATTCTGAAGCACAGATACATCATTTTGCACAACTAAATTCATGAATCAGTGATTATCTTGCATTTTTCTAATGCAGGCATTGTATTTGACTATCACATTCTGCTCACTGAGAGATCTGCCATCACATTTTCCAGAATAAGGAAAATGACCACACCCATTTATTCTATGAATGTCGCTAAAAAAAGTATGTAGAACAGACAAATGTTATTAGTAGGTGATTAAGTAATTAATTTGCCTATTCATTCTAGCATGGAGTTAGACTTGAGAATGAGTATGTACAATTAAAATGGGTTTTGTAGATTTTGATAATTTACCGTCTATGGATTAAAAATGTGTAATTATTTATAATAAAACAGATTTTCACCATTTGAAATGTGTTTTAGTTTAGACAGAGCACATAAAAGAAGACAGAAACATTTCTACCATTGTTTTCCTAATGGCTACTCAAGACCACTCTACCCTTAGTTAAAGTAGAGAGGATAAAGCCCTCCTCTGTTTCCAGCATTGACTGACAGAAGATAAAGGGCTCCAATTGTGATGGAAAATTACCAGGCAAATTGTAGTCTTCACATAAATGCATTGCCTTTTATGTTAAGAGCCCATGAATGGATGAAATGTGGCTTTTATGTAAAACACATCAATTACAAGGAGCCCTTGGTAACTGTTCCTCTAGTTAAACCAAATTTGACTTTGAGAATTAACTAGATTGGGTCTTTCAAGGAGTGCTTGCTGAGCAAAGTTTTAATGACCCTTCCAATGAGGTTGGAAAAATCAGATGTCAGAAGATTGCAACCGGATAAAGATAACGTTCGGCCTGGAACGGTTAGTTTGCACTGCATCAGAACCAACATTTTAGTGGTTTGAATTGTACTAAAAATTGTCTGGACTGTAGTGCTCATTCATTTATTCATTCATTCATTTCCTTAGACAGTCCTTAATAAAGTCCCAGAAAGAAAATTGATGAAAATGAAAAGCTCTGGTCTTGAAAACTTGGGAACGGTGCAATCCTTACTAAAGGTATCATTCTGACTATGAAAGTCATTTAAGATCTGTGTCTTAGTATTCTCATAAGTCAAAAGGAGGGAAAAATCCATTAATGGATTAAATCTAATTCATACAGCCCACTCTTGGCCTCTCTCACTTACTTGAGAGAGGAGAATAAAACATAATTAAGATTGAAGAAAAAGGACAAATGAAGTTAATGATTCCCATTTCATTAATTGTAGTTTTAAAATGTACTCTTTTAAAATACCTATATTCTAATGAGAAACGTGGGCTACGACAAGCCTGAAGCCTCCTTCTCCTTAGAAGGGGTTCCCCCAGTGCCCTGGACAAACTGTCAAGTGGGATCCAAGGGACAGCCAAGGGGAAGTAGGATTTAAGAGGGCAGTTCAAGTAATCTTCTATGATTTTAGGGAAAAAAATGCTTGTTGCAATTTTAGTTTGGTTTCTTTTTTATTGCATCTTCTTGTCTTGCTGCTGTGATAATTTTAGTTCTAATTTCACCGTGTAATTAAAATTAACAATAATAATATGTACATACATAAAACAAAAATATCAGCTTCATAATTCTAATAAAAACCATATTTTATGTAAAATAAGAGTTGCTTTTATGTAAAGGGTGTCTATTAGAAAAAACCCTTGGTAACTGCTTTCCAAGGTAAATGTGGCCTACTTTTTTGAATTGACTACAATTTGGTTTTTCTCGAAATTCTTTTTGAGCAAATTTTACTGACTCTTCAGGTAGAAAGGGCAAAACCAGATGTCAGAAGATGAAATTATATAAAGATACTGTCTTATTTTCCCAGCTGCTATGACAAATACCACACAATGGATTGGCTTAATCAATAGAAATGTTTGGCTCAGTGTTTCAGAAGCTAGAAGACTTGCTCCCTCCTGCATCACTACAGTTCCAGCTGGCTGGCAGTCCTTGGGGTTCTTTGTCTTTACTGTCATGTGGTGATGTCTTCTCCTCTGTCTTCCAGGTGCTGTCAGCTTCCAACTTCAGGCATCTCCCACGTGGCCTTCTCTCCGTGGTCCCTTCTAGCAGGTCTCTGGAAATGAACCCACCCTGGTTCAGCTGGCCATAGCTTAACTGACAATAACATCTTCAAAAAGTCCTATTGCCAAAGGGTGCACATCCACAGGAATGAGGTAAGATAAAGACCATGTTTTTGTTTTTGTTTATTTAGGGGGTGTTCCCTACCCTGGGGTACGTAATTCAACCTAGTACAGGTGCTCATCAAAAATACTTAGCTTAGTTATGGATCATAAACAAATATTGGAATTATTTGAGTGCTGCTCTGGATTTGGACTCCACTTCCCATAGAGTAGCTGTCATATAGCTTCACACAGTTATCCTCAAAATGTGATTTGTGGAACACTTACAGTGCCCAAAGTACTTACAGGGCCTTCATGGGATCAGAACAATTTTGATATTAAGATGTTCATTGCCTTCCCACTGGGTTAACATTTGTGCTGATAATTGTGCAGAAACTGGTAAATTAAACGAAAGATGATAAAATATCTGGCACCTTAGCTAGAAGGGAATGGCACCAAACTTAATTAGAGCCATTGTATTTGATGAAGCAATACAAGGAAAAAGCATTGTATTCAATGTAATACAAGGAAAAAGCATTCAATGAAATGTCAACTTATGAATAAAATTTTTCAATATTCTGTGTGACCACAATGGAAAGTAGGCATAAAGTACTTCTAGAATATGAAGGTTATATCCAGAAAAAAACACTTGTGAAGTTGTTTGCATTGAGATTTGAACCAGCTGTTATTTTTTTCCCATGGAATATCATTTTTGCTTAAAATAATGACTAATGGAAACTAGGGCTGTTTAGACTTGAGTATTTATTAGTTATTTTCACAAAAATGAGTGATATGGGACTGTCGCTTCAATAAAACAACTTATAATATTGGTGAGCACAGATTTGAGCTTTCAAGAGAAATTTAGAGTTCTGGAAAATAAAATTCTTCCCAATACTTATAAACTTTTCTGATGAGATTATTGGTGATATTAATGCAGTTTTTGGATTGTCTGATAGAATGCCTAACATTTGTAATATGTGCCTGTCTTAAGTTTTCTAGGGCTGCCATCACAAAGTACCACAAACCGATTGGTATAATAACAAAAACTCATTGTCTCAAAGTTCCAGAGCCCAGATTTCTGAACGAAGGCGGTAGCAAGGTCACGCTCCTTCTGAAGTGTTTAGGGAAAAATCTGCTCCACACTTTGCCACAAGATCCTGAGTTCCTTGGCACGGTGCAGTGTGACTCCTGTACCTGGTTCCATCTCCACGTGGCCTTCTTTCTTGTCTCTGTCATGACACGACCTTCTCGTTACTGCCACGGTGCAGTGTGACTCCTGTACCTGGTTCCATCTCCACGCGGCCTTCTTTCTTGTCTCTGTCATGACACGACCTTCTCGTTACTGCCTTTTCTCCCCTTATCCAGACACTGTCACATTGGACTTAGCATGGCCTCATTTAAACTCTCCTAATTCCATATGCAAAGTTCCTATTCTAAGGTCCCTAATGGAATTCCAAATGACCCCAGTTTCTGAGGGATTAGGGCTTTAGCATTTCTTTTTGGAGAGCACAATTTAATCCATAAAAGTGCATACTTAAATGAGCCAGTTTCTTTTTTTCTAAATGACCAATTCATGAACTTACAAAATCATGCTGATAAAACATCTAATAGATTTTAGTGAAACAGAGTACAAGTAATTTATTGATGATTTCAAATGCTACCTACACTTAACCTTTAAGAATAAAATACTTGCCAAGTTTTGCTATTGGATTAAAGAAGAATATCCTCAATTATCTAAATGAGCTATTAAAACACTCCTTCCTTTTCCCAGTACATACATGTGTGATGTTAGATGTCTTTCTATATTTAAAAAAAACTGCATATCTCAACAGATTGAATGCAGAAGCATATGTGAGAATTCAGTTTCTTTACATTAACCCAGATAGTAAAGAGATATGTAAAAAGTTAAAACAATGCTATCTTTTGCATGATATTTTTGTTTGGGGAAATCTGGTTATGCTTCCTAAAACCTTACTATTTACGTAACTTAATATGTAATGGTGTTATTATTTAAAATAAATTGATAAAAGTGTTTGCCATTTCCTCATTTTAAATTTCTAATTATATATATGTACATATATATATATATATATATATATATAGAGAGAGAGAGAGAGAGAGAGAGATAGATATATATACAGATATATATATCCTGCCACAAAGCCAAAAGCTCTTTGAATTCTTCAATAACTTTGAAGAACGTAAAGGGATCCTGAGGGCCCAAAAGTTTGGGAACCACTGATCTAAGACCAGTGCTTCTAATTTCTGTAAAAAGAACCCGCTGGGGAACTTCCATAAAAGTGGCATCCCTGGGCCCATTCCTCAGGCTGCTGCTGCATGCCCAGCTTGGGCACAGGCACTGTTGTTTTCTAAGAGTTCCCACGGTGTCTCTCGCTGATCACTAGAGCAGAGACACACTGGTCTGGCTAGAAGAGCACTTTTCAACTTTAAAATAAAGATTCTGTCGTAGCCGGTCTGGGTTGGAGCTGAGATTTCACCCCTCTATGAGCTTCCCCATGGCCCTGGGTCTGCTGGTGTGCAGCTCGTGGCCATCCCACACAGTCCAGCTCAGCAGGGGTGGCCTGGGCCGGACCTCGACATGGAGGAAGCAGCTGGCACGTTCTTGGCCCAGGAGCCCTTTCTGCAGAATTTGCTCTTGAATTTGCAGCTATGAAGGTGCCTGATATCTGCACCTTTGGGAGTCTAACTGTTTCTTCACCACTCCCCAGTTCAGAACCTTCCAATGCTCTAGTAAGGTATGCGAGCATGAAGAAAGAAAGTGCTTAGAAAAACGTAAATTCCTACATTAGATGTGAAGGATTTTAATTTCGTTATTATGATTTGTTATCAGTATTTGTCATTCAAATACTGAGGAAGAACATTAAGTCCCCTCCCTGCCATGGCCTAGGAATTCTTGGGGTGCAGATCCACAAAGATTAAAAAGGCTAAGGATATTATAGTCCATCAGGGACAATGTTCTGGTTTGCTAATGCTGCTGAAATGCAATATACCCAAAATGGGTTTGCTTTTCCCCTGGGGATTTACTAACTTACAAATTTATAGTTCTTAGGGCGTGAAAAATGTTCAAAATAAGGCATCAATAGGACGTGCCTTCGCTGAGATGGGTCCCCATGAGCTTGGGCTGCTCTGGCAGGCACCAGGACACGTGGTGGTATCTGCAGGCACTTCTCTCTCAAGTTTCATGGCTTCCGGTTTCTGGCTTCAGTGGCCTTTTAGCATCCCTGGGGCTTCTTCTGTGAGTTCCTCTTAATTTCATCTCCAGGAAGAGGATTAGGGCCCGCTTTGCATGGGTCACATCTCAGGAAATAACCTAATTACAAAGTTACACACACAGTAGGTCTACACCCACATGGAGTAGGTCTACATCACAGAGTGGCTTAAAAGATCATGACAGACTTCAAACCACCACACGTAGCATGGCAAATCATATTATGGAGTGATTTCATTCATTCACTCTACTGTTTAGTAAAGATATGCTAGCTGCGAGATGCATTTGAAGCAGTGTGATATGTGCACAGCACACGGGCAAAACAAAACAGGAGCATTAGTTATTTAATATTTGGGAATCTAAAAAATCTATAAGGAAGGAATATATTTACCTACCCATAATTCTTCTTCCTATAGTTTACTCTTATTTGTGAGTTGAGTATTTGCTTTAGAGGTTCTTTAAACATTTTAAAGCAAATTAGGATGTATAGGAATTGCTATTTCCATCCTTTAGCTTCCCATTTATGTTAATATTTTCCTGGTCATATTTCTGTGGGATGCTTTTGAAGCAAATGTTCATAATCATGGCATGGTCAAATCTGATGTAAAGCCTTATAGTGAAAGAAAAATGCCATTCATACACAAAACAGTTGAGGTTTAATGTAGGTTTAATATTATTCGTCATTTAAAACTGAAAATGAAACCTAGATTTTACACCTAAAAATCGCAAAAGATAAAGGCATAAGAATTAGGTGATAATATAGCTAGCTTGGTAGAAAATAAAAGCAAAAACATGTATCTCTTCTGCCAAATGCATTAAACAATCATTCCAGTTATTAGTAACTGATTTTAAATTCATTTCCTAGGAAGCTTGAAGTGGATGTTGATTTCTTTTCTAATGTTCTTTACGACAGAGATGCGGATGGATCTTTCTAAGTGTCTCAGTTGCGCAGCTGCCGTGAAGTGAGATTGAATCCTCTAGTTTCCACTGCTGGCCTTCGAGGTTGTGTACTGGCTATCCTGGGAGGCCCTCCTGCTCCGCTCAGGTGGAAACAGGAAGCATAAGAGGCATCGAGATGGAAATTTAGTTTCAAAATCAAAACCTTAAAGTCTATTTCAGTCGCTTAACAGCGCTGTAAATGAAGCATCTTTATTTTATAGGTAAATCCTTGTTCACATTTATATTCTAATCAAAAGACAATTCTAGGAAAGGGAAGTAGAAAATATATGAAGTATGAAGGCAAGTAACATGCTTTACCATATATATTTGGAGGAGAGATTGTGTTTTTATTTTGGAGGTTGCTGGGATTATAGTTTTGTTTTTGCATTTTTTTCTGTTAAAGGGCCCATAACTTTTATCAAATGGTTTTGAGCACTTCTACATATTAGGTACACATTTACTGAATATCTTCTCTGAATGAGGTATTAGTAGACTCTCAGGAGGCTATGGAAGGAAAAATGATAATGACATGAAATAGGTATGAATTTCGTCCTCAAGCATGAGGCAGGGCTAAAGGCAAGTAATAAAATAGGTAAAATACTTTGTGTACTGAATCTGTCAAAGTTCAGTGGCAGACTATAATCCTTCTGGCTATTTTAAGCATAAAGTGAGTTACTGTCCTATATTAAATGGATTACGGAGTCATTTGGAGAGCCCATATAGAGACTAGTTTCAGCCTTCAGTAATAGCTCTTCAAACTGCACTGCAGAACAAGACTTCCAAGAAAGCTGCACCTCTTCTGTTGTCTACATATCAGCCAAACTGGGGCACTGCCACTGCAGCTGCCTGTCCCAGATGCCACCACGCCACGCTCTGGCAGCCACCATGACTTGCAGGACTAGATCTGTGCCATCCTTGCTACATTTTGCACCAGCAGATGGGAACAATGCCTGGGATCCAACTCCGTGAGGCTATTAACTGAATGCTGGATGGTGCCAATGCTGCCTCAGGGAAGGGCAAAGCCTGAGCCTGAGACTGGGGGGAGAAAGGGCAGTCACATCTCACTCCAGCCTTATCAGTTACTTTTGTGTGCATCTCATTAGCAAACCTCCATCTGTACTACTGAAGGCCCTGTAGAGAGAAACACTTGGAAGGAACATTGAGTGCTGGTTGGCAATTTCTTACCTTCAATAATGAAAATAATGAGGAGAAGGAGGAGGAAAAGGAGGATGGTGGAACTTTGGGACAGGAAAGAGTATCCGGAAGAGTAAGCGATTACTTCTACAAATACGGTTATGAAGAGGAGAGAAATAAAAGAAGCCCTTGAAACAAAGAGTTAAAAACAAGTTCACACACACACACACACACACACACACACACACACACACACGAACAATTATATGGCGGAATTTGAGCAGGGTGAGAGGAAGAGATAAAGAGGGGAGAGTATGTGGTGGGTTAAAAGCAAACTTGGTCCACAGCTTTGGCAATTGCAAACTAAATAATTGCACAAACTTGAGAGATGCAACAAATGCAGTATTTGTTTCTCCAGCTGGGCTTTATGTCTTTCATATTCCACATGCCTTTAATTCCAAGAAGCCTAGTCACTGGTCTCTGAAAATGCTTCTTTTCCCATGTCAAAGAAATAGATGTTTTTTTCTTAAAGAGGAGGTTATGCAATTGCTACTCTGGGCTTTTGATGATGGCACGCATTCGGAGACTATGGTCTAATGCTTATCCAGCACTTCCCTTAAGAGTTCATCCTAGAAGAAAATCACATTGATATGAAAGTTCTATGCTAGAATATTCTAGATTTTTACAGGTAAAATACACTCCAGTGATCTCAATCACTATACATATAATTCTAGAAAGATTCCTTGAGAGTCTCTGTCATGGAACAATGTAAAAGACATGCCATACTTAAGCTTTAATATTGTCATTACAATCTGCTCTGTTTCCACTAATTCCTTCTATCAGCTTATAGAAAGTGCTAAAAATTATAACTATAGCCCTCTCCACTAGCTATCTTCTTTCTCTTTCAAAGATCATTAATACACCTCAGTATTCTGAATATCCAGAAGGACCACACTCTGTTGCAAAGTGATTGAATGCCAAAGGACCTATGAATTGATTGAAAAATGAAAATAAGAGTATCTTGTTAAAAGTTAACCTATAATTCATAAAGTTCACAAACTGTCATTCATCAAAGGCCTCCTTTCTGGTAAGCAAGGAAATTGGATTCATCTGACATTCTGAGAGGGATAGAGTGATATGAAAGGGACTGTGAGGGAATTGAGATATGAAAGAATTTATTTAAGGGTCTTACCTTAATAAACTTCTTTGTGCTTGAGAGAAAGGCAGGGGAACCCAGCAGCATGATAGAGATGGTTATTAGAATGGAATCCCCAAATGATAAAAAGAAACTTATTTGTCTTAGGTTATCTACCATCATCTGGGCCAGAAAATGTTTTAAAATTTACTCCCCAAATACTTGTACAAATATTCTTTTTGAATAAGCATTGTTCATTCTTTCACTAAATATAGGCTTCATGAGGAGAGACATTTCTACCCATTTTATTCACTTTTGTATCTCCAGCACCAAGAAAAATGTCTACTACAATTTACATATTTGGTGAATGAGAGAATGTATTTTTCCTTTGGACAACTGAAACAGTCTCTGGACAGGCATCCCTTCCCCTAATCTATTCTAAATCTAGTTCATCAGCCATTTACTATTAAAAGAATACCCAAAGCAGTGGATTTTACCATTCCACTCTAATTTCTACTCTCAATAAATCTGCTACTCAAATGAACCCATATCTCTATCAGACTATATAAACTATTAAAAATATAGCATAGAACAGAACCTTTCAGCTGAAAAAATGGCCCAGGGAAAAGTGCCTAAAGGAGTGACTCCCCACCAAAGAAGATAGGTTCAGGGTAGCTGAGGTAGAATAGATGGGCCAGGTAGGTATTAAACCTAAAAGTTATCAGAATTAGGTCTCAAAAGAATTATGCTCATGGGAACTGACACATGAGTTTTATGAGACTCAAATACACAAAAGAAAAAGAAAAATTCAACTAAGTTACTGAGAGATTTTTACTGCCCAAATAACCACCAGCCACACTAAAAAAAGAGTAAAATTGTTTGAGACTTAGCACCAAGCTGTATCATTATTCTTCTTTGGGCAGGAACCAAGCTAAGTAAACTGATCAACCACCAGGGAGGTCAAATTCCGTATGCCCATTTCTCCTATGTCCAAATAATCAGATAATGGAAAATGAGTAGTCTTTCAAGGAATGGGCAGGGACCCCAAAGAACCATAGGTCACAGCCCTAACCAAGGAGATTACCTCATCCCTAAGCTGGGAAGAGGTCAGTAGAATTTCAGAATTCAAATTCCACAGCTGTTCCAAATGGCAATGGTTATTGTTGTCATCCTGTTCCTGTCTGCTCATTTCACACTGGGGTTTCATGACAGAGATAACTTAGCTCTTTACGTCATAGATCTCCATATGCAACAAGCCCCTCTGCATCTGATGGAGAGATGCCTTCTGATATAAGACTTCATAGACACAACCTCTTAAGGGAAGTGCTGGCTTGAAGTCATAAATGGATATGATCCCTAATTCATGAATGAAGGTTAGGCTGGGTATATTTTGCATATGGGAAAGAAAATGAACCAAATATATGGTAACTAGAATAGAAACTAGATCTAATACTTTGTTAACCAAGCTGATCCATATTAAAATTGGCAGCCCTTTATTTTTATACTGTCAGTTTTCACAGCAGACTAGAAGTGGTCTCTATGGTCTTTTCCTTTACCTCCATCTCTCTGAACCTTATCCTGGTCCTGTCTGTTTCTAATAGTTTGGCCCAAAGAGGGTAAAGAGGGAGAACCAGGACTAAGGGGTCAATGGCAACCTTCATTCCTTTCGAAAAGCAGTGTTTGCAGCATGGCAGCCCATGCCAGAGCAAGCTCACTGACCCGGACACCTGCTTTTCTCTTCCTTACGGTGAAGAGTAGAGGGCTAGGGCTTCATCCAGAGGGTGGAGTGAAGGACCTACATGCAAGGAATTGTGCAGAAGTGTGAAGAATGGAGGGCTGGAGCTCTATCCACAGGGTGGAGTGAAGAAACTATACACAAGGAATAGTGCAGAAGTCAAGGAAGGACTCTTCCTCAGCTAGGACTGAAAAGCAGAATTCAGAGCATGATTTCCTATCAGAGTACTGCAATTGCTTCCATAAAAATCTGCAGAATCTAATCACATAAATGTCAATCAGAGAGTTTAGAACATTGCCTGGTACGTACTAAGCATTCAACACACAGTAGACATTGTCATTGTTACCATGAAATTATCCACTCGATACCTGGAACAAAAATTAGGCTGAAGAAAAGTATTCTATGGTTTCCCAGATACAAAAATATTAGAAAATGCCAAGCCATATAATGATAATAAACTCTGACTTTTAAAGGTGCTGTCGCCGAAATCAGCATCAAGCTCATCAAGGTCAAGTATCCAGAGATTGCTGTTGAGAAGTAGCCTGTGTGGTTTCTTATGAGACATATAAGCAAGTGCTAATCATTTTGGAATAACCTTGAATTTGTATAGTAAACACTCATAACTATCAATTTTAAAGAGTTTCCTTGTAAAGCATTTAAATTATACGCACAGCATTTCCTCACTGCAGTGCATTTTAATGAAAGTGGAAAAACACCCTTGGAATTCTTGGGACTGAACTACTGCTGATTCTGTTACTATTTAAGGGTTGTGTTTGAAATAGCTAATCATAAGAGGAGGGTTTCAATGGCTCTAAGTGCTTATTTTTATAGCAGGATTTCTGTTTTTAGGCTAGAAAAAATGAGAAATATAAACCATGATCCACTAAAGACAAACTTCACTTCCTTTGAAGGTCATACTTCAAACTGCTTTGAAGTTTCCATAACAGTAGTTGAGATCCATTGTAAAGGTCAAAATATTTGTCATAGGAAAGTAGCCCAACACTGAGTGGAAGGCAGGGTGGGTGGAGGGCAGATACTGATTGAAAATCAGCAGTATAAAATCCATTTCTACTCATTTCAACTATTTTCCCCTCCAACTTTTCTTTCTTTAATTTTAATTTCAGTTAACAACACCTGTATTCTCCCTATCACCCAACTCTAAATGCTGAGATATGCTAAATCTCTCTGGCATCCCAACCCAACAACCACACCCTCCTAGAATTTTCATTGAATTGACAGCTTTTGCATTCCTTTTGTTCAGTGACTCAAAATAGGTATTCCTCACATCTCTCTGCGGATTGTTCCGTAGACTTCTCACTTGTGACCCCATTCTGATCCCTCACTTCCCTCCATGCTACTTCTGAATTGATCATTCTGAAATCGGAATGTATTTCTGCTACCATAACTGTGAGCTGGAAATTAGGTGAAATGTAGCAGAACATAATGAAGACTCAAAGTTAGGGAGAATTATGCTTGAGTATCAAGTTTACAACTTTCTAGCTGCACAAACTTGAATAAACTACTTAAGCTTCTGAAGAGTCAGTTTTTTCTCCATCTATAAAATGGGAATAACTCTGAATTTACAATGCGAAAGAATTCTTGAGTGTTAGTCAAAGCCCCCACCCCCACCCCACAGAAATTAAAAAACAACTCTTTGTAACAGGAGATCTTCAGAAAAGAATATTGTGATTTCGCACAGGGTAGATTAATAAATCGTAATAAAATACTTAACATTGCATAATTTTGTGATCTTCTGAAATTCCCTTCTTCTTTTTCTCTGCCTTGCAATATCTTGTTTTATATTTTAAAGCCTTATACTTTGCAAATGTATCTGACCCCATTATCAAAAAAAACCTCTTTTTTTTCTTTATGCCCATAGCATTTCCTTCATTACTACATTATTCAAATCATTAAATTTTCTTACTGTCATCTGTATACATTTCTGATTTCCTACCATGCTCTGAGTTCCTTAAGGAAGTGGCTCATGTCTTAACTTTCCATCTGTTTCTCCCATTGAACATAGTTTCTGACCTACAGGAGATACTCAATAAATATTTGCCAAATTGTCTAAGAAATACGAAGAATGAATGTCATCTGTTGAAGTACAGGAAGATAATTTTCACGTGTTTCTTAGTTATGATTTCCCCAGACAAAGACCCAGAGGCAAAAAAAAATTGTAAGGAAATGGCTTTTGAGGGGAACCCGGAAAAGATCAGAGTGCGAGTAGAGAGGCAAGGGAGATGGGAGGCAGGTTAAGGAGGGTGCTGCCACTGTGGACAACTGGGTAGACTTCCCACTGGCGATCTCTGAGAAAGAGCACAGCTCATGCCTCACATTGCACCCAGAGGGGCAAAGACGCTGGGGTACTTATTCACCAACTGGCAGTCATAGTTCATCAACTCTTTAAAATCCCTTCTGCAGCCAGAGGAATCTCCAGGCAAAGCAGCCCAGGAACACTGAGTCTCAAAGGAGACAATAGCCCAGGAAACCACAGCGCTGAAAGAAGTTGTGAAAGAGAAGATGCCCTTGTCTCCTCTGACTTTATGAATTGACCCTTAAGGCCCAGTTCGTTCACGTTCACCCATCAGAACCCCACATTTGAATCCTCTGCCCAACACTATAATTCTTGGGTAGTATTCAGTCATTTCAATTTTGCCTTCATCACACTCTTAACACTAGTTATTTTCTTAGAACCCTGTCCTCAATCCATTGGGTAAAGATAATTGTATTCATTTAGCCAATTCACACTAAGTTGTTATAAAGAAACTCGTTAAGAAATTGCCTTGGACTGTAAAATCATTCTGATCTTTGTGGTCAGAGAAATGCAAATACTCTCTATGCTGTTTAATATTGTGGCACTGTACAAGACACTAAACTTCTCAAACTTCAATGTTTTTATCAGCAAAGTGATAATCTTATTTTATATGCTTTAGGAATATTGCATATGTTGAAATATATATTAGAGTAAAAAGGATTGGGATTTGGTCATAACTCAATTATATTTTACGTGAAAACAGATTATTGGTCAAGGAAGTGCTGCCATGCCACTGATGGGATGAGACCCCCATTTGGAGACATGCTTGGCATGGCGTGTGCTGAGCTTATGCAAAGAGTTAAGTTGCTGTCAACTAAAAGGACTAGACATGCACAGATGAGTGGGTGTGACATGGGCAAAATTCGAATAAAGCTCTGTATCAATGTCAATTTCCTGTTGGGATTTTGTACAATAGTGATGAAAATGTTGCCATTGGGGGAAATCGTGCAAGGTTTAATATTATTCCTTACAAATTTAGTATTATTTAGTGAAATTTCTTACAAATGCAGGTGAATCTAAAATAACCTGAAAATATAAAGTTAAAAGGAAATAAAGGCATCTGGGAATTGCACTAACTGCCATGCAACTTCTGATCAATCTATAAATAGAAAACCAAGGCAAAGGCTGAACAAAAAGAGGGTTTGCCATCATCAGGGGTTTGATGGATCCATTAATGAAAATTATAGAGAATGAAAGAATACAGATAATCTGTGGATAAATTCTGAAGTTTGTCCATACTTCCGAAGAAAACATCACGAGGCCATTGGGTTTTTATGACAGAGAGGTAGACCCTTGTGAATTTACAACAATCTGGTTGTAAGACTTATGCCCGCCTCCCAGGAGATGCTGAAAGCTGTAATTTAGCATGAATTGAGTCAGTCAATCTGGGTCCAGCACCCTCAATTACTGGCCTCATTTTTATTTTTCCACTGCTGTTTTGTAGAATCTCAATCGTTACAAACCATTCATTCTTTCACATGTTATTTGCTTGAAAAGTAAAAGAGAAGCTTCGGCGCCTATGTTGTGTAAGTTTGGTTGCTGCGTAAGGTCAGAAACAAATTTTCATTCACCACAATTTTCAGAACTACCTTCGCTTCTTTTTGTCTTGAAGCCCCTCCTGGATCCCACACTTTCCTCGATCTCATTTTACATTTTCGGTTTGGTGGAAGATAACTTCCAATATGTCCCTAACAATAGATGAAAAGACAGTAAATTTTATAAATGCTTTTTTTAATACCTTCACCTTGATCGATAATGTGGCTAGATAAGGGAATTCTGTTCTTTATAGTTGAGCTATATAAGAAATGTCTCTCATTTACTAAGTCCTTTTTCATTCTCTTCGTCTTTAAAGGCTTATATTTCTTTTAATATAATTTTGGTAATGACATTTAGCAATGCTTATTTTGGGGGACAGGTAAGATAACACATTTATTCAGTATGCAATTTTTAAACAGTCAGATCGGTTTCCTTTATCTCTCTTGTTATTTTGCCTTTTTCCTTTCTTCCCATGGTGTTTGTGCTCCTTCCGAGCTCTGGACTGCCTCCTGTTTGGGGGCTGTGCTTTCCTAGCTTGCCGGGGGAGCAAGGCAAACCTCAGGGGAAAGAAAGCAGAGTGAGAGAGCCGGGCAAAGCAGGATGGGGTCAGCCACAGGATCAGTCGGAGGACAGCCCTGGGGAAAGGAACCAGGGAGGCCATTCCTTCTGTCCCTGCTGACTTTAAGGTGCAAAAATCATCTTGGTAATTCACACATGACTGTCACTCTGATCGCTTTATAGAGAGGCTTATTGAAGTATAATTTGCATACTGTAAACTTTACCCTTTTCATTGTACAGTTCTGCAAGATTTGACAAAAACACAGAGGGCTGCACGCATAAGCAGGGCTGAGGTCACGGCACAAGGGCATCCTCCTGGCCCACACGACTTGTCTCTGCGCACAGAGGTGACGCCCACGCCTCCCTGCGCAGCGGGACGGGAGGAAGCGACTGCGGGAGGAGAGGCTGCTGACTCCCACGTCCAGCATGGGTGAGTAATATCGGGACATTCAAGGTGACCAGGTTTTCAAAGAAATCTTCTCAGAGTAGGTGATTCTTCAGCTGAGCTTCTGAAAGAGGAATCACTTTAGCTTGGCGATCACAGGATAAAGGGGGCGTTCGGGGCACAAGGAAAGGATGTGCAAAGGTTCACAGATGCATGAGTCTCACGGTGGGAGGATGTGGCTGGACAAGGGAGGGAGGGCAGGAGGAAGGCGTGGTGGGGAGAGCAGACTGCGAAGCCAGGCAGAAGCCAGGGCACAGTCGAGTCCATATTTAAACCATGGGGGTTGGTTTTGGGTGCCTGCCCAGGAAAAAAAAGAAAGGCAAAGTAAGAATGGACTGGCATCATCAGAAACTCCTTTTTCTTCTTCTTCTTTTTATTAATTAACACAGTCATGGACACTGTAACGGGGAATCCATTCAATATTTAAGCAATGGACTGACATAATGAGAAACTCCTTTTTATTCTTATTTATTCCTTTTTTTTTTTTAACTAACCCAGTTCTGTATACTAAAAAATAGAGGAATAAATATGTACCATTCCAGAGCTTCGAGTTGAGTAATAATTTTCTCAAATAATGGCAGGTTTGATTAACAATATCATTTGTGTATGAAATCATTTTACATGAAAACTGGGATCAAAAAGGAGAAAAGGGACATGCAGTAAGTAATACTTACCAAGTTAATGCCACTTCATGATTTTTGAGCTTCTACGGTAATAGACAATATGACAGATAGACACCATAAATCTTGAAACTTTTAGAGACACTCACATGTACGGTTCATTTTAATATAACATTTTTATTAACTAATAAAGCAGTCGGACCCAGAGGGCTACCTTATTGAGAAAATAACTTTTCACATTACTAGGTTTATGTTAGCTAACCCTAGTTTATAATAAAGAGTCTAAAACCAAGAGAAATCAAATGCTTTCCTGAGTGACAAAGATAATGTGAGAGTTGAAAGCACTTTCCAATAATTTTCCTTCCATAAGTGAGGGGACTTGTCCATTCATCTCACTTATATTCCCTCTTTAGCTGTATGCCTTGAAAAAAATCCTCTTGTTTCTAAATTTACTGTACTCTTTACACCAATAATGCTATTTTAGTTTATCCTTCTCTCACCTGTCCTACAACGGTTGCCCGATTTCTGAATTTCTAAGTTCCAGCATGCTCGCATAAACATGAATGCACTATCTTGTCTCATACTGGCCCTATTTTTCTGTGCTTTCCCAACAAAATTTCTTCATTAAGTTTTTTATGCTTACTGCCTACATTTCCTTACCTACAATTCTCTTTTCAGTACATCCGAATCTACTTTCAAATCCCATGCCCCACATGTTATTCACAATAAGTCGTTGGGCTGTCAAACCCAAGAGTCACTTCTCTGTTCTTCTGCTCTCTGCCCTTTTATCAGGACCAGCACAGTTGACCACCCTCGCTTTGAAAGCCACTCCCCCAGGGATTCTGCCATGCCATCATAACCTCAGGGCCGGCCCTCCTCGCTGAGTTCCCCTTCTAGGAGTCTTGTTCAGACCTCTTACTTCTACCTGACCTCACTGTGATGACGCGTCTCTCCGTTTACCCTGGAGCCCACCCCATTCTCTTTTATATTCCTTCCCGGGTAACTTCATTAGTCCTCATGATTTTAGTATTAATGATTTCAAACCTCTAGCTTATGCCTAGAACTTTTTGTTGACTCCAGGTTCATAGATTCAAATCCCTATCAGACATTGCTATTTGGATGTCTAAAAGGGTCTCACAGGTGATGTGTTCAAGAGAGAATTCGTGATGGCCGATTACATCTGATTCTCTCCCAGTCTTCCCGGTTTGTATAAATTGTATCATAAAACATCCAGTCACTCAAGGCAAAATTGTAGGAGGCATCTTGATGTTTCTTTTCCTTATCACCAACCCCTCTCATATCTTCTTCTTAATACCTTTAGTTCAGCTTTCAAAATACAGTCAGGCCGTGACACTTTCACTTCCATGGCTGTGGCTTGGCCCAAGGCAATGTTGTCTCTAGCCTGGCACCCCACTTACACTTCTACTTAGTCCCCTTGAATTGCTGGCTTTCCTTTTCCATCACCCACAAAGCAGTAAAAGTGTCCTCTTAAAAATGCAAATAATATAATTTCATTTTCCTGCTCAAAATCTTTAGTATCATCCCGTCAAATCTCAAATAAAACCCAAATACGTAACGACAAACAGTGGCGATGAACCGGCCTGAGCGGTTGATGGCAGGTCCACACGTGCCGTTTCCTGGGTACTGGCCTGACTTGTTCCACCCGGTAACTCACAAAGGGTCGTGCTGACCACCCTCACTTAAAATAGCCACCCACAGTCCATCTCTGTCTGTTCAAATCATTTAATCCCAACATTACCCTTTGAAATCATCTCTAATGGGCATACGGCATTGCTTGCTGGGTCACTTTCTGCCTCTTCTACTAAAACATCAGCTCTTTGAGGGCAGATCACCTCTGCTCGCACCTAGTTTTACTCCAGGGTTCAGAAGTACCTGTTAACTATTAGATGGCCAATTAATATTTAAATGAGTTATTGTACACAAAATCCCCAGACCTAACCCTAACCCTAACCCTAACCCTAACCCTAACCCTGTACACTGTGAGCATTAATAAATAAAGGTCAGTTTGGATGTAGTTTCCATTAGTATTTTTATTAGTGGAATAATTGAATAAATGAATGGAATAAATGATTTTTCAAACTCCTCATTTAAATGTGAAAAGCATGAACTAAATAATCATTGAGGACCCAGATTTGTAATTAAATTATATTTTAAAATTAGGTGACATAGTGAGGATTTTCAGATATTTGTCAATTTTCCATCTGCTTCTCCCCCAAAAATGTAAGTTTAGGGTAAACCATTAGATAGAAGATATACAGTGAATAGTGACTAAATGAAAAATAAATATTTATATATATATCAAGGTTCTTAATCTCCCTGAGACTTAAGGTCAACTTAAAACTGGGTCGATAATAAGCCCCAAGTCATTGGGCTGTCATGAGCACAGACAGGAGAGAGTGTTGTGTTTCACGAACATTGGATCGTGTGTTATGGATGCAGAATCAGCTGAGTATAGAAGTGTCTCGGGAGAGACATCCTGGTCCCTAGCCATGAAAGTCCGGTCTACCCTCTGAGGAAGATCAGAGGAGGTGATAATTTTGGTGGGAGAAAAACAGGCTCATGGTTTTGTCCACTGCAGAGGTACCTTACTGTAGAGTGTGAAAGCCAGGTAGGGCAGGGTAGGATTTTAGGCTACCTGAGAAAAATGTCAAAAGACTTGCATCTTTGAATATGCAATAGGTGTCCAAGTGTCACAGTGATCTCAATAGCAATTATTTGGTGAAGAAATAGATATTTGGGTATTGGAAAGAAGAATGGAAAGAGAGTGGGAGAGATCTGCTAAGAAGTTACTCACAACAAAATAGTTCATGGTGAATTAATAGTTATTAGATGGCTTTGAAATCTGTGAACTTGTTCAGGTTGTGAATCTCTCTGATCTGTGGGTTCTTTCTTTGTGAAATGAAGTTGAGAAGATTTAAAGCATGGGAGATGTCAGTATATCCAGCTGTTACAGACAGATAATGATGCTTAATGAATAGTAGGTTATTTTCCTATTCTTTCCTTTCCTTTACATCTAAACCAAGTGGCTGTTCAATGATTCTCCTGTCATCAGTTGTACAATCTAACAAAATGCACATGCCTGTGCACAAGGGATGTAGTTTGAGAAATAATCCCTTCCAATTTAGAAATGACAAAAATCCCAATGTTTTTTTTCCTTTTTGACATTCTCTGTCAAAACATTTTCACAAGTCAGAGAACCATATGTGTGTATATGTATATATATATATTTTTTTTTTCTTGATTGGATAACAAAGAGTTCAGAGTCCCTCAGGGTAAGTCATTCAGACACAAATTTCAAACTCCATTTGAAACTCAGTGATGGTAAAGTTTAATTGCATCATTGGCAATTGGGATGCATTTGGCCCAGAAAATTTCGAAAATTCTAGAAATAGTTTTTGTCTAGTAAACAGTAAAGATGCCAAAAGAGTACATAGTAATTAAGCCATTTAGATATATTATTTTTCCTTATTTATCTTTACCTCTTTATACCTATTGCAAAGATTGACAACCAGGGACTGATTATTGAATTTAATGTACAGTTGCCTGAAGGAATATTTTATACAGTTTTTTAGACCATCAAAATTTAAAAACTCATTATTAAACACTTTTGATATCCAAGGAATTAGATTACACATTGCAAAGGATGCAAAAATGAATGAGAGAGATTCTTTTCTTCAACAGTTTGTACTTAGTGGATGACAGTACTTCTCTAGCAGACACTAATATAAAACTCCTTATGAATATTTCTATGAAAAAAGTAAAGATAAATGGGAACATACTGAAAGAGATTAATAAATACATATGGAAGGAGTTTGAGAAGTGTACTTGGAGAAAATGGAATTTGAATTCATTCATTTTATTTTTTCCAATGGATTTTGATAGCTAGAAGCAAATGCAGATTCTGGAAAGACATGGGATCCTTAGGAAAGGTAACCCTGGAGATTCTGAGGTTAGCGTGTGATGGAGTAAGTGGTGAGAGGGTTCTAGGAGGGCAGCTTGATGGAAATAGAGGATGTCAAGGGTACTGTCCTAAACAGGCAGGCAGGGCTTCTGAGCAGTGCCAGCGTAGTCTGTCGCTAGCCTAGGAAGAAGTGAGCCATTGCAGGGCAATATGCCTTAAGCCTCTCTGCTCCCACGTCACCAAAACCCTGTGAGTCAGCTGCGCGTGTCAGACAGGTGCCGCGGGGACGGTTTATGGAAAGGCTCTTTGACTCTGCCTCTGAGCCCTGGAAAGTGATGGCAGCAGGGTTTGTCACTGAACACACAGTACGTGGTACCTGTGTGATGATGATAGCCAGGTGGAGTAACCTGGCATCTGCTAATTAAATGAAACTATTCAGGCCGTATTTGTTTTCTCCTCCCCAATGAGGTCATAACTCTTACAATAACTGTTCCTAAAGGAATTGTGGTTTAAATGGTTTATCTAGGTCCCAGAACTCAATGAATCCTGTATACTGGGAAGTCTAAATGTCCCTTCTGGCTCACAGCTCTGTCTTGATAACCACAGGTATTTTAATTGAGTTTAAGAGGCAGCCTTTATAATGGTTTTTGTTTGGTTGTTTTGTTCTGCTTTGTTTTTGGCTTCTAATGTTCGATCTCAGTTTGCCATGGCTGCAGTAACAAATACCAAAGACTGGTTCGCTTAAACAAACAAAACTTACTGCATCACAGTTTTGGAGATTAAAGTTCCAAGCCCTGCTTTCTCTGAAATCTGTAGTGCTTGCTGGTGAATTATTTTATATTGTATAATAGTAACTCTTTTAAAGTAATAATCTGAGAAAGTGGATGTTTCCGTTTGCTAAAGTTGCCAGGATGCATAAACCAGTAATGGGTTGGCTTTTTCAGTGGAAATTCATTAGGTTACTTATTCTCAGTTCTAAGGCCATGAAAATGTCCAAGTTCAGGGATCACAAGGGAGATCCCTTCTGCGAGGACAGGCTGCTGTGCCTGGGGGTCCTTGTCACATGGGAAGGCAACGGCCGCGTCTGCCGGCCCCTCTCTCCAGGCTCTCGGTTCAGAATTTATTTTAAATATTTCTACTTTTCAATACTATTTATATTGTTTACATGGTTTAGGACAATTGTGTACTCATTGCAACCTCTAAATTTTATCAATGTAATGTGGACTGCCGGGGGTCCTTCTGGCTTCTCCTGGGGCATTTCCCTCTCCTTCTCTGAGGTTTCTGAGTTTCATCTGTATTTTATCCACTCATAGAGGACTCCAACAAGGGAATCAAGACCCACCTCGAATTCTCTGGGTCACATCTCCACGGAGACCACCTAATCAAAAAGTCCCAAACAGCAGGTCTGCCCCCAAAGGGATGATGAAGAAAACATGGCTTTTATGGGGCACATAACAGCTTCAAAACAGCACAGTGGACAGAGAGAAACAGAGATAATACAAAAACAGGAACAAAGGGCAACTATGCATAAACAATATTAATGCTCATTAGTAATGATAAAAAAGTGCAAAAAATCAAAGAGCTGCTTTATGTTACTAAATTGAAAGTTTTCAAAATGTATTTATTTGATACAATAAACCAGAATTTTAATTATTTATTTTTATATTTAATACTATAGGCAATCGTGGTTTTTCTTAGTTATAATTATACATCAAATTATATGACCAAACTATAATGTATTTTTATTTTTAATGTTTGGATATTTACTTTTTTTAACTTTTGCTACCAAATTTCTGAATATAATGAATAATTTTTTTTGTATGTTGCGTGGCAGGGATCACATTTCATTCTTTTTCTATCTGAGTTTCCCCTTATTGCAGCACCATTTGTTGAATTTTTGTTTGGTTGATTTTTCATTTGTTTATTTGCCCAATTGTTTGTTTGGGAAGTTCCTAGGCCAGGAATCAAACCCAGGTCTCCTGCATGGCACGCGAGAATTCTAACACTGAACTATCCTTGCACTCCCTGTAATGAATAATTTTAAAAACAAATTTTCTTTGTTCCTTAAGATGTGAAGCAAGTTAAAATTTTGTCTCACAATTTTTATTTTAAATACTTCTACTTTTCAATACTATTTATATTGTTTACATGGTTTAGGACAATTGTGTACTCATTGCAACCTCTAAATTTTATCAATGTAATGTGGACTTATTCAGTCCATGTTTTCAGTTATCATTTTAATTTGATTTTCATAAAATCCCTTTCATGTTATGTGCAAAAACACAGTACATATTTGTCCATTATGTCTTATCTGGGGTATTTATTAAATGTATTGGCATAAATGTGTCTTTTTCATCAGTTTGGTCCATCTATAATTGCTTTCATAACATATTCTTGGTTTGCCTCCTTCAATTTATTTTACAAATGTGTAGGTGCATTTCTTTGCTTTGTTTTGTTTGCTTTTTGTTTTGTGCCTTCAGTCTATGAGTTTTGCCTAACACTTTAGGTGGCATGAAGTGAACTTTCTGACTGAGGAGTAATAAATCATTTTATTGACTTGACCATTGTCTGTCTTGAACTTTTTAAATATATTTCGTTTCCCTAATTTCACATGATCAGTTTCATGAATTTGAATTTCTTCTTGAGTGACATGATGAATTCATCCAGATATTATTATCATGAAATTTTCTTCTATCCATTTCAATGTTTTCCCTTAATTAAAAAACCCAGAGATTTTAGCTGTAGGTATTTATTAATAAATGTGTTTTTTATTACCAGTATGCTGTTTTCTTTCTCAAAACTGTTTTTCTAAATTAGTGTTATATGTGTGTGTGTGCGTGTGTGTATATAGTTACAAAAAATGTTATTAAAATGGTATCGTTAAAATTTTATACTGCATTTATGAAGTCATTTCCCCTTACTTGAAGAATTTACTTAACAATATGCTAACTAAATTACATACATTTCTTTTGAGGTTTGCCTCTTGAATGGCCAGGGGGGCTGTGCCGCCCAACCCAGAGAACTCTCTCTAGTCTCCTCTGTGTTGGTAACCCCCGAGCTGAGTCTCGCGGCAGGTGTATGGATGGGCACCCTCAGTGTCCTGCTGGTCTGGACATTTCTTTGACGCTGGCATTATAGCCTATGAATAGAGTGAGGGCGACCCCCTCAGTGTTAGATTATTTCACTTTCTTCCAGTGTTTGGCTGTCCCCTCATCCGTTGTTAATTTTCATATGTTTTTCCTAGAAGTATGTTAACAACTTTTAATTAAAAAACTTCACATAATTCCTTGTAAAATTTTGTTTTTGTATTTATGTTTGATTGAGAATTGCTTGGTCCTTCAGTTTCATATCTTTATAATCCCCCACAAAGTTTTTAGGGTATATCTGGGAAGATATAACTTACATATAAATACTTAAGTTAACCCATTTAAATACACAGTTTTCTGAGTCCTGACAATGTAAACTCCCATGTAACATCACAGCAATCAAAATTTCCATCACTCTCAAAAGTTACCTCATGTTCCTTTTCAGTTAAATCTCCCAATCATTACCCAAGCCTCCAACAATCTGACTTCTTTAAGAAAGCTTAATTTTGCCTGTTTATGAATTTTATGCACGTGGAATCATGCAATATATGCTCTTTTTTATCTGAATTGCATGAGTAAAGTTTTCTGTTTTTGTAAGTTTAGTAGTGTTCTATTATATTCATTCATGCACATATCGATGACTATTTGGATTGTTTCCCGCTTTTGATATTATGAATAAAGCAGCGATGAATATCTGCGTGCAAGTGTTTGGTGGACATATGCTTTCACTTCTCTCAGGCAAGTGCTTAAAATTCAATTGCTGTAACAATTAAAGGAAAGTTAATTGTTTGCTAAGTATTTTGCCAAAGTAGTATCCCATTTCCCACACCCACTAGCAATGTATGAATATAGCAGCTGCTCCACCACCCGTAAACATTTAGTGTTTTCAGCCTTCTTAATTTTAGGCATTCAGTGTTTGTGAACTGGTATCTTATTGTGACTTCAATTTGCATTTATGGCAAATTTATTTATTTTGTGTTGATTTGCATTTATTACATTATTAATGCAAATTAATACATATTTAATTTGCATTAGTATGGCAGTTGTCTCTGATGGCACCCAATGACACGCGCCTCCTGGTATTCCTATGCACTTCCTTGTATAATTAGTCCTTTTTTTCCTTGTGTTGGGATTTCATTTCTGAGATAGGTTTCAAAAGGTTGTGATTCCCATGTTTCTAGCAGACACTTCTGCTGATTCTGACGAAGCAAGGTGCCAAGTTGAGGGGAGTTCACAGGATAGAGCCGAGAGTGATCTGCAGGCAAAAGCCAGCAGAGAACCCAGCCCTCAGTCCAAAATCCCCCAGGAAAATTTATCCTGCCATCATCCCGTCTAGCTTGGAAGCAGAGAGCACGTCTTGAGATGAGACCCCAGCAGTGGCCGGTTTTTACAGCCTTGAGAGACACTGTGAAGCAGAGGGCCCAGCGAACACGTGCCCAGGTCCCTGACCCGCACAAACAGGGGAGTAATAAAGGAGTAAATGTCTGCTCTAAGCTGCCAAACACTGGGGTAATTTCTTTTGCAGAAATAGACGACTAATACAAATATGCTTTCTTTCATTCTTTGAAAATATTCATAATAGCTTCTTAAAGTCTCTTCTAAATTCAGACTCTGGCCATCTCAGCTTTGTTTCCTATCCCATTTTTTTCGTCTGTGATCGTATTTTCCTTTTCCATTGCATGTTTAGCCACATTTGATTGTATGTAGGATATTATGGTTGATACACCATAGATGCTCTGGATTCTGCTATTTTCCTCTGAAGGGTATTGATGTGTTGTTCTCGAAGGCAGTTGTTCACTGACTTGACATGCCGAGCATGCGAAGGCCGAGGACTTTAGTCCTGTTAGAGCAGATCAGTTGAAGCCCCAGGTGCACCCCATGATCCACAGCTTGATAGGGCTCCACCTTCATATTTCTGTCCTTGCAGGTAGTCTCAGGGCTTCGTTTTATGTTTTGTCAGGGCATGTGTCAGGGACGCCTTGCTCTAGAGCCTTGTCCTTTTTTTAAAGACATTTACTTAATGCGTCTCAGCTGATGGACGAGAGTGGCACAAGCACCAAGTCTCTACACTCTGCCTCAACTAGAACCCCAGTAGCTCCTGTAACCGTACAGACCCAAGTGTTTCTGATCTGCCCTCACTTCTGCTATCATTTCTCTCCAATACCCTCCTATAATCTTGCCCTGCACATCTTCCACAGCCCTCAAGCCAAAGGCTAAAGGGACAGTCATTCATGGTTTGGTCCTTGTGTCCAGCTCCCAGCCCCCACCCACTTGAGTCACACCTGATTCCTGTCTCCCCAACTCGGGGAAAATGGTTTGCTCTTCTTGGACTGCTGCTCCCTGGGCTGAGTTTGAGAAATCATCCCAGGTGGAGAGCTGGTCTCCCCAAAAGCAGCATCTCCTGAGTTTCCCTGCTCCAGAAAACAGCATGTCTTCCAATGTTGGAAATTATTGCTTCATATATGTTTTCTCTGATTTTAGAGTTGTTTACTGTGAGAGAGACAGTCTGTAGCAGTTATTCCATCAAAACCTCCATATAATTTTATTCTTTCAGTCTTTGATCAATGTTTCTGTTTTGTTTACTCTGCTATCTCTGTTATGTCATGCCATAATTCCTTTATGAATATCTGAAATTCTTTCTCATAGCATTTTTGATTCTTTAGCTATTTTTTCTTTTATATTTCCGAGAATACTGAAAGTCTGATTTCAAATTTTTGTCAGTTTTGTATATGTTTTTGCATGCAATATCCTCTTTCTTCTATATCCATAAAACTGATAATAGTTCTTCTGGTTTTAAGGCTCATACCAATCTTTCCTGGCTATAAATAATTTCAGTTTAATAACTATTCTTTCTTTTTTTATAGGAGCAATGTCCTTTTTATTTCTATTGATAACTCCAATAAGATTTAAAAATCAATTCCTCTATAGATTATAATGCATTTATAAAGAAGCACGTTTTCCTAGATTCTGATTTTTCTTTTTCAAATTTAGCATCTAGTGTAAAATCATTTTAACAGATTTTGAAACCATTCATAGGGGACTCTGCTCCACTCGCTTTGTGATTGCCTATCTGTGGGCACGGTGATGACACTCTAGGCTCAGAAGCTCAGCCGCTTGAGAAAGGTGGGCAGGGTGTGGAGCCACAGGCTGGCCCTGCAGTGTAATCTGAGCCTGCTTGTCTTCTGCTCCATGAACTTCAGCTGTCCATTCCCAGTGTAAACAAAGATGCTGTTGCTTTCGGATTGGTAGTCCTTTCACTTCCCTCGTTTCCTACTTGCTCCCTTTTGGTCCCACCTCACGCCCCTCCTGTCCCCACTGCCCCTCACACACGTACACAGCACAATCCCTGGACCTGTTCTAGGTAGGTGGGAGGTCATTTGTCTTCAAATGTTTTAACCCCACCTTTCTCTCTATGGGAGAGTTGTAAAAATGGTTTGCCTTGGGTAACTTCCACTTACCTCCTTAGCATACTGCCCTTTCTAAGAGAAAAAAATCCTAAACTGCAATAGTATAACTTCCCTAGCATCAACCCCATCACCCATTTAGCTTAGAAATGAGTGATAGACTTTTTTTTTTTGCTTCGTTAACACTCCAAAGATTTAAAGAAAGATGCATCACTCCCCCCTCTTTGTCCCTTTCTCTGTGTGTCTATTGTTTGTCATCCTGATTGGAGTTGAGGTGGGAGAAGGAAGCTTCACTAGCTGGACGCATCGCCATCCTTACCCTGGAAGCAAAGGGAAGCTTATGGCATGTAGACGTGGTAGGTTACCCATGGACGTGGAAACTGTTACCCAGCCTAGACAAGGAGCCTGACAGACACTACAAAGCCAACCCAAGGAAGGAGCTGTTCCATCAAAACACCTGGAATTGTCCCAATATCCCCAAGAGCACACTGGGGTGCTGTATAGAGCTAACAACAAGTGTTGAGGAGGGCAGCACCAGCAGTGTTAGAGCAACCTTTAGTGGGCCGACAGGCTGTGGCTCTGACAGCCCTGTTATGATGGGGGTCTTATGTAAAAGGTGACAATTTATCCAATAAATGGAAACTAAATTGGTTCTGGAATAATAGCTTGCAACTCGTTCTGCTATTTTCTTTGATTGATGGGCTTTACTTTGACTCTTTTTTCTTCGGATGCTTTGGCCTATTTCTGAGCCCAGGAAATGGTAGATACTTCTGCAGTCCATGGTGAGGGGGAACGGCTAGTCATCCCTGTCCACCTTGATCAGACTTGGTTCTCATTTGTTACAAGGATGACATCTGTTAATCATCACAACACCTAATGTGCCTGGCAAATCCCCAGTTCACAAATCAAACACACGTGACATGCAGTAACTAACCCACAGTTACACAGCTCAAAGGGAAAACATACATATGCGAGCACTTCTTTCTTTGATTCCACCTTATTGCTGGGATTGGATATTGTCTTTTTTCGGTGAACCACAGCCTCAGTCATAGATTCCTGATACAGCTCTCTGTACAGGGCGGTGACTGTGTTTAATCTCTCCCTTGACTGCTTGGAAGCTTAGCGCAATGATAATCAGCAAGCATTAATTTAATTTAAAAACCCATGGAATAACAACATGCACTTGAAGATTGAGACTCGGGTTTTAGCAGGCTCCAGTGTCTTAATCATTGCGTGGTTCCTTTATCTACACAACGGGTCTAATACCTGACCCATCCAACTATGGTAAGTATTATGAAAATATAATTAATATATTATAATACAATATAAATAGTAAAATATAGGAATACAAAATATAAAATGGAGAAAAGACCAGTGTAAAAAATATAGACCAGATGTGTGACTCCTTCTACAACACAATACCCCTGCCCTCACCTATGCGAACACAGTGAAATAAAGTATAAATCAGGAGTTCTAGGGAAACACTTCAGTACTGATAGGAAAACATTCTGTAAAGCTTCATATCTATGTATCTGCACAGAGTTTAAACATTTTCCCGTTAGGCCACGTGCCTCAGTAATGATACTTGCACATTAGACTTTGTTAAAAAAAAACCAAACAAACTATTTTTACTGAATTCTCCAGATTGGCTTCTGAGAAGTATAACTATAAATTAAAGAAAAGAGTGGATTTATAGTGCAGATTTGATTTTCAGAGTTTACATTGATTTATTTTTTCACCAACAAAGAGCACCAGTTCTAAACAAAACAATCTTCCAAGAATTGAGCATTATCTTTTTTTAAAAAAAGTATTAAATTAATGATTAACAAGGCTGGGTTTTTTAAGGACGGGAATCATTTGTTTATTTTATTACATGAATTATCGTTTCATCTTCTTTGATCACATTTTCATGGTGACCTTTCTGATGCTAAGGTAAACATTCTTAGTAAATACTATTTACCCCTAAAAAAATGGCAGATTTTTAATTCAGTGTAATTTAATCAGTGGCTTGTGGAGAGCCGCCTCCCGGGTCAGGCCTAGTGGTCGCGCTGCAGCCTGCTCTAGAGTTCCCCCCGCCCATCGAGTGAGCCAAGATGGCGCCCGCATCCTGTTTCCGCGTATGACGCACGCGCCCACCAACCCTATCTTCCAATCACCTCTGTATACGTGGCACTAACCTATTGGGTTTGGGCACAGTATATAAGAGGTTACCCGGACAGGGTGGGTGGAGACGACCCACAGGGAGCCGTACCTGACGGCCGCATAGAGGTTGTTCCCCCGCGGGGTATTCTGTCCCGCGTGGAACCTGTAACAGAGAATGCAAGCTTAACTCCAGTAAAGGTCTGTGCTCACAACCGT
The DNA here is from genome assembly GCF_023851605.1 of Tamandua tetradactyla. Taxonomy (NCBI): domain Eukaryota; kingdom Metazoa; phylum Chordata; class Mammalia; order Pilosa; family Myrmecophagidae; genus Tamandua; species Tamandua tetradactyla. The sequence continues at coordinate 180,579,426 of NC_135332.1, forward strand.
TGCGTGCCTCGAACCCGTGTTTGTCACTCGAGTCGGTTTGCCTGCGCCTGTCTCTTTCTCCCCTCCTGTTCCCTTCGCCGGCCGGGGATCAGAAGCCGAACGAGACGGCTGCGGACAAGTGGTGGCCCGTACGGGGACTCCTCCTCTCTCGACACCTCTTCTGCAAGGAGAGCCGTACTGTCTCTTCTTGAACTGAGAAGGACGTGCATCCTGAGCTCGCAGCGGACTTTTCGCGCCTGATCACCGCGAGAAGGTGAGTACTTCTTATTACGTGAGAGTTAAGGGCTGTGGGCGTTCAGGTAGCCCCAGTGAATCGGGAGAGCTCCCCGATTGATTAAAGTACAGTGCCGACTGCAAGCATGGGGCAGTCAGGAAGTTCACCTTTGTTAGCTCCCTTAAAGACCCTTTTGAAGCAGTGGGGTATCTCGGTTAGGAAGAGTTCCCTCCTGCGGTTCTTAGACGATGTTGCTGCTTTTGCACCTTGGTTCGCCCACTCCGGGAGCCTTAGTCTGCCTTCTTGGTTAAAACTTGGTAATGACATAGAACGGGCGCGCCGGACGGGCCTTTGTATGGACCCGATCCTGGTCCCTATCTGGGAAACCGTCCGTGCTTGCCCTGAGGCAGAGTCACGGTCCTGGCCAGACTAGACTCCGGCCATTGCACAGAGACATCTAGTGACACCCTCGACTCTGGTTGCCGCTCTCCTGAGCCCCGCTTAGCCCAGTTGCGAGGCGAAGCACTGCAGGGAGAGTCACGTTGTTTCCAGTTCACGGGCTCTCCGGTCTCTATATGAGGAGTGCATTCTGGTTGGTGCCTAGCAAGCCTAGTCCAGACTCCCCAAAGCACCAAAACAAGTAGTGGGCTAATCAAGCTCACGGGAGCTCACTCATCAATGGAGACACTGGGTCTAAGAAAGGGTCTACGGACCAAAAATAATAAAAAAGGGGGAGATGTGGAGAGCCGCCTCCCGGGTCAGGCCTAGTGGTCGCGCTGCAGCCTGCTCTAGAGTTCCCCCCGCCCATCGAGTGAGCCAAGATGGCGCCCGCATCCTGTTTCCGCGTATGACGCACGCGCCCACCAACCCTATCTTCCAATCACCTCTGTATACGTGGCACTAACCTATTGGGTTTGGGCACAGTATATAAGAGGTTACCCGGACAGGGTGGGTGGAGACGACCCACAGGGAGCCGTACCTGACGGCCGCATAGAGGTTGTTCCCCCGCGGGGTATTCTGTCCCGCGTGGAACCTGTAACAGAGAATGCAAGCTTAACTCCAGTAAAGGTCTGTGCTCACAACCGTTGCGTGCCTCGAACCCGTGTTTGTCACTCGAGTCGGTTTGCCTGCGCCTGTCTCTTTCTCCCCTCCTGTTCCCTTCGCCGGCCGGGGATCAGAAGCCGAACGAGACGGCTGCGGACAGTGGCTGATTTTTGAGACTTGTAAGCAACTATTTATATGTTTATTTGGTTTTAGTTGGATAGCTATCAAATTTTAACAAATTCTGATAAAAATTTTTTAGTTACCTAATTAACTCAGAACTTTACATCAGTCATTTAAAATATGCATGGAAATACATTCCATCCATGAGTGCTGGGTGATATCCAGGATAGATTTCACTGTCAGCTTTCCAGAGTCGCTGTCCAGTATGATGTTCATACGAGCATGTAAACATCTGTCGAGATTGAACAGGATGGAAACTAAACTTAAACTTTGCACAAAGAACAATATCTATTTTTCAAACTTCAAAGGGAAGATACGGTCTAAAATGTCAAATTTACAAAGGAACTTCTCAAGAAGCAGCACCGTGAGCGTTTGGGTATTTTGTTTAGATAAAGGCTTTCACAAGAGTTTAGATGTAATAACATAATAGAATACTTTGAAGGGAGATTGAACAGAGTCAATGAAATGCTGTTATTCAGAACCTCTGGGGAAGGCTGGTCCTCACCTCAAGCCAATGACTCCTGGAGAAAGTACACTGATGGGGCTTCATGGACAGAGGAAACTCGGAACCCCTCTGTTGGGAGGTACCATGCATGGGGATAAACTACCACCATTGAATCCTCAGGCTAGGAGTGGGGCAAACAGCTTTATGGAAGGGCCAGTAAAGTTGCACACATCTCAGGATTCACCTTCACTCCTAGAGTGTGCCCTCTGTGGGATTTGTATGCATCCACCATGGACTGCGTATTTGGCATCTTACTGGTGTCATCTGTGTCTTGTCCAACAGAACTGCTTCATGGAGCAAAGAACCTGAAAATCACTACCAGCTCCCTAGAGGCTCTAGGAAGTTGCAAATGCTCATTTGGAACGTGATGTATCCATCCAGGACACACTTTAAGTCAGGGAGGAGGTTCCCAGCAGCAGCTTGTTAGAGATGGACCGTCTACCCAGAAGAATGCGGGCATCTTCCAGCGTGAGGTGACCCGCTAGACAGTCCTCCTTGTCCCTGCTCAGACCTGTCAGGAACACCTGTAACAGCAAGTGAGAGTGGAAGGAAAGAGAGAGAGCGGGAGAAAGAGAAAGGGAGGGAGGGATGAAGAGAGGTGTGAGGAGGGGGGAGTAAAGAGTGAAAGAAAGAAGGAAGAAGGAAAGAACCCTTCCACCTGCCACCTCCACCTGCCACCTACAAGGCAAGGCTGGGGGACATAGAGGTCAATACTGACATTCAAAACCAGCTTAGATTTTTTCTAACAAGTGTTGGGCAATCTAATTACTGGAATAAGAGTGTGTATTATGACTTAGAGTGAATTTAAGACAATGAACTTAATTAAGTGTTAGCAGAAGTCATAAAGTCTGTAAGTCTGTCCATTTATTTTTTTCAATTAGGCTGGGGGTGGGAGGGTGACTTTTCCTATCTGGATGAATTCTAATGAGAGAGCAGAAAAAAATAAAAAGTGCTTTTAATTTTGTTCTGATAAGGTACCCAAAACACAGAAGCTTGTGCACAAAATTATTACACCTAAGGCTAAGGCAATGATGGGGCTGTTCTGTATATCAAGAAAACCCATAGAAAGGGCATCTCATGTGCAAATGAGGGGTCAAGCAAGCTTTAAATGTGAAGGATTCCTTGCAGTAGGAAGCTGTGGCAGGACCGGGAAGAGGGTTCCAGAAGTACAACAACCAGTGCAAAAGCCCAGGAGTGACAGGAGCAAAGGGAAAGTGTGCTCCATCTCTTTTTGTGCGCTCTGTTAAATGGTGTGCTTTGTTTGTTCTGTGTTGTGCTTTATCTAAATTATAGTGATAGGCTAATTAATGTGGCTTAGATGAATGTGACTTTCTGAAATCACAGTCAGCTACAGCAGGGACAGGACTAAATGCTGGTTCTCCCACGCGATTACCATAAAAACCTACCTTCTTTGAGTTTCCCTTTGTATCCTTTCCTCACTTGGTCACGTTCTTACAAGTGTTTCCCTCACTCAGTTATCCCAGCTCACCCAATCGGAAAGCCACACCACTGGTTTCTTCACAAAGACCCCTACCTCCTCAACCTCCACACCTGGTATGGCACTAAACACACTTGCAGCCACCCTTACAGGCGGGTGGTGCATGGAAGGAAAGACTGACCTGTGTATTTGAAACGGGTGGCCTAAGTGAAGTCAGCTCCCCACTCCAAACCCATTTCATCCAAGCAAAATATGCACAACATTATTTTGTTTAGGAAACTATGCTTTAGGTATAAATTCAATATGCAGTTAAACGTGTGGAATTAAATAGAATAATAGTTCACATATATTTGAATAGGAACTATGTCACCTTGCACATATAAAAATGGACACCAAGAGCAACATTATTCAGCTACCCATGACACAGCCACCGGCCTCTGGACAGCTCACACTGACATTCAAATTCCAGAAACTTCCCTCCTGCTGCTCACTCATCCATTAGCAGTGTTGCCACTTTGCCTGAAGAAGGACTTTCCTTTGCACCAACCTGCGACCCTTCTGAAAGAGAAAAGGAAACAAAATACGGTAAATTACCTAATTCTTGGAAAGAAGAACATTTACAGAATTACAATTTCATAAATAACTTACTTTTGGCTAAATGAAATAAAATATCCTGCCCTACCAAATGTAGACATTTAAGACACGAGAGCATTCTTATCTCCAAATTATATTTGAGAATGATCATAAAATAAAATAAAATTTTCTACAGTTATTGCTTAGATATGTGGGGATACTTCATGGGTGTAGAAATGACTTGTGTAACATACAGATTTTCTGTTTAAGATCTATATATCTGCAACATGCTATTCATCTTACATTTATAATTAACACCCAGTTTTGGATTTATTTCTTTTTCTTTCCTTTGGGCTTTACTAATGAGACAATAATTTACAATACTTGCTTGATTGCACTCTCTTGTGGGTAGTCACCCTATAATTGTCTTTTTTAAAAAAAAATATTTGTCTATTTGTCAGATAATGTTGTTTTTCTCAAGCCAGTTGGTAAAGTTGTCACAATATAACCAAAGGAAGAAAGTTGTTCTTGAGTTATTTATCAAACTTCCCTGTGGAGCTTTTGTGGGAGTTTTGGTAAAAATAAGTTAACATTTGTAGAAACCACTGGACATAAGGACTAAGCACCCTGGGTACTGCATATAATTGGGAGCCAAAAGGTCAGGGCTCACATCTGCTAGCTCAGAATCTCAGAGTGAGTATAATTAAAATTCCCTGGCTTGATTCCCTCTTATGTATCAAAAGGAAAATAAAACTCCCACATAGAATGATGTGAAGACCGGAAGAGACACTGGAATTGAAAGAGCTTTTTAAATTGTCAAGCTCACTCAAGAGTGATCATGCTGATGTTTTTTTCTGCAGTGTGAGTGGCACCACTGAAATAAAAGCAGTGACTATGCAGCATTTGGTTTCACTTCACTAGTGATTTGTTAAGCCCCTGCTATCAGCAACCCCTGCAGGGGCAAGTATGGGAGACACAGAATTTAAACCTTTCAGTCCACCAAACACAGCCTTTTCCCCAGCCTCACAATGTAGTAGAAGCAACATGCATCCCCTCTTCAATATGCACTTAACAAGGGCTTCCTTGTGGCACGTACAGCATAAGATTTAGGGTCTAGAGGTATCATAGGACGTTAGTTGGATGGTTACCGTTACTTCCAAGAGCAAAATGAGGCAAAAGAGAAATTCAAAAATTCAATATGTTCTTCATCAGTGGCTTTCCACTGGGGTAAACACTAGAATAAAATGGGAAGCTTTAAAAATCCTGACAAGCAGGCTACATGGCAGATGATTAAATTGGAATACCTGGGGCACCTTTAAAGTATTTAATAATATGTAATATTTGTTGATTTTTAAACAATTGTGCAACGTCTGAGAAGCACTGATCTAGAACAACCCGTGGTTAACGTACCCCTTCCTGGGCCAAGTGGTGACTAATTTGGCTCCGTTCTCCCTGTACCGACCCTCCACCAGGCCCCGTAAAGCCCCTTATAATGAACAGGTGAGGGGCAGAGGGTAGGCCTTTGCTGCTGGGGGGGCTTGAGGCACTCATACCGTGGCTGTGTCCTCCCTCTGCCTTCACGGTCGTGCTCCAAGAGAATCGCTCTCGGAGGACACTGTGTCCTCCTCCTACATACTCCATCAGAGAGGCAGCAAAACCGGAGGAGGAGGTGAGGAGGACAGAATGGGCTGGCTACATTCCAAGGGGCCTGAGAAGAGAGAGACAGGAGAGGGGACAGGAAATGCTCATGAACACAAACACGACTACTAACTGAAAGCACCCCAAAGGCTCAGCGGGGTATAAACATAAAGGAAGGGGAATGGGAAGCCTAATAGAATATGGTTGAAGGTAGTGCCTGAAAATAAAGTTATTTCAAAGGGAAACTTGTCAAGTTTTAACTCCTCAAAAAACTCACCACATGGAGGGAAAAAAAAATTCAATGTTTATCCCCAGGAATTTTGGGTACTGGATGGGAAAGAGAGTCATACGAATAAACAGACACTGGAAATTTTTAGAGAATTATGCTAGAATCTCTGGAATCTAATGAAACATAAATGTGTGTATAGCAAATTTCATAAAGGTAGAAGTACAGAAAAGACTTTGATAAGGAAATGACCCTAAAAAGCAAGTGAACTTTGAGTAGAAGCAGGGTGACAGTCCTTTAAAAAAAACAAAAGGAGTCTTTGACAAAAGCCAGGGACATTTAATGAGATAAATATAGTCCAGTGTGGCTGGAGGAGAAGCAGGCTTGGTACCTAAGAGGAGAATTATCTAGGCTCATGGAAATAAAAATACTCAAGGAATTCAGGTTTTAGACTATTGAAACAAAGTATATAGAAATATTAGACCTCATGGACTACCACTATTTAATTTAAATGTCTCAACAAATCTTTTTGTTGTATTAATAGCACCTTTTATAGAAAGGAAGAGGATCCGATGAGTTATATTAACTAGTCTGATATCAAAAATAGTTATTATAGATTTGAGCCTCCATAGCTTTCCCTTGTCTATGAAACCCATAGTTTAAATGCTTCCTTATTTGGAAAAAATATCAAATTTAAGAAGCTATTCTTAAGGAAAATTTCCTAACTCACTCATTGAAGGACATCTGTCTATCAGCTTTATAAAAAGTAAGATATGTCTCAATTCTATCTCTACCACCCATTAGCTCTGGTAGACTGAATGCATTAGTTGTTCCAATTGAAGATGTCCTTTTAATCTGATGCTCTTCCTGTAAGTGTGCAGCCCTCTCTCATTCTGACACGAGCCCCTGCCAGGTGAACTTCTTCATCCAATGGGATGTTAGCAAGTGGGACATAGGCAGAGGGTGAAGCATGTGTGTGCATTTGAGCTTCCACTCAGTTGCCACTGTGCTTGTCCCCTCTTGCTTTTCTGCATTGGCAGCCTACAGGATGGATTTGAGACATATGCTGTAGTAGGTAAACGTGGCCACAAGCAAGCTCTTTGCTGCTCCTGCTGCCATGCCCTTGAATGTGGGTCAACCTTATGACTCTCTTTACCAATAGAATTCAGTGGAAGAATAGCTGCAAGACTTTAAGGCTAGACCTCAAGAGGCTGGCAGCATCTCCTCTCACCTTCTTGAGGGGCTGTGGCCATTCTGTGAGGAAGCCCAACCTGGCCTCTCTGCGATATAGGGCCCTCGGGGAAAGAGGAAAAGCTACTACAGCCATCAGCAACTGAACAAGGCCCTCTTAGTCCATCTGGCTCCGCTGAACCACTGGATGAGCCCAGATGTCGGGGGCGGATGAGACAGAGGTCACATGCTCGCTGCAGAGATCTAGCAAAGCAGTCTCGGTGTGATATGGCCCCTGACGTCCTGAAAAGATGAGTGTTGCAAAGCTGCTGGAGGCCAGGGTGAAGGAGGCCTTGGGAAACACGTAACTTTTGGCTCATCAGGTCACAAGGAGGCAGATAGTTCAGCCTCTGCTTCCTCCTCCCCTGTTCTTTAGTTACGTCTTTCACTTACTTTAACTCATGGCCTTATAAAATAAACAGTGCTGAACCTCTCGGGGTCTTTGAGTCTCCATCCAAGCTCAGAGTCACACCTGGTCCCTGCTTTAACTATGTCTCTGTCTCTTGTGTTTCTTTCCTAATTCCCTGTCGCCTCCCTCCAGTACCGACGCTGAGCTGTGCTGGTCGTGGCACCCAGATAAGACCCACTGAGCACAGTCCAAATTGCTGACCTATGAAATCAGATTCATACAAAAATGGGTACTGTTTTATGCCAATAAGTGGTTCAATAGTTTGTTACATATAAAAGGATAGTGTAGGCACAGTTAGGAAAGCCCAGTTATAAACAGGTAAACCACAGCTCCCCAGTCGGTTAGCAGATGGCCCAGCAAAAGTCAGCAGTTATAGACCATAAGCAGCAGCAATACCCAACCAGTCTGTAGGTTCAAGAGAAGAAGCAACCAGAAGCTGGATGCCAGTGGAGTGCGGATGAGAAGGGAGAAGATGTTGCAAGTGCATTGCCATGTGGTAAGAAAGTCAAGGAAGCTCAAGACAGTTGGCCAGCCAGAAGATGCCAACCTCGGGAGGAAGCAAGTCTTCTTTCCAGAAGAAGTATATTCTCATAATTTCATGGCCACCGAGTATCCCCTAGAAGCTAAGACGATTTGCATGAGTAGGTACCCACTAACCATTCCTAGGGTTGAGTCAGATATTGTGGGGTTGCTATGCAGATAAAGAAAAAGAGGAAAACCAACACATACTTGGAAAAGTATAAGTTTTTTTGCATGATGAAGGAATGTGAGTAATTGGAACCAGAGCACAGGCATTGGCATAGTGACAATTTCCTCATTAATGCCATCTTTTTGTCCATACTCATTGCCCTGTAACTTTGTATCCTTTCCTACCCTGGCACTGTGCTTGGCCATGGGACTTCTTTGGCCAATGAGATGCTAGCAAATATGACACAAGCAGAGACATGAAAAGCATATATGCATCTGTGCATGGCCTCTTGCACAATTTGGGGTGTTCGCTCTTGCTTCTCTGTGATCTCTATGTGAATATGTTGGACTAGCCTGAGAACCTGCCTAGGTTAGCCTGAGAGAGAAGATCCAGGGCACCTGGAGGAGATCTGAGTCAACCACCAGTGCCAGATTCATAAACAAGTCCAGCTAAGATCCACTGAACTCAGCCCAGATCAGCAGAACTGCTCAGCTGACCCACACAAGCAACAGAAATAATAAATGAACACAGTTTTAAGCCGCTATGTTTTGAGGACGTTTGTTGCACAGCAAGAGTCAATATGTATAGCCATGTGAGTCCTTATGATTAAGTAATAGATTAGCTATGGGAATGCAAACAATTTGAGCTCAAATCCCAAATGACTCTCTTTAAAATAGCGTTAATAATATATGTCTCTTTCAGGGTACCTTAAACTTTTAAGAATGAGATAAGTTAACAAATGTAAAGATCAGCTGACAACGTAGAAAGCATGTCATAAAATGTGTTCATATGACTATCACTGCCTCTGCTGTTACTTTCCTCCCACATCACTTCTTTCTTGATATTCTACATAAATATATGTTTTTTTGACTGAAACCAAACTAAAATTGGTCTTTATTGAACCATTTTTTGAAAATGTTTCAGAAAATTTGAGATTATAGTGATCACAGAAGAGGCTGATAATCCCCGACAGACCTTCACTGGTCCACAAGCTATACATATAAAACCAAACTTTGCATAGTGAAAAGTTCAAACAGATGACATGCAAACAAGTTCCAGAGGTAGCAAAGCCCTCATCTAGACATCTGGAAGAAGTATAATTGTTTTGAGTTAGAGAAATGGAGATTTCCTCCAATCTGTTTTGTTTTGATATTTAAAGAAGTGGCATGGCTGGATTAGTTACTCAAGAAAAACACCTATTGTTGCAACCAAAATTCGTTGTAGGCAGTGGATATGTAGAAACAGACAATGGGAAACACACAAGAAGAAAAAGGAAGATAAATAACCCTGGCTTTCTAGACCTTAGGGATCTTGAGAAAAGGGCAAGAGCCCTATTAACTATACAATGACAGGCAACAGTTAGGAAAGGGAGGGTGGAGGATGCGTCATGTCTGAAATCTGAATGATTCAGGAGAGAAGACATTTGAACCAGGCTTCCCTTCTTTCCTACCCTCCCTCCATCCCTCCCTCCCTTTCTAGTCTTTCTCTCTCTCTCTCTCTCTGCCTATCTGTCTGTCTGTCTTTTGGTGGCTGGTTAGTTTTCAAACAAAGCAAACTCCTAAAACACTGACCTTTGACTTTGGTATTTCCTGTGTCTGGAGCAGATGTCGCCTTCTTTACCACTGCGTTACTCGTCCTTCCTTCTTCAGCTTAGAGGCTCCTTCCCAAACAGGCCACTCCTCGATGCCCCGTGCAGGGGCTACCATTTCTTCCCATTGTTTTTAATTTTACCATTCCTTTCTCCCTTGCGTTTATCACAATGTTGTTTGGTTCTTATAATTTGTTATTCATTTTTTGAACAGTCTCTGTTCCTCTTTGGAAAGAGCGTGTCATGAGGGTAGGCTTTATCTCTCTTGACTCCATGGCTACTGTTACTTTCATTTTTATTGGAAGAGAAGAAAAGTGAATTGTTTGAAATCATATTGAATGAGAGGTGGCCTTGGTGCATTTAGGTAGAAATGTTTACTAATAGGTTGAGCATATGGGCTAGGTTTAGGAGTTTGAAAATTGTTGCTATTGTTAGCTGTTAGTCGAAGCAATCTAAAGACCAGGGATTGGTTGCAGTGAGAGGAAGGCCATACACTGAGACCAGGGGATCATCACCATTGAAGGCATGGAGAGAAAGCAATGCACAGAAAGGGCAGCTCAGCTATAACTGGCTAGAGAGGGAGGGGAGAATGATTGGAGAATAGCATGGCACAGTCAGTGGGTGAGAGCACAACTTTGAAAAATGAGTTGGTCGACCATATCCAATGTCTCAGAGTCAGATAAGCTTAATTTATCTGAAGAATGCAAGAGAATTGATCAGCAGGATGTAGGGATATCCTCTTGTTTCTTCGTCTCTTTGAAAGCAGTTTCATTATATGGTGGCATGAGAACCGGAACACAGGTGACTGAGGAAAGAAAGGGGAATGAGAAAGTGGAAATAGTGTGAGAGACATATGCTTCCTTGAGTTTTTCCAATGTTCCAATGAAACAACACAGGGAACAGGAGGAATCAGGGTGAAATTTTATGCACTTGTTTTGCTGAGAAGTGGCATTAAGAGGACATTATTAAAATTATAAAAGTCAACTTGGGGTGAAATACACTGGCAGATGCTTTATTTAAGGAAGACAGAAGCCCCCCAGCCTCTGGCCTAGCATGGAGTAGGTGAGAACGCATCAAAATAGTAAACACAAAGGCAGATAGGAAGGAAAAGAGCATACCTGTGTAGATGGTCAGTATTTTCTGTCTGAAAGGATAACAATATCTTCATTTGGGTGGAGTGGAAATGATAGTCAAGCTGAGGACTCGAGGCCAGCAGAACGGGGAACACTCCCTGAGGAATTACTAAATGCAGAACATTTGGCTCGCGGATTCACCTCCAGATGAAATTTGTGTTAGCATAGCAGCTGCCCAGCGTTTTTGGATTGGTTTTCTCTGCAGGAGCGGCAGACAAAGACAAGAAACAAAGAAAAGAGGAGTAGGATGCTAGGAGGCATTTTTCATATGCACAGAAATGGGATTGTGCCTTCTCACTTATTTTGTGAGAAATCCCTTTGATTTTCTTTAAAAAATTATTCTTGAATATAATGCAGAAAACGAAGAGAAATATGAAACCCCTCACTGGTAGTGTTTATTTTAATATTAAACTGTCACGTATAAATAATTATTTAGAACAGTCCTTGGCATATTATAAATTTACAGTGAATTTGAAGGAGCGCATCTCTTTTCCTTCCTCCCTCCCTTTTTCCTTCCAACAATCTACTCTTCTCTCTGTTCTCTTTCTCACCCTCTCTTCCTGTATTTGTATTCAAATGTATTTCTTTCTTTTCTTCCTCTTTTAAGTTTTTTCTATTTTGATGATCTTCACTGTAATTATATTTAATTTATCAGTTTAACTGGGAAACCTCTTCATGTCCCCACTCTGTATCATTTGCTTTTTTTTTCAATTGACATAAATAATCAAATCAAGCGGACTAGTCAGTGAGTATAGAAACTGTCTCTGAGGAAATGGTGCTTTGCTTCAGTAAAGTATCAGGAAAGATGAATTATAAGTGGACTTAAAGTTTTCATGCTTGGCCAACCTTATACATATATTATCATCACCAACTCCTTTCCCTGGGACATTTTGTATCCTTCATTGTATCCAAATGCGAGCATCTTCCAGACCCTAGTACCAGAAAATTGAGGGGAAAGGTCTGGGGACTCGTAGGGGATTCATCAGGAAATTCAGAGGTCCTTGTGAAGTAGAAAATGAGGACAATTCCAATCGAACTGCTGAAGAAGGTATTAGGGTGAGAGTCTTGTACAGGATGAGACTGATGTTATCAGCCATGCTGCAGTCTGAGATCTTTCAATGAAGGTGAATGAAGAACTGCATCATCGCCACGTGTAGAGTCTTATTTAACCAACACCCTGTCTGCTCTATGATTTGTGATGGTTTTACACAGGAAAAACTAACTGAGATATATCATGGCTGTCAAATCCTGGTATTCCTGGGAGCTTTCTCAACAGACAATTTTACCACTTTCATTATCTTTGTGTTATAGATAATGGATAATAAACCAGCTGATGGTACCCAAAGGAGAGATTCTTGGACCCTAGAAATGTCTCCAAATGCACTGTATACGCATTAAACTTTTCTTGCCCTCTGAAGCCGCCTTTGAATCAAATAAATTTGCTTTACTTTCAAAATCAAGAATCAATTTTCCAGAGTCCCTGTTGGAAAGGATACTTTTATCTGTGGTCTCATCTGATTCTTAAGGAGTTCAGTTCTCCATTTTTCAAAGTTTTGCTGGGAGTACTCTAGGATTCACCTGGGGCTCATTTTCTAATCCAGAGCACCTTCCACCACCTGTGGTTCTCACCCATCTCAGACTCCATGGAATTAATCTTCTGTTCTCTTCTTCTCTGAGTCAGCATGCCCTCATCTGCCTTTGGGGTTATTTTAAAGTGCCAAGTGTGGCTTCAAAGTGGATGTGGTATAACCCAGAAGGCAAGCATTTAATTGATCATTCATTTAGGTTTTACACAGTTAATTCATGCATGCATTAATGAACTGAATAAATGCCCCCACCCACCTAAAACCTACTAAATTGAAGATACTATTCTTGTATAATATAAAAATTATATAAATATATAATTATATACATAATATAGATTTTTTTCTCCAGCAACGAACATTAAACACCTTTGGGGCCTTTACCTTTTTGTGTTACAAATCTACTGCCATTAAATGCAAAAGTAAAACAATGCAATAATTACCAAATATGCCGTAACTGAGGTACTATAAAAGTTGAAGAAATCATGTGGCTTCTTCTTGGAAGTCATGACTGCCTTTCTAAAAAGCTTTGAAAGCTCTGCAGCCTGGCTGTTCTGGCTTCCCTGTCATACACCAGTGTTGATTAAGGTTCCAAGGTCTCTCTCAACCTCACATTCCAGCCTTCTCTTGAAAGCATGATGACTCTCTCTTCTGAGAACACTTCACCTGTACATCTTCAAATGTAGAAGGAATGGGATTACTCTTTGCAACTAGTGGGCCACATACACTTGTTTCGCATGGGTCCTTTGTGTTGATATGGGTCTCTATAGAGAAGAGGGACATTCCTCTGAAAAGAATTCAGTAAAATTAATTCACCTAATGAACATTTTACTGGATAACCAAGTCATGGGTGACCAACCTGCTGTGAATACAAACTTTACAAATATATCATTAAAAGTTAAATTATAAAATTTATAGCAATTAAAGACAGCAACTATGGTACCTCTGAATATCTCTGCATGGATTTAGTTGAGTAGTTTTCAATTTATCATCATTAAAATAGTTTTAAAATACTTAATTGGCGATTGCTAAAGATCCATAGAATGATTACCTTTTTATGAATGTATTAATATTTAAAAAATATTTCATAATCAAAATCTACAAGTCATGTAGTATTTCAGCTTACATCAACTTCTTTTGAATCTGCTTTTAACATTTAATTCAAGTTTTTTTTCAACATATCACAGCATTTTTAAAGGATCCTTTCAATGATATGTCAAGTTGTTCCTGGTTTATTAAGCATAGATTTAGAAAACTATTATTTCTTAATTCATGTCTATGGTTTTTAAACTGTTTTTAATCACTGCATAAAAATTATATTTATCTTTGATGTCTATTCCATTCATTTTGCCCATTGCACAAATTCATTCTAAACATCCTTCCTTTCTGCAGAATTGGGTGATTTTCTTTGAGTATAGTGAATCTTCTTGCAAACTGCTACCAAGCTGAGCTCTCCAAGTTATTCCTTGTTAGGTACCAAGATCTCAGGGTTCTGTTATTGCTGCATTTAGGGCACTTCCCATTTCTTTGGTATCCATTTATTTTCTTTTGAAATTCAGCCATTTTTTAATAAAATTTCACCAATCCCACAGCAGTTGTATCAACCCTAATTTTATCTTTGATATTTTAATATTTCAAATCTTCTTTGATGACCAACATACTTAGGCTCTGTGGATATTCTTGAACTCTTTAGCCATCAATCTTAAATGTAGCTGAGCTTTAGGTGCTTTTAGTGTTCTTTCACCAGGGACTCACTTGTGCATCAAACTTTACCCTGGACTCCTAGCTTTTAGTAACTGAATATTAACCTTCCACATTTTTCTAAATTCTCCCTCAAACATGGGTTTATGTGAAAGTATTTCAGTTATAGGATCCTATTCTCCATCTGATATGTTGGTTACTAATGAATAAATATACTTTTATGAATATTAAATATATGTTTGAATACTAAAAGCCTCAACTTATGTACAACTCTTGGCTTTCAATGAATCATCAGTCACCTAAAATTCCTGACGTGAGGAGCATCTGAAAAACCAATGAACAAACTTTGTGGAAACTTCAAAAGTTGTGAACTCCTCCCGTAACATAATGATACTTCCTCTTGAAGTTTATACATATCTAGCATAAATGTTTAATCAATAAATAATTTGATGAAATAAAGGCATTGGTCATTTAGTAAACTTCCCATTCCGATAAATGATTTTCTTGCAGCCCACACCACAGCCCATGCAAAGTGACTGCCCTGCTCTCCATGCACAAGGGGCCTCCGGTGATTTTTCTCTCCTTTTTCTCTTCCTTCTTCAACCCTCTCCCGTGCTTCCTCTTTCTAACCTCCTTAACCTGTAATGCTCCAAATGAATACAGTTTTCTCTCCTTACTAATACTCCCACATAAAGAGTTTACTTAAAACACAACTGTGATGTACTCCATAGTAAAGCTAAGAGGCAAGATCATCAGTTTTCATGAAACTTAGAGATGAGAAGCATCCGCAAAGGTCACTTGATCCATTTTTCCACCTTTAAACAGGAAACACACACACACACACAGATTAGCACCGATGATGAGGCACTTAGGGGTAAGGAAATTACATGACCTTTCACAGGTCACAAAAGTATAAAGTAGATCTTTCATTTGTTTAAATAGTCTCATGAAAGACAGTAGGGTAAAAGGATTATACACTATGCTTACACGTGAACAACGTAGCAAACAACATTTATAGGCAAACCAAAGCTGCAGGGTTGTATTAGTAGAGAGAAATTTTAAATGATTCCTTTGGTCTGGGCTCCAAATGCTCTGCCGTTCTATTTCACATTTTATAAAAAATAAAAGATAACCAATTCACTAAATGGAAAAGGAACCCTGTAGGACCTTACTCATGCACAAGAAATAGAACTGTTGGGAACACATTGGAAACAAAGGTCAGAGGAGAGGGAAGGACAGTTCTTCCCCAGGGGTGTCCTCCGGAGGTGTACCCAGGGCAGTGGCTTTGCTTTCGGGGGCGGTGGTCCCCAGCTCCCTGCAGCACGGCCCAGCTCCTTTCCTGCAGGCTGAGGTGGGAGCGCCACAGCGCTCAGAGACCAGGCAGCCCGGCCGCAGCGCTGCCTGTGCCTCCCCGCTGCCCGGCACCCGACGGTCTCGGGACCGTGGGTGGAGCAGAGCTGGAGGAAGGTGCCTGGGCCGAGGGAGCCGAGCCGCGCGAGCTCTGCGGCTCTGCGAGAACGAGTGGGTGAGGTCCGCGCAGTCCGGAGAAGGCACCCGGCCTCACCGCGTGGCCGTCCCACGGAAACACGGGTTTGAATTGGGAAAGGGGTGAGCAAATCCAGACAACTGGAGGCTGTGGGTTCCAGCTGTCCCCTCATGAAAGTATGGAGCAGCCCCTGCAGCTAAGGCTCCTGCTCTGATTCTTTATTTCCTTTTTCCCCTAAAGTCAGTCTTTTCTACAACTTATCTGTTTTCAGATTATTCTAAATTCCTGTATCATTGGTGTGCATGTGCATACATATATGTGTGTGTGTGTGTGTACACACGTATATACATGCATACATGTCTTGCTTTACCAGCAAGTCAGTTTCTGTCATTTGCCAACAAAGAACCCCCCAATTTATATGGCATGCCTTTCTCACTGTATCTCCAGCACTAGTTGTAAATTCAGAATAAGGGCCACTTCTGTGTTTTATCATCAGTGCCTCACATAACAACTAGAACATAGTAAATGAGCAAATATTTCTTATTGAATAAATGTCCATTAGATTTCTTCCATACTATTTTGTTCTTTATTAATTTCTGTAATTTAATATAAATGCAACTCAAATTGTACCAACCCCAAAATTTCCATAGCCATTTTCTTCAGACATGTGCTTCTAGTCTTATTATTAATACAATTGAGATTTTATTACATTATATCACTAATTATATTTAATTGATGAATGTCATGGTACCTCTGTACTGCTTCTCATCTAAATGTAGTCCATTTTACCTTATTAAGGGGTTCTGCATCAATGATGTCTTTTTAATACCAAATAAAATACATATTTATGCAATTGCTGCTGTAGAAAAATTGCCGTTTTCTCCTACTAATATAAAATTAGATACTAAAAGCTCCTTATTTAAGACCCACGAGTTATAGATAACAGCCCATCCAATGAGAGGTCCATTGCTTTTAGAAATTTAATTAAAAAATAAGTGGACACTGCTGCTTCCAAATTCTACCTCTATATTTTTCTATACGAATTAATTGAATTACTAGGTCATCTTGGGAACTGTATTGTTTTAATAACAATATTAAATATGTCATCTAATGGCTTCTGGCTGGAGCTCAGCTAATTCTTTTGAAATCTAATGCTTTATGCAAAACACTAGTTAACTAACCAAAACTATCTTAAGGGAACAAGAAAAATACACCATAATTCTTCTTCATGTTCAGCTAGCAACTATGCTTTCCAGAGAAATTAGAAAATGAGGCAATTTCTTAGATACTGTAAAAGCATGATGCCAACCTCACATGGATAAACTGAAAGGGTGATGGTCCTGGATTAGAAAATAAATTCACTTTCCTGATTCTGCCACCAAGTACAAAATCATTTTCCCTCTCAGGATCTCAATTTCTCTTCCATAGGGAGAGTTATGGTGTATGTCAGTTACTATATAAACTTTTCTTCATTTAAAACTTATATTATTTCTAAGGTTATTAATGCAATGTACACTTAATATACATTATTAATATATTTAACATAATGTCTATTTGATATATGTTGTCAATAGATCATTATATTGCTAATAGATATGTTTGTGGGGATGAAGCAGGTCCCCACAGAAGGCCAGCTCAGGTCCCGGTCCCTCATCCTGTGGGAGTGAGCCCAGCTCGCCCTGGTCCCGTGGGAGTGAGCCCAGCTCAGGCCCCGGTCCCCGGCCCCGTGGGAGTGAGCCCAGCTCAGGGCCTGGTCCCCGGCCCTGTAGGAGTGAGCCCAGCTCAGGCCCCTGTCCCCGGCCCCGTGGGAGTGAGCCCAGCTCAGGCCCCGGTCCCCGGCCCCGTAGGAGTGAGCCCAGCTCGCCCTGGCCCCGTGGGAGTGAGCCCAGCTCAGGCCCCGGTCCCCGGCCCCGTGGGAGTGAGCCCATTTGTAAACAGGACCCCAAAACTAAGACCCAGACTGAATGGGGGGGCCTTACTCCAGTATGGCTGAAGTCCATGTGAGCAAATAAATTGGACCCGAAAGAAAGTCACGGAAAACAGCCCAAAGCTGGAAGTCAGTGGAACCCAGAAGAAGAAGCAGGAGATACCACCACATGAATTCCCATGTGACAAAAAGCCACGAACTGAGGATCAAAGGAAAACGCATTGCCTTGCGGATGCCTGGATTTTGGACTTCTCCTAGTCTCAAAACCATGGGCCAATACATTTCCTGTTGTTTACGGCAACTCATTGTGTGGTGTTTTTTTTAGTAGCTAAGAAACTAAAACTATGTTCAAAACTAAATGTTCTGAAGCTCACAAAAATAAATGTGAGATAATAAAATACAACCACACAAGTATGATTAATTGAAAGCCTGGAATCAATTTTTCAATATAATTTAGAGAAATTATACTGAGATGCTTGCATATTTGGGATTGCCTCTTAATTTGATCAATTGACTCATTCATTTGTGTATTCATTTATCCATTCACTAATTCACTCTTACAAGTAATGACATGTGTCAGGCACAATGCTAGACTATACATGAAATTCGAACAGTGGAGGAGGCACAGGATAATAATTAGAGCAATGAAAGAAACACTGGATGACAAGAAAGTGACTTCGTGTGCTAAATAGGCTTGTACATAAGCAGAGATGCTATGGAAAGATCAAAGAGGTGATTCCACTTGGTTGGGGAGGGGCAGGGGAGTTTCTGGGAAAAGGTGACAGCTAACTGAATTTCTGATGAGTGAGCTGACATCATTCCAGAGCAGAAGGCGTAGCTAGAAATTACTTCCCCTCTTCAGTTTGCTCTGATAGTGCTCATTTGCAATTATGGGAAAAACAGTTTTCACAATTCTGAAAACAGTCTAATAGATTTTTTTTTTTAATGAACTGATTTATTGGTTGCTGGAAATATCTCAACTGATTCCTTGCTTATTGGGGATACACAGCTCGAGTGAGAGTAAATAAAACTTAAGTTGATTTTTGATTGGAAAAATATACATATATGCATGCATGTACGTGTTTATGTTGTATTTCCTACCATCATAAATTCACCTTTTTCCTTTCTTATCCATTGCATTAACTCACCTCGAATGATTCTCTCCAGGCCTGTATTCCATATTCTTGGCTTACTTATATCTGACACTGATTTGCTGAGTTTCTACTATATGCCAACTGAGATTCTTCTTGCAAGTGGTGTGGAGATGCCATTTTAGAGAAAGGGAGAATAATTTTTCAGTCAAAAACATTAATTCAGTCCTGTATCATTTGCAAATGTATTTTGCCTGCATTATATCGCTTGACTCTCAAAATATAGCATTTTGTTAGCATTGTTTCACAGGTGAGAAATGAAGGGATTTTTCCAACGTCATCTAGCTATTAGATGCTCAAGTTAAGGAATGAGTAGAGATTTTGTCTTCACATTTGAAGAAGTAATTGTGAACTGAAGAGACTGGGGCAGACTTCATGGATGAAAGAGAAGTTCAGAGATTCAATACAAGTATCTGGATTTTGGTAAGTGAATGCAAGAGGAATTAAACCTTCAGGAAAGGGGCACAATCCGTGCAATGAGAGGAGGTGTTAGAAAGACATGTTTTATATCCAGGGGAGAATAAGTTACACACAATTGTCAGCAAGATCCGCTAAAAAAGTGACAAATAATAAAATAAAAAATGTAGTTTGTGGAAATGCCAGACGACAGACTGCAGTCTTCATTCTGTAGGCAAAAGGAAGTCACAGAAAGCACTTTCATTCATGATCCTGCCTTGAGCAAGCTCTGGGCTTGGGCAGAGAAATAAGACTTTTAATGAGCGTTCAGGTTTTTCAATTTTGAGCACATTTCTTGCCACTGCATTGAAGAGTCTGAGCTCTTTTCTCTCTTCCGTGCACTGAATGCTTCTAAGGAGATGCTCGTCCAGAAGTGGGTGTCTATGGTCCCTTCCCTGGGCTATTGTTGCCATGGTGACTGCCTCCTTGTTACTCACTTGTTCCTCGCATCTGTTTGGTGCTTTGTTTATGACCATTGGAGAGAAGCATCTCTGCATGAAACTAGCAAGAACAGAGGGGCATTCTTGCTTCGCTTCAAGAATGCAATGTATGTAGATACCCAGAGGACAGCATTTTGCAGTATCCTTTCCCTCTCTTCTTGCACAAGCTGGAATCTGTTGGGTGAGATGGAAGATGTCAGTGGTTTGGGTGAAAAATTGGAAGTGGAAAGAAAAAAGAAAAATGAAAAGAACTAGTGGCATCTCTTCTGGGAGTTCCTAATCTGAGGTACATGACTCCCTCGCAGGAGGTTTTTTTCTTTCATTCTGATAATCTTTTCTCAATCCAGTTCTCATTTTTCAGGATTAGTATTTCAACCATGCTTATCTTTATAAAGAACTCAAAATAAGATTCAAGCTGAAGTCAGTAAAAAAGAAAAGGAAGCACACTTTAATGCAAAAAGCCACAATTCACAACTAAGATACAATAACACTGCATAATGTATACCTGAAGTGAGATCTCTTTCATTCTTCAAAGCTTTCCTAAGGTCAAGGTTTATTAATATGCACAGTTTCTGATACTCAGCACACTCGGAGCTGGATAAAGAGTGTGGAGGGGAATGGGGTCTTGATAAAGGCAGAGCCGAGGAGAACTTAAAAAGTTGTAAAGGTACCCTTCCATTTAGTGCGTACAGTAAGATTATACAGTTCAGAAAGAGAGGGTCATCGTATCTGATTCAGGCAAAAGGCACCAGGGGGAGGGGACAATGGCGATGAAGACAGATACTCCAACACAGTCCCTCTTGCTTTTCCTTGGCAGATAGAACCAGAGCAGAAAATAACCCACCAGGAAGGAGCCAGGAATTAGTGTAGGAATGACTGGTTCTAAAATATGCTGTGATCAGCCTGAGCAGATATGAGAAGTTTGGAGAACTTAAAAAATGGGAACCCAGGTTTAAAGCAATGAATTTATGGTATAGTATGAAATTTCTATCTCACTGGAAAAGTGGAGTGAAAACCAAGACCATGGAAGAAATACAGCCTCACGAACTGACAACAAGTTTTGGGATTGAGGAACAAGGTGGATGCTTGAGCAAGAGAAATAGGACCTTGCATTTCCCAAGCACTCAGTAATAAAATCCTAAGGATTTTCATAATCTTAATTTCCAACATGCTTTTAAGAGAAGAATCAGGGTGATAGATGGGTAAGGAAGGGTGAAAAATCCCAGGTTCGAAACTGAACCAGAATAGTTATTGTCGCCCCAAGGAAAACATATATGTGTTTCAAAAACAGAAATCTAGAAGGATACCAGTAAATACGTGGGTGGCCTTTGGTTGCTAGCACATCTACTCGAAAATAAAGAGCATTGCAGAAGATGCTTTCAGCTGATGGTTGTTAATACTACAAATACTATTTCTGAAATGGGTATTAAAATTTTGCATAGATTATTTTGACTGGTTAACAATATTCTATGACGTGAGACAATGATGTTCAATGGAAATACTAATTGTTTAGAAAAGGGCATACTTTGATACTTCATTATCTCACTAATCATTGAGATATTGAATTCTAGTCAAGTGAATTTGATATTATTTTCTTTATTTATTTCCCAATATATGGTCAAATGTATTTAGCATAGACTTGATCTCAAGGATGAAGGTTTATTAATTTATTTTTTACATTTTTTTCAAATACTGTACTTCCTTTTTTCCCTACAAATGCTTAAAAACATTTCTTTTTCCTCGCCTGGAAGTCACGCAGTACCATCGTAGATGAGCTATGATTACTTTGGAAGACTGTCCAGGAGGTCCAGAAAACCAAGCTAATATGTAGCTCCAGAGTGTTTGGACCTGAAAACTGTCATTTACCACTCTCATTTGTGATAGCACATCGCAGGAGCTTCTTTTCTTTCATTCTGATAATCTTTTCTCAATCCCGTTCTCATTTTTTAGGATTAGTATTTTAACCATGCTTATCTTTATAAAGAACTCAAAATAAAATTCAAGCTGAAATCAGTAAAAAAAAAAAAAGGAAGCACACTTTAATGCAAAAAGCCACAATTCACAACTAAGATACAATAACACTGCATATTTATGTACCAAATAGCAGAGAAACCACGTTTATAAAGGAGGAACCATAAAACATACATGGAGACATAGAAAGAGACACTACTAATAATATCAGTTAATACACGGTTATCATTCCAAAACCAGGTGGACAAAGTTGTACATAATAAAATCTAAAAGTTAAAGGTTTTAGATAGATATCGAACTTTAAACCCCAATAATAGAGAATGCAATTATTTTTAATGTTCAAGAGACGCATTCATAAAAATTGATCGTATATAGGTCACAGCAAAACCTAAGTAAGTTTCAAGAAGAATTAATACAAATAAACCTTTCATCACATTGCAGTAAAATGTTAAATTAATACCAAAGAAAAAGTATCTTCCAACTAAAAATAAAAATAGCTTCTATTAAATATCACTCAGTTGAAAATCCAAATATTTTTTGAAAATACTGATAATGAAGCCCAACTTTCAAAGTTTGTTAGTAAGGAAATCATCAGAGGAATATTGATGGTCCTAAGCAAACATATATATTAGAAACATTGCAGGGATAAAATTAAGTGAATTAAATGGTTAACTCAGAATCAAAGGCTTAATTAGGTGAGCCCCAAGGGGAGGTCAGAGACTCTTTTGCTGTCTTTGGAGAAGTAACCCACCATGTTGTGAGTGGGCCTGGAGAGGACAGCAGCTGTGTGGGCCTCCAGCTGCGGAGAGCAGTTCCTGGCTGGCAAGAGCAGAAAGCAGGGACACCGGTCACACGGCCTGAGGGAACAGATTCTGCCCACGAGCCGTGAGCTTGGAAGGCCCTGTGCTCCCGCTGGCTGACCCTCACGGGCAGACCTGGAGGGCCTCGGTGAGGACCCAGCCAAGCTCCAATTGCTGCCCCACGGGAACTGTGGGGTAATAAACGCGTGTTGTATTAAGCTGCTAAGTTTGTTATGAGTATACATCAGTTTCTAGTTTCTGCTGTTAGAGTCAGGAGGTTGGAATATGGCAGAGAAGAGGCTAGGGAAGGTTAGCATCTAAAGCCTTTCGCCCCATAGGATGGATTCCAGTTTTCATATTGCCTCAACTGTCTCCTACCTATTTCTGTTTTATGTCAATATACATCTTGTTGCCTAATGTCTCCTTTCCTAAAATGTAAACCATTTAAAATGAGGGGCCTTGTCACATATCTCCCTACTCACAAAGTCAATCAGTGTGCCAAATAGTGTGAAGTGTTTCTTGAATGTGAAGAAGAGTTTTCCAAAAAGAAAAATCCAAATCTCCATACAACACACTGCAGGGGACTTCGAGCTTGCCCCTGAGAATTGAGAATAGCACCTCTAGACAGGGGCCTCAGAACATGATGCGGCATTTTTCAAAGGGCTGGCTTATTATCTCAGGCTTTGCTGGTAGGATGTCACCTGTGGGTCCCCTTGGGACCCAAACTGTAACCCCTTCATTCCCTTGTGTCCCCAACCCCTGCAACAGTACATCTGATGTAGTAAATGCATAGTGGGATGAAGGAACAAAGGAACCAAGGGAATGGCCACCTGTCATTCTAAAAGGTGTGGTCTAGTGAAATAACATCCTTTTCTGGAGAGAGGGCTGAGATGTTAGCAAAGGTGGGGGCCATTCCAAAAGTATAACCACCAGAAATCAGGGGCTATTTTTTCAGGATTAAAAAGTAAATCAGGGCGGGCCACAGTGGCTCAGCAGGCAAAGTTCTCGCCTGCCATGCTGGAGACCCAGATCAATTCCTGGTGCCTGCCCATGCGAAAACAAAACAAAAAGAATTATTTATGTATTCATATATACACTTATATTTGATGTATATGCATACTTGCATTTGCATTTATGCCATCTCTCTCTGTATATCTATCTCTATATTATTTAATTGCTGTGTTATTGTATACCACATGAACACAAGCATGGATTCCTGGAAGAGAGCTGTAGGGAAGCCCATCTCATGGGAGCATTGGACTTGCAGACCCTGTTCTTGGTCTACCCAGTGCATGGGGTCCTAAGGCAGGGCTGGGGCCAAGCAGTGTGTTGGGCTTGCCCCAGGTGTCAGAAACCACACCTGTCACTCTGGAGGGGGCTGTATTGCACACTGACCAAAAACCAGGCTCTGAGACAGACCACCTTCAATCCAATACCAATTCTGCCACTGAGCTGCTGCACACAACTGGGAAAGGTTTTTATCCTTTATGTTTCAGTTTGTGTGGTCCTATAATAGTATATGATATTTAAGGTGGTTGTGATAATTAAATAATAACAACAAATATTTTTTAAGCTTACTCTGTGTGAGACATGGTCAATGTTTCCTAGTTTGTTTGGATTTCCTGTACCACCTCTCTTAATCCGCAAAGCACTGAGAATTGAACTGCTGTCAAGTGAGTGAGTGGCAAGGATGGGATGCAACTGGACTCAGGATCCATCACCTTAACTGCATCACAACATAAGCAGGAAGTAAGTGTGTATTCAGTGTCCACTAGTATTATTCATCAAACTTTTCCTATGCTGTTTGGGATCAAAGCTGATCTGGCGAATGATGAAGGGGATATTGAAGATGATATTATGGACTACGTACTCTGTGCCAGGTGCTGTGCTAAACATTTGACTTAGAGGGCATCATTTCAGCCTTTAAACAAGCTCATAAATGGGGATTATTACCTCCACAGTAACAATAATGATAACGAGAACAACGACATACCTGCCAGTATAAGAATAAAATTAAGTTTAGTTTTCACACAAAATGAGGCAAAGTGAAACTTACTAAACAAAAGACTGCAAAACCAGCTCAGACCGGTTCAGCGGTTGGCGAGTGGGAGGGAGCCTCTGATGTACGCTTGGGAATCAGCGCCATTTCCTTATTCGGGAAAAAAACTGTGAGTTAGACTCTTGGATAGGCTATAACCTCTGGAGGACCCAGCGGTGGAGAAAAAGGGGAGGGATCTGCGGGTGAGGCTTCAGGAGTGAACACTGCTGACCCCGAGCCTTGGTGGCAGCCGCCACACTTCAGTTGTGCACCCATTCTTGCAACATTGGTAATAAATTCTTTTCTTCTCCACAATTGGGTGAGCGTTTATTCTCTTTCAGGTACAGCTTTTTTTCCAACAACTTTGGGGTCTCATCTGGGATCTGAGGGTTCCGAGGACCCCCGAGGAGAAACAAATGGAAGGCGCACCCCACTGAGTGAATGACTGGGGACCCACTTCCCACAGCCAGAAGGACCCAAGACCAGGTACTTAGATCTGCCGATTGTGAATGAGAAAAGGGGAAGGAAAACCGGCCTCACAGTGACCAGGCAACTCTGTGCACAGACGAAGGTAAGAAAAAAAAGGACAATTATTGCCTTGGTGGTCAGGAAAACTCTGATGAGCCTAAGGTTGAGTGTGTGTGTAAGAGACATGCGACAAGTGTGAAACGAGTGCAGAGTCCCAATCCGGGTTCCCTTCTCCCGCGAGGGAAAGGGCCGGAGACGGGAAAAGCGAAACAGTGCTGAGAGAAAGAAACCCAGGCAAGACTCAGTCGGCTGGCCGGGGAAGAAAGGAAGAGGCACCTACAGAGTCCCCTGGGAACATTTCCCTGTACAGTCCATTAGGGAGCATGCTAAACCATTGGAACGATAGTGACTGATCAGTGGAAAGGACAAAAAAATCAAATATTGTTGTTACATTTGGTCCAAAGAAAGCACTTTGCTGCTCAGAGTATTCTGGCCAAAATATAGGGCAGATGCGGATTGGCTCGGTGCTGACCTCCTGCTTTGTGTTAGTGAAAATCTCCAAAGAGGGGTCCAGTTATGCTTTGTGTTGGCTGAAGGGAAGGGGGACCACTATGCATCCTGTGAAAGTTAAAATCTTGGACCCAGAGACCAAATCCTTAGAAACTCAAACCTTGGACTCGTTCTTGAGCATTCCCCTGCCCTATGCTTCTCTCACTCTGGGGTGGGGACTGTAGGACCCCGAAGGCCCAATGGAACCAACCCACATGTCCCCTGGGGAACCAGAGGGCCAGTCGGGGATGTCTGTTCCACCGTTACAACCCACCAGCAATTGAGGAAGGCGTTAGGATAGTGTGAGAAAGATACAAAAATGTTCCATTTCTGAAGGCTCTTGAGGTGAAAACGGTGAGAGAACATAAACCCACCGAGTCCCTAAAGCCTCTGAGAGAAGGACCCATTGGACCAGGGGAAATCAGTTATATAATTGTCCCCTTGAAGACCACAGAAGTAAGGAATTTCAAGGAGAGGAAATCATTAATGGACAATGTGGTGGGGCAAACTGAACAACTGGATCAGTTCTTAACCCCCAGTTGATATAACTGGACTGAACTTATGTCCATCCTGAATAGCATATCTACAGGAGGAGAAAGGGAAAGGTGAGGAGGGCAGCACCCGCCTGGAGGAGGAGCAACAGCAGCAGAGCAAAAATTCCCCAGTGTAGACCCCAATGGGATAATAATGATCAAGAAGGCAGAGCACAAATGAAGGATCTTAGAGACCATTATACAAGGCATAAAATTGGCTGTACCCAAAATCTCAGAACCTAAGTAGGGCCTTTGAGGTGACTCTGTGGTCCTTAACCCCTAGAGTCTCTTTAGCAGGACTCACCACCATCATAAATTGTTTGGTGTGGAGGTCTGAAGGGTGCCTTTTGGCCCTTCCTTCTTGATCCAGACAGTAGAGACTGCTCACCTTTAGTGGGAAAATCCCTTCACTGGAAGGAGGCAGCAGTATAGGTGGACAGTCCTACCCCAGGGCTTCACAGAGTCCCCTGTGAAGAGTCTCTGTGACAATTCACAGAGTCTCTGTGAATTGGGCAGAGTGTTAGAAAAATTTTTGATCCCATCTGGAATTACTCCCCCCCCCCTTTTTTTTTTACAGTATGTAGATGATCTATTTATAACAGGTGAAAAAAGACAGGCAGTTGCCCAGGCTACAAAGGATCTGTTGAACCACCTCAGAGACAAGGGATAAGGGTATCAAAAAGTAAATTACAGTTTGTGGAAAAGGAAGTTAAATACTTAGGCCAGCTCATAAGTGAAGAAGAAGGAAAATAAATCCAGAAAGAATTCAGGCCATAGTTGGATTGCTTCTCCCCCAAACAAAGAGGGAATTATGGAAGTTCTTAGGATTAGCGGGGTACTGTAGGTTGTGGATAGATTCCTATGCCTCTTGTACTAATGGGTTATACCAAAAACTGTTGGAGGAAAGAACCTAAAGACTTAGAATGGAGACAGGGGAAGTAAGAGCCTTAGAAGGGCTGAAACGGGCACTGGTACAGGCTCCTGTTCTGGCTCTCCCCTCCCTCGAGAAGCCTTTCCATCTATTCATTACAGTGCATGAAGGAACAGCCTTGGGGGTACTCACCCAAACATGGGGAGGCCAAAGGGGACCACAGCCTTCCTTTCTACAATTTTGGATCCTGTCTCCAGGGGATGGCCCCGGGGTGTTCAGGCTGTTGCAGTAACCACCTTCCTAGGAAAGTAGGAAACTGACCCGTGGAGGGGCATTAGTGGTCAGCACCACTCATCAGGTCAGGACTATGTTATCCCAAAAGGCAGGGAGGTGGCCGACTGATTCCTGAATCCTGAAGTATGGGGCAATCTTAATGGAGAAGGATGACTTGTTTTTACTGCGGACAATAGCTTAAACCCCACCTCCTTTCTGTGGAAAAGGCCTGACCAAGCAGAAGCTCTTGTGCATGGCTGTTTTGAGTGATTGAGTATCAAACACGAGTTTGGCCCAACCTATGGGATCTCCCCTTACATTCAGGGGAAATGTTCATAAATGGGACCTCTAGGCCTGGAGGGAAAGAGGCATAATGGCTATGCAGTTGTGGAAGGGCTAAATTGTGAAGTAAGAGAAGCTAGTTGATTGCCCAATGATTGGTCAGCTCAAACTTGTGGATTGTATGCATTAACCCAAGCCCTCAAATTATTAGAAGGAAAAGATGGCACAGTCTGCACTAATTCTAGGCATGCCTTTGGGGTGGTCTACACCTTTGGAAAATTTGGGGAAGAAAGGGGATTAATTAACAGCAAGGGGAAGGAATTGATCCATGGGGAATTAATAAAAGAAGTACTAACCAATCTACTCCTATCAAGGGAAATATTGGTGAGCATGCAAATGGACACCAGAAGGACCCTTCAGACAAAGGACAGCAGGTCAGCAAGTAAAAAGGCTAAGGAGGCTTCCCTTTGTCCCCCATCAAGGTTAATTGTCATAATACCCTCCATTCTCAGAGAATTTGAAGCCCCCATATTCTCTGAGAAGGAAATAAAGGAGCTTGGACAGTCGGGTGCAAGTTCAGATAGTCATGGGTCCTTCCGGATAGCAGACAGATGTTTCGTAAACAAATAATGAGGGGAATGTTTGCAGTCTTACAACAGGGAACTCACTGGGAAGTACAGCTATGTGTTATCTGGTTCTTAAACATTCTGGGTGTGTGGGCCTCTACATCATAGCCAAACAAATATGTGCACAATGCATAAATTGCCAAAAGATTAATAAAAAGTTTCTAAGGAGTTCCTGGAAGATGGCGGCTTAGTAAGACGCGCGGATCTTAGTTTCTTCTCCAGGACACCTACTAGGGGAGTAGAAACGATACAGAAAGCGCCCAAAGCCACAACAGAGATAAAAAAGACAGCGTACCCCATCCTGGAACGGCTGGCTGGCTGAGAGAAGCAGCTCGGGTGAGATCGCCGAGGCGCGCGGGCCTTACCGGGCGGGGTGGCAAGCGGCCGGAGTTACTCCCTTCCCCCTTCCCGGGCCGGCTGGGAGAATTGGAGAGGTGGTCCCCTGAAACCAAGGCGACTGGCGCCCACACCACGCGCAGCCCCCGGACCAACTGAGAGAATTGGATCGGAAACCCCCAGGCCGCGGAGAACGGTGACCCCGTGACTCCCGGGGAACGTGCACTCTCTCGGGCGGGCCGCTGCCGCTGGCGCCCTCCCGCCACGCTTGTTGCCCAGGGCCGACTAGGAAATTCGGACGGGCTCTTTCCCTGGCTGCGGCGACCAGCAACCCTCCCTGCGTTCGGACACCCTCCCTGCGTTCGGACCCTGGGCCGGCTCAAGCCGCTTCGGCTAGCGAACCCCCAGGACGGCGAGAGTTTTCCAAAGTTTAAGGTCCCACAGCACCTTTTACTGGTGGGACCCGCAGACAAACGTGTGCCACGAGCGCCACCTACTGGGCAGGATAAGAAAAACAGAACCCAGAGATTTCACAGAAAAATATTACAACCTTGCTGGGTCCAACACCAAGAGAAATCTGAATAAATGCCCAGACGCCAGCAGCAGAAGATAACTGTCCACGCTCAAAAGATTGAGAATATGGCTCAGTCAAAGGAACAAACCAATAGCTCAAATGAGACACAAGAGCTGAGACAACTAATGCTGAATATACGAACAGAAATGGAAAACCTCTTCAAAAATGAAATTGATAAATTGAGGGAGGACATGAAGAGGACATGGGCTGAACATAAAGAAGAAATAGAAAAACTGAAAAAACAAATCGCAGAACTTATGGAAGTGAAGGATAAAGTAGCAAACATAGAAAAAATAATGGATAGCTACAATGATAGATTTAAAGAGACAGAAGATAGAATTAGTGATTTGGAGGATGGAACATCTGAATCCCAAAAAGAAACAGAAACTATCGGGAAAAGAATGGAAAAATTTGAACAGGGTATCAGGGAACTCAAGGACAATATGAACCGCACAAATATACGTGTTGTGGGTGTCCCAGAAGGAGAAGAGAAGGGAAAAGGAGGAGAAAAACTAATGGAAGAAATTTTCACTGAAAATTTCCCAACTCTTATGAAAGACCTAAAATTACAGATCCAAGAAGTGCAGCGCACCCCAAAGAGATTAGACCCAAATAGGTGTTCTCCAAGACACTTACTAGTTAGAATGTCAGAGGTCAAAGAGAAAGAGAAGATCTTGAAAGCAGCAAGAGAAAAACAATCCATTACATACAAGGGAAACCCAATAAGACTTTGTGTAGATTTCTCAGCAGAAACCATGGAAGCTAGAAGACAGTGGGATGATATATTTAAAATACTAAAAGAGAAAAACTGCCAACCAAGACTCCTATATCCAGCAAAATTATCCTTCAAAAATGAGGGAGAAATTAAAACATTCTCAGACAAAAAGTCACTGAAAGAATTTGTGACCAAGAGACCAGCTCTGCAAGAAATACTAAAGGGAGCACTAGAGTCAGATACAAAAAGACAGAAGAGAGAGATATGGAAAAGAGTGTAGAAAGAAGGAAAATCAGATATGATATATATAATACAAAAGGCAAAATGTTAGAGGAAAATATTATCCAAACAGTAATAACACTAAATGTCAATGGACTGAATTCCCCAATCAAAAGACATAGATTGGCAGAATGGATTAAAAAACAGGATCCTTCTATATGCTGTCTACAGGAAACACATCTTAGACCCAAAGATAAACATAGGTTGAAAGTGAAAGGTTGGGAAAAGATATTTCATGCAAATAACAACCAGAAAAGAGCAGGAGTGGCTATACTAATATCCAACAAATTAGACTTCAAATGTAAAACAGTTAAAAGAGACAAAGAAGGACACTATATACTAATAAAAGGAACAATTAAACAAGAAGACATAACAATCATAAATATTTACGCACCAAATCAGAATGCCCCAAAATACGTGAGGAATATACTGCAAACGCTGAAAAGGGAAGTAGACTCATATACCATAATAGTTGGAGACTTCAACTCACCACTCTCATCAAGGGACAGAACATCTAGACAGAGGATCAACAAAGAAATAGAGAATCTGAATATTACTATAAATGAACTAGACTTAATAGACATTTATAGGACATTACATCCCACAACAGCAGGATACACCTTTTTCTCAAGTGCTCATGGATCATTCTCAAAGATAGACCATATGCTGGGTCACAAAGCAAGTCTTAACAAATTTAAAAAGATTGAAATCTTACACAACACTTTCTCGGACCATAAAGGAATGATGTTGGAAATCAATAATAGGCAGGGTGCCAGAAAATTCACAAATACGTGGAGGCTCAACAACACACTCCTAAACAACGACTGGGTCAAAGAAGAAATTGCAAGAGAAATTAGCAAATACCTCGAGGCGAATGAAAATGAAAACACAACATATCAAAACTTATGGGACGCAGCAAAGGCAGTGCTAAGAGGGAAATTTATTGCTCTAAATGCCTATATCAGAAAAGAAGAAAAGGCAAAAATTCAGGAATTAACTATCCATTTGGAAGAACTGGAGAAAGAACAGCAAGCTAACCCCAAAGCAAGCAAAAGGAAAGAAATAACAAAGATTAGAGCACAAATAAATGAAATTGAAAACATGAAAACAATAGAGAAAATCAATAAGGCCAGAAGTTGGTTCTATGAGAAAATCAATAAGATTGATGGGCCCTTAGCAAGATTGACAAAAAGAAGAAGAGAGAGGATGCAAATAAATAAGATCAGAAATGGAAGAGGAGACATAACTACTGACCTCACAGAAATAAAGGAGGTAATAACAGGATACTATGAACAACTTTATGCTAATAAATACAACAATTTAGAGGAAATGGATGGGTTCCTGGAAAGACATGAACAACCAACTTTGACTCAAGAAGACATAGATGACCTCAACAAACCAATCACAAGTAAAGAAATTGAATTAGTCATTCAAAAGCTTCCTAAAAAGAAAAGTCCAGGACCAGATGGCTTCACATGTGAATTCTACCAAACGTTCCAGAAAGAATTAGTACCAATTCTCTTCAAACTCTTCAAAAAAATCGAAGTGGAGGGAAAACTACCTAATTCATTCTATGAAGCCAACATCACCCTCATACCAAAACCAGGCAAAGATATTACAAAAAAAGAAAACTACAGACCAATCTCTCTAATGAATACAGATGCAAAAATCCTCAATAAAATTCTAGCAAATCGTATCCAACAACACATTAAAAGAATTATACATCATGACCAAGTAGGATTCATCCCAGGTATGCAAGGATGGTTCAACATAAGAAAATCAATTAATGTAATACACCATATCAACAAATCAAAGCAGAAAAATCACATGATCATCTCAATTGATGCAGAGAAGGCATTCGACAAGATTCAACATCCTTTCCTGTTGAAAACACTTCAAAAGATAGGAATACAAGGGAACTTCCTTAAAATGATAGAGGGAATATATGAAAAACCCACAGCTAATATCATCCTCAATGGGGAAAAATTGAAAACTTTCCCCCTAAGATCAGGAACAAGACAAGGATGTCCACTATCACCACTATTATTCAACATTGTGTTGGAGGTTCTAGCCAGAGCAATTAGACAAGAAAAAGAAATACAAGGCATCAAAATTGGAAAGGAAGAAGTAAGACTATCACTGTTTGCAGACGATATGATACTATACGTCGAAAACCCGGAAAAATCCACAACAAAACTACTAGAGCTAATAAATGAGTACAGCAAAGTAGCAGGTTACAAGATCAACATTCAAAAATCTGTAGCATTTCTATACACTAGTAAGGAACAAGCTGAGGGGGAAATCAAGAAACGAATCCCATTCACAATTGCAACTAAAAGAATAAAATACCTAGGAATAAATTTAACTAAAGAGACAAAAAACCTATATAAAGAAAACTACAAAAAACTGCTAAAAGAAATCACAGAAGACCTAAATAGATGGAAGGGCATACCGTGTTCATGGATTGGAAGACTAAATATAGTTAAGATGTCAGTCCTACCTAAATTGATTTACAGATTCAATGCAATACCAATCAAAATCCCAACAACTTATTTTTCAGAAATAGAAAAACCAATAAGCAAATTTATCTGGAAGGGCAGGGTGCCCCGAATTGCTAAAAACATCTTGAGGAAAAAAAACGAAGCTGGAGGTCTCGCGCTGCCTGACTTTAAGGCATATTATGAAGCCACAGTGGTCAAAACAGCATGGTATTGGCATAAAGATAGATATATCGACCAATGGAATCGAATAGAGTGCTCAGATATAGACCCTCTCATCTATGGACATTTGATCTTTGATAAGGCAGTCAAGCCAACTCACCTGGGACAGAACAGTCTCTTCAATAAATGGTGCCTAGAGAACTGGATATCCATATGCAAAAGAATGAAAGAAGACCCATCTCTCACACCCTATACAAAAGTTAACTCAAAATGGATCAAAGATCTAAACATTAGGTCTAAGACCATAAAACAGTTAGAGGAAAATGTAGGGAGATATCTTATGGATCTTACAACTGGAGGCGGTTTTATGGACCTTAAACCTAAAGCAAGAGCACTGAAGAATGAAATAAATAAATGGGAACTCCTCAAAATTAAACACTTTTGTGCATCAAAGAACTTCATCAAGAAAGTAGAAAGACAGCCTTCACAATGGGAGACAATATTTGGAAATGATATATCAGATAAAGGTCTAGTATCCAGAATTTATAAAGAGATTGTTCATCTCAACAACAAAAAGACAGCCAACCCAATTACAAAATAGGAAAAAGACTTGAACAGACACCTCTCAGAAGAGGAAATACGGATGGCCAAGAGGCACATGAAGAGATGCTCAATGTCCCTGGCCATTAGAGAAATGCAAATCAAAACCACAATGAGATATCATCTCACACCCACCAGAATGGCCATTATCAACAAAACAGAAAATGACAAGTGCTGGAGAGGATGCGGAGAAAGAGGCACACTTATCCACTGTTGGTGGGAATGTCAAAGGGTGCAACCACTGTGGAAGGCAGTTTGGCAGTTCCTCAAAAAGCTGAATATAGAATTGCCATACGACCCAGCAATACCATTGCTAGGTATCTACTCAAAGGACTTAAGGGCAAAGACACAAACGGACATTTGCACACCAATGTTTATAGCAGCATTATTTACAATTGCAAAGAGATGGAAACAGCCAAAATCTCCATCAACAGAAGAGTGGCTAAACAAACTGTGGTATATACATACGATGGAATATTATGCAGCTTTAAGACAAGATAAACTTATGAACCATGTAATAACATGGATGGACCTAGAGAATATTATGCTGAGTGAATCCAGCCAAAAACTAAAGGACAAATACTGTATGGTCCCACTGATGTGAACGGACATTCGAGAATAAACTTGAAATATGTCATTGGTAACAGAGTTCAGCAGGAGTTAGAAACAGGGTAAGACAATGGGTAATTGAAGCTGAAGGGATACAGACTGTGCAACAGGACTAGATACAAAAACTCAAAAATGGACAGCACAATAATACCTAATTGTAAAGTAATCATGTTAAAACACTGAATGAAGCTGCATCTGAGCTATAGGTTTTTGTTTTGTTTTGTGTTGTTTTGTTTTGATTTTACTATTATTACTTTTATTTTTTTCTCTATATTAACATTCTATATCTTTTTCGGTTATGTTGCTAGTTCTTCTAAACCAATGCAAATGTACTAAGAAATGATGATCATGCAGCTATGTGATGATGTTAAGAATTAATGATTGCATGTGTAGAATGGTATGATCTCTAAATGTTGGGTTAATTTCTTTTTTTCTGTTAATTAAAAAAAAAAAAGAGAAGGGATAATTGGAGATGAAGGGATACAGACTGTACAACGGGACTGGATATAAAAACTCAGAAATGGACAGCACAATACTACCCAATTGTAATGCAATTATGTTAAAACACTGAATGAAGCTGCATGTGAGGTATAGGTTTTTTGTTTTTGTTTTTTTTGTTTTTTTTTTCTTTCTATTATTGTTTTAATTCTTATTCTGTTGTCTTTTTATTTCTTTTTCTAAATCGATGCAAATGTACTAAGAAATGATGAATATGCAACTATGTGATGTTATTAAGAATTACTGATTGTACATGTACATTGAAATGATTTCTAATTTTTTTGTTAATTCTTTTTTTAATTAATAAAAAAAAAAAAAAGTTTCTAAGGAGACAGGTACAAGGAGAAGGGAGCCAGGCCTCAGGCCATTTCAGAGCATTCAAGTTGATCACAATGAGATACCTCAGTAGGACAACTAAAATATATTCTGGTTCTTGTAGACCATCTAACAGGGTGGGTGGGGCATATCCTCTAGCCGCAGCTACAGCATCAGGAACTTCCAAGATTATCCTTGAAAAAATTGTTCCCTACTATGGGTTGGTAGAAAATATCAATTCTGACAATGGTAGCCACTTTATCTCCCATATGCTGCAGGATGTCATGCAAAATTTAAGTATTGCATGGAATTTTCCTGCATCTCCTTGGCATCTGCCATCCTCAGGGAAAGTGGAAAGAATGTGTCATACCTTAAAGTAGCATCTTTCTAAACTGGTCTTAGAAACCAAGTTACCTTGAACTAAGTGTCTCCTCATAGCTCTGCTAAGAATTAGAACTGCCCCTAAAGAAGAGTTAGGGACCTCCCCCTATGAAACGCTCTTTGGTTTGCCTTTTCCCAGGGGAACCAGAGATCTCTCTTCCTTAGATTCAAAGGACCTCATCTTTAAGGATTGTATACTGGCTTTGTCTTCTACTCTGTCATCCCTCAGGCACTGTGGTTTGCTGGCCCAGACCCCACCTCTTGAATTTGCTGTCCATTAGCACCAACCCAGCAGTTAGGTCCTCATCAAATCATGGAGAGTCCAAACTCCAACAGCTTGGGAAGGACCTTATCAAATGCTGTTGACCACTGAAGTAGCAGTATGGATGGCAGTAGAAGGCTGGACTCCCTACACCTGAGTGAAAGGACCACTACCTAGTGGTCAATAAGTTCCCAGCAATGCAGTCTGATTCCTGGGAAATAACTCAACTTTAGACCTTTTAAAGATTGCTTTGAAGAGACAATAATTGGGAAGGAAAAAGGGAGAAGGGTGCTTTGGGTTTTGTATTTTAATCTAACATAAATCTTAATAATAATAATATTTTCTGGTCAGAGAATCTTACCCAAAGAAGAGAGATGAGGGATCTGAAGCCCAATCTAAAAATGAGAATAATTATATTGGCTTTGATGTTCCAAATTTGGGATGCAACAAGCCCTATCAAATTGGTAGTGAATGCAACCGAAGGTTTGGACTCTCAAACTGTACAGTTTGATGCTATCCAAATAATAGACTGTGGAGACTTAGTGATTCAATGGCATTTGAGTGGGGAAAATAAACTGCCTGTGTAGAGAAACAGTAGGGGGAGGTTACAGTTGAGCTCTCCCTGCCCCTCCTGGGATGATGCATGGTTTTTACATGGATGGGAGCATGGGATGGTTTTTACAGACCTGGAGGCCATTAAACAGTAAAACAACTTTTTTATAAAGGAAATACCCCACCAGATTGCAAAGATCTTCAGCGTAACTTGGTGGTGATAACCATCAAGAAAGCAGACAAACAGCCAGCAGAGGGTGGCAACTAAGATGCAGTAATTGATAGAATACATGGGATGGCAGCAGCGTCACTGGAAAGGCTGGGGATACCAGTCCTCTCCCCAACACCAGCAACGCCCTCTCCAGCTGGCCCTTCAGTAGCACTGAAGGAAATCCAGCTGCAGGCCAGTCCCATGGTGCGCAATGGTCCCAAAGCTGTCAGGATGGTCAAGGCGGAAGATTTAAAACAAACCATAGAGGTAGAGACAGGAGATGAAGACACAAATGCCTGGCAGAATGGGTTAAATATACAGTCCAGGGTCTAAGCAAAAGCAACTGTTATGCTTATGCAGCAGGCCGACCCACTGCTCTTATCGTGCCTTTTCTGATGGGTACGCAGAAACATGAAGGAGTTCAGATGTTTGGTACTCCTGTTTCAGAATACTACTCCTGGTGACAATTGTAGAATGTTGTCCACTTTCCCTGCAGTCAGGAGCAGAAAAGTCAAGGCCATACCGGCTTCCCAGCTCTGCCTGTCCCTCTAGATGGGGAAGGTCTCCAGGACCTTATGGCCTCGCGTGCCCAAGTGTGGGATGTGACTGAGGACAGCACTGGCAATTCCTCCAGTTTAACCATACCACGACCAGACCTTTGGTGGGTGTATTAGTTAGGGTTTTCTAGAGAAACAGAATCAACAAGAAATATCCATAAATACAAAATGTGTAAGTGTCTCACGTAACCATGAAAATGTAGAGTCCAAAATCCACAGGGTGGGCTGTGAAGCTGATGACTCTGTTGGAGCGTCTGGATGAACTCCACAGGAGAAGCTCTCCTGCCAAAGAAGGAAGAAGCCTGTCTCTTCCGAATCCTCCTTAAAAGGCTTCCAGTGATTAGAGAAATATCTTTCATTGCAAAAGACACTCCCCTTGACTGATTATAAATGGAATCAGCTCTGGATGCAGCTGACGTGCTCATGATTTAATTCTATGAAATGTCCTCATAACGACAGACAGGCCAGCACTTGCCCAACCAGACAAATGGGTACCACCACCTGGCCAAGTTGACACATGAACCTGACCATGACAGTGGGATTGTGGAAAGAGCATCCTCTGACCGTTATTACCTGAGAAGTGGAAAGGGATCTGTGCTCTGGTTCAACTGGCCCTCCCACTCACCTTGGCATCTGAAAAGGAAGAAGAAATTCAAACCCAGGGAAAAAGAGAGAAAAGAAGCTTACTTGGTTCCTTTGATGACCAGATTTATTTAGACAGCATAGGGGTCCCTCAGGGAATCCCAAGTTTAAGGCTAGAAATCAAGTAGCTGCAGGATTTGAGTCATTCTTATTCTGGTGGGTCACCAGTAATAAAAATGTGGTCTGGATTAATTACATATATTATAATCAACAAAGATTTATCAACTGCCCCAGAGGAGCAGGGAAGAGCATCGCAGGACAGCCACATGTTGCTAGTCCAATGACATGGGAAGACAGGGTAGCCCCAGATATGATGCTGGAAAGGGAGGCATTTGTGTTATGGCCAGAGGTAGTTGCTGTACATTCATCCCCAGTAAGACAGCCCCAGATGGAACTATCACCACAGCTTTACAAGGCTTAACGGCCTTACCCAAAGAATTGGCAGAAAATTCAGGCATTGATAATGCCCTCAAAGAAGAGTTAGAAAGTTGGTTTGGAAAATGGGAAGGGGTGGCACTGTCTATTTTAACTCCTTTGATAATTGTAGCTGGATGCTGACAGTGATTGGGTGTGGCATCATCCCATGTGCCCAGGGGTTAATGCAGAGACTTACGGAGACCACCCTAGCCAAGCAAATGTCTGTTCGGTACAGACAAAACAATTTGTACCTTGTTACAGAGGAAGATTCCTAAGATGAGGACCGTAAGTTTGAAAAAGAACTAGAATGTGAAAACTAAACTGGTCCAAAAGAAGAGCGGAATTTCTAAGAATAAAATTAAGTATAGCTTCCACATACAATGGTGCAGAATGGGGAAAAGGGAAATCTACTAAACAAAAGTCTGCAAAACCAGCCCAGACCAGTTCTGCTGTCTGCCTGGGGATGTAAGCCTGGGAATAGGCACCATTTCCTTATATGGAAAAAAATGTGTTAGACCTGTTGGATCGGCTGTAACCTCTGGAGTAACCAACCAATGGGGAAACAAGGAGAGAGCTGCATGTTAGGTTCAGGGAATAAATATTCCTGCCTCCAGTCATTTGGCTCAGCAGCCACCACATTTAGGTTGCACACCCATTCTTGCAAATTGTTAATAAATTCTTGTCTTCTCCTCAATCGGGTGAACGTTTATTCTCTTTCAGGTATGGGCTTTCTTTCTAACATACGCATAGAGTTTTTATGTTATTAGCTCTCTTATTCTAAAAATCCATGAGTAGACACCTTTACTACCTCTAGTTTACAAATGAGAAAACTGAAGCACAAAGAGGTTAGGTGACTTTCAAGGTCACACAGCTTATAAGTGCACAGATAAGATTTGAATAAAAGGGATGTGCCTTAAGATTGCATTCTCTTAAGCAACATCTGAAACCACTGTTTACTTGAAGAAGCTGAGCTCTAGGAAGGTGAATCAATTTGCTCAAAGATGCAGCAAGTCAAAGGTTTACTGACTTATGTCTGTGATCTGCTTAAAACTAGCACCTGTCATTTAACAACTAAGTGAACTTAGGTTCATTAATAACCTCACTGGAGCACACTGCCTTCATCTGCAAAGCACAGGTAATGTAGCTTCCTTATCCTCCCCCTCCTCATTATCTACTTAATAGATCCTCTGTGAGCACTGAGAGTGTGCCATGAGCTGGCGTGCTGTAGGACAGCCAGTCCCTGCTCCTTCTGTCTTGCTGATGCTGTGCAAGTGACATGGGCTCAACAAGCACCAGGAACGCTGTGCACAAGGAGCTCGGGGGAAAGAGCAGGGAGCCTGGTCTAGCTCAGGGATCCAGGGGAGGCTGGCCTGAAAAAGTGACAGTCTGTGGGATCTCTCCAGGATGAGATCTTGATACAGGGATGCTTTATGTATGTGTGTGTGTGTAACACTGGAAAACAAGCAAGACTTCTCTATATAAAGAAATGCAACTGCCAAGGACAGTATTTTTTTCTGGCTGAATACAGTGAGGAGATAATAAAACGCAGAGATTGCAACATCCATCCTACTGCCACTTTTAAATTACTTAAATAATTACCCTGGAAAATAATCTGTTTCAATGGGTTTATTTTATTATTGAAATAATATGGTTGCTTAATGCAATTACTGCAACCAGGTCATATAACTCACTGTGATTCCTAATGCAATTGAGTATAACATCTTATTTGTGCGGGGATATATTTGTCAGCTTTTTTTATTTTTAATTCTCTGTCCTATCTCTTACCTCCTAAGCCCTTCTTAATAGACTTTTTCATTGTTAGTATTTTTTTCTTTAGGCAGCTCTCCAGGCACGTGCGCATAATGGATTGAAGGAGTTGCTCTAAGCAGGCAGACCTGGTGGAAGCATGTGAGGACAAGAGACCAGGGCAGGGGCCTGGGGCGAGGTGGGCCGAGGAAGAGGGTACTTATCAGGAGACACAACAAGAATCATGTGGTCGAGGAAAAAATGCAAAGAAAGGAGAATGCAGACTGGTTCTCAGGATTTAGAATTAGATAACTGGGAGCCAATGTACATTTTTCTTTTAGCATACACACTCACACATGGCTTATTTTGATTTGTAGACTGTGCACTCTATCAGGGTAGAATATCTATTTACTTTTCTCTGCCCTCCCCTCCAAATCTCAAATCCCAACAGTGTTCCTTACAGAAGAGACAAGGAGCTAACTCTTTTCTATTGTTTGTGGTGTCCTTCATTCACTGTTGCATTTAATTGTCACAACAGTCTAGTAAGTACAATAATTCCTCTCTTTTACAAATGGATTGACTGAGGATAGTAATAGTTAATGACCTTTTCCAAGGTCCCACAGCTAGGAAGTGGTCGAGTAAGGATTTGAACCTAGAATTGTCTGAGCAATTCATCTCCACTCCATCAAGATGCTTTCCTTTACCTCCCAAAATAGCATCTATGTGTTGAAAAACCTATGAATGAATAAATGATTTTATGGAACTTCGATGAGAAGTTCTTATTTTCTGTTCTGTTTGGAATGTACCGTGTGCTGCACTGCATGCTCTTCTTAATATAGCATTACATTTTTCCATCTCTGGAGCGTGCACAGGAGTTGCACTGCATGTGTGCTTTCCATTTCCAGCCACTGCCGTTCTCTGACATGTTGTCTCATCTTCCATCACTCTTGAATTGAGATGCAAATGAGGCTTTCCCATTTATTAGTTATACTTTTTTAAAGGCTACATTGCCTTCTGTGGTTATATTACATCTCTGGAGGGGAAAGAAATCCAAATCATTGCCTTGGAAATCTCATATGCAGTAACAACATAGCTTAGACTAAGTCATGGTTAACCGACAAAGTACAAACCTTATTACAAGTTTCTATGTAGCAGCCAATCCGTTTATTGTTTTAGAACTGAAAATCCTTTCTAAGAGAAATGTGTTTCATGTATAAATGAAGAAAGGAATATTTTTGGAGCCAAAGCTAATGACCCAAATTTAATACATATTGAATATGTTGACCTTCTAATAAAAGCAAAACCGCATAGTCACTAAACTGCCCAGGGACCAGAGAATTACCTGGAAAGTTCTCAAAACAACAATTAATCAAGTGGCATGTGCCAGGAAAGATATAGATCCTCTCAGAAAAAAATGGGTATTTCTCAATAAAACTCCATCTGGTTTTCCAGAACCTACTCTAGGTCGTTTTAATTTATCTCTTCCCAAAGCTACAAAGATTGATGGCAAAGTCATTTTGAGGCCGGTGCCGGGGAGCCATGGAGGGACTTACAGGCTGTGAGGGACTGGCTGTAGGTAAGCAGGACCGTCACAGCCTGTGATATAACCCTGTTAAACTTCGGCTCTGTTTTACTGCCGTCGTTCTCATCCACCTGTTTCTCGCAGAGAACAACAGCTCCTGAGGCCTGTTAGAACCAGTGGAAATGAGATTTTTTTGGTTTTTCTTTTGAAATGTTGCACCAACAATACCAGCCTTAGAAACCAGTCTTCAAATGCAAGTTGATTGGAGGTCAACCTTCGGAAAATTCATGATTTCCTCTTAAATACCAAGCAACTCTGACATTCTGCATCAGTTCTTGGAAAGACTTAGAAATAATAAGAGTAAAGATTTTTCTTGCAATCACATTGCACACCAAAGCAAATTTCCATGACAATCTTCATTGTGCATTTTCTTGGTTTTTTTGGATGAATGCCTCTGTGCTTTCTACCTCAGAGTCAACTATGGGTCTAACATAGTAGGAAAAGACAGTTAGCAAATGCTTGAATTTTCTTGTTCCACTTCTTGTTTGAGCTTTACTTTTTGATTGAGTTGGGATTTATCTGTATATGTCATCATATGGGAGTGGATTTTGGATACCATCATGCCATAATATGAATTCTAAATCCTTACATTGGTGTCGATGCAATCTTGGGAAATTTACTTAAACACTTTTGAGCCTCTCTTTTTAAACCTGTGAGCTTGTGATAGTAAAGCTACCTTTAATTGGCAGCTGTGAAGACTAAGCTTGAATGTGTCATGAGAAAAGCATCTTTGCTACCTTCACTGGTGTAACCCTAGTACCTAGTATAAGATAAGAACGCAAAGCTTTATTTTATAAAATGTAGACTGGATCATAGGGGATAATATCTATGTACCAATAATGACCTCAATAAATAGTAGTTTATCCCTTACCCCTCAAAAAGAAAAAAAATTCCATAAACTTTCTCAATGATAATGGTAAAGAAATCTTCTTTTTTTTATTTTTCAGTGTAGAAGGGCAAGTGGATTGTCTAACCACAACATTCAGTTTTATGGTTTGTGGTCAACTAAATCATGTTTGCCGTAAACATGCCCTCTCATTTGCAAACACACCTTCTCTGATTCCCTATTCCCCTTCCCTGATTTTTTGCTGTATCATTTATTTCTACTATAATAGAATAATTTCTACTATACCAAATAATTTCTATATTTGTCTGTCTCTCTTCATAAACTTGCCCCCCCACCTCACGGCCTCTTCATTCACTGGACCATAAGTTCTATGAAGGCAGTGGATTTAGGTATCTTTTCTAGACTTTTTATCCCCAGCATCTAGAACATAGTAAATGCTCCATAAATATTTTCTAGGT
The DNA here is from genome assembly GCF_023851605.1 of Tamandua tetradactyla. Taxonomy (NCBI): domain Eukaryota; kingdom Metazoa; phylum Chordata; class Mammalia; order Pilosa; family Myrmecophagidae; genus Tamandua; species Tamandua tetradactyla. The sequence continues at coordinate 180,621,688 of NC_135332.1, forward strand.
GACAAAAAAGTTTAAGGAATAGATTTTGGTGATGGTAGTGCAATATTGGAATGCAATTAACATCACTGAATTGTACACTTAAAAATGGTTAAAACTGTAAATTTTGCATTTTATGTATATAAATAAGATGTTATAAAAAGTAAAGGAAAAACAAACAAGCAAAGAATATCAGCATTATTTCAAATGATTATTTCAAATCTTTTCACATTTTTTCTTGCACACATTCCCATCAGTAGCATGGAAAGCACCACACATGCATGTTAGTGCTTTCACTCAGTGCCCAAGGCAGAGGCATTAACTGTTTGTAGCACCCTTTCCTGCACAACATAACTGAAGAATCCTTCACTATTTCTTCAGTGCACTATGCAGCCACTCCCTAAATGATTGGTTACCCATCAAGATGGAAGTTATTGCCTTCTCCCAAAGCCTACTGCTCTGTCTTTTCTTGACACCTTTATTCTTTTAATTGGTATCCTTATCCTTATTTTTTAGAAATTAGTTCCCTTATTCAAGTTTATATAGTCTAAATTGAGGCAGAAGGTTGTACAAGGACAGTAGGTAGGGATCCCGCATACTGGTTATGACTAAGTCTACAGCAAGCATTGAGACTTAGTAAGCCAAAGGATTTACACCTCCCATAATGCATGAGGATGTGTTTTGGTCTAACACTGCAGATAGACTGAACATGTGGCCCACTTAACATATTCGATCTCTTGTATTGAGATGCTTGTAAGTCAAGATGATAGGAGATAAAATATGGACTATATGAAAGTACTTGCAATAAATATAATGACAACAAACCGATAGGAAAGAATCTAGGATATATAAATAATTCCTAAAATTCAAAACAATAAAGACAAAAAAAGTTGTTCTTCTTTTAGTGGACAAATAACTTGAATAGATCCTGTAAATTAGAGAAAAGATGGCACAGACATGAAAATCACTCAATGTCATTAGTAAGTTTTTAAGACAATGAGGCACATTTCCCATGCCATTGATTGGCAAGAATCTTGAGTGTCGAGTGATTATAAGGATGCAGAACCAGAAAATACTTACATGATGCCTCTAGGAATAAAATGTGGCTCAAAACATTACAAAATAAAAGTTTGCATTTATAGTAACGTGGAGGACATACATTCTGTGAACAAAAATTTCACTGAGATAATTGATAGAAAATCATGGTCCTATGTCCCAGGAAATATCTTCAAGGAAGTTCAAATAAAAAGGTTGAAAAAGTAACCCGATTTGTGGAAGAATATTAGATGAATAAATAAATTGTTGAACAATCATACAATGGAATGCTATGGAATAGTGAAAGAGAGTGAATAAAGTAACGTGGCTCTTATAAAAGGTGACAACCATAAAGAAACATTTTGCAAGAATATGAAGTTACAGAAGAAAGCACATTTATTATGCTTTTGTGTAAAGTCAAAAACACAAATAACTAAGTATAAATTTTGCATAAATTTTCAGTTGTGTTAGATAAGAACCTACATATACCCTGCTCCTTCTTCTCCTATTTTACCTAGGCAATTCACTCTTCAAAATGAATTCTTCATGAATGTGTCTCTTGGTATGTTTTTCTCTTGGATGCAAATGTATGTTCATTATATACTTACAAGAATTGACTAAATTTATGTAGAATTGAGCAGACCGAATTAATGGTGTTAAAATTTTATTGCATTTGGTAATTATATTAATACATGTTGGACAGGAGGGGGAGATGGGTGAATATTCAAAAAGAAAAGAAAAATGAAGTTGGGAAACTAAGCTTGCAGTTGGGGATTTGCTAAATTTGGGTCTTCAGCATTGGTTGTGTTAGTGTATTCTGGTTCAAATTAACTCAACTCGTGCACAAGTGCTGAAAGAATGAGTTGCACTGCTGGGTTTAATGGAAGGATAATGACTTGCGTTTGAGGTGGCAGTTCTGAAATCAAATATGAAAGGAGACATGCTTGTCCTTTGCGGTCATGCCCCAGTGTGAGGCCACAGGCTATCATAATTTGTTCTCCTTGCCCTGCTGGTTTAATCAGTACCTCACAACAGTGGCAACTTCTTTTAGCATTATTTCACAGTTGCTCTGAAATAAGCATTTGGATTTTTAAGATGCTTTCTGTGTTTTCCATCATTCTTTCAATAGGCATATCGTAATATTTAATATGTGTTATCAGCTAGGAATCTAACTGTTCAAGTGTGAGTGCGGAAGCGTGGCCCACGCCCTGAAGACTGCCGAGAATGTAGACACAGGTTCAGGGTCAGGAAGAGTCCAAAGCTGTGATGCAGGCGTGAAAGGAGAGAACAGAACAGGGCAGTTCTCCTTGTTACCTCCGCGCTTTAGAGCCAGGCACATTACAAATGGGTTAGGAAGAATAAAAAACACGTTCTCTCAGCGGTAGGTATTTGCATGACCTTCATCTTCATAACAGAAAATTGGGAATTGGAGAGATAAGCAAAGTGCAGGTCATAGGACGTTGTAACTGGCAGAGGCGAGCTGTGAACCGCAATTCGGTGGTCATCGTTTATGAGCCATCCCTGTGAAATGGACAGTACAAGGGCTGTGTCTATTTTTTTGTCCATGATTTGCTCAAAATTTGGAACAATGCCCAATACACAGTAGATATTTTATGAATATTTGTGCTATAGATGGATGAAAGAGTGAATGAATGAATAATGAATGAATGAATGAATGAATATGTCAACAACCTTCCTAGTAAGCACCCTATACGTTTGTGATGCAGTGCCTGGCAACTTCGGGGGTCCATAACCCTACCAGAGACTACAGCACATAATCTACTGTTTCCCTTTCTGTCCTTTTCCCCTAAGCCGGGTCCTGCAGAATGTGGAGTTGGCTTATGTCTAGATGGTAGTAGTATTCAATAATTCAGCAAATATTTACTGATTAACCACAACATGACAAGGACGAATTAGGCAATATGGGGACAACAGGGAACAAGGAAGATTTGGTGGTTCCTTCCCTCAGAATGTTTGCATTATGGTGGTAATTATTTTTATTTTCTATTCTAAAATAATCGGTTGTGTTTTTCAACTTTGTTAAAGTAGCAGCTTTAAAATTTAAAGGTAGTAACTTTAAAAATATTTAATCTAACTTTTTTAAAATTAAAATTCTACTTTATATTTTCATTTTTGCTTATTTCACTTACGCCTTCTTCTACATACAGAGTAGGATTGCCATTCAGTTTCATTATAGTTATTGAACGTGCGATAAATAATTATCATTAATGCGGATATTACACAGGACTTAGTGCTCTGCTCTCTCTGCTCGGGTGCTTGATCAGCCCTATTCTACTCTGTCCCATATGTAACAGGCCGGGGTGATTGCAGTACAGTTCTTTTGCTATTTTTAGATCAAAAGAGGAAGTAATTATTTTTCTGACTAGTAATTTGCTTAATAAAAATATGTTAAAAGTGACAACCCGCATTTTTCTTCTGCAATCATTCTTCTCAATCATCTAGACCTAAAATAGCAGATCTTAAAGATCATTAAACACAGGGGAGTAATTGTAGGATACTTCTGATATTCTTGCAAGCAGTGGGGATAATCTAATCCATAGGCCGAACCCCTCAATCCTGGGGTTTGCCCTATGAAACTTATTCCTGTAAAGCCTACTTAAATTTAGGTCTAAGGGTCACCCGCAAAGCACCTCTTTTGTTGTTCATATGTGTCCTCTCTCTCGAAGTCAACTTGGCAGGTGAACTCACTGCCCTCCCCACTACAGGGGGCATGACTCCCCGGGGTGTAAATCTCCCTGGCAACATGGGACAGAAATCCAGGAATGATCTGGGACCCAGCATCAAGGAATTAAGAAAGCCTCCTTGACCAAAAGGGGGAAGAGAGAAATGATGCAAAAAAAAGTTTCAGTGGCTGAGGGATTTCAAACAGAGTTGAGAGGTTATCCTGAAGGTTATTCTAATTCATTATATAGATATCTGTTTTTAGTTTGTGGAGTATTGGAGTACCAGGAAGGAAATAACTAAACTGTTGAGTTGTGTTTCAGTAGCCTTGATTCTGTGTTTCAGTAGCCTTGATTCTTGAAGATGATTGTATAAATATATAACTTTTACAATGTAACCATGTGATTGTGAAAACCTCCTGTCTGTTGCTCTTTTTATCCAGGGTATGAATGCATGAGTAAGAAACTATGGATGAAAAATAAATAATTAATAGGGGACAAAGGGTAAAATAATTGGGTAGATGGAAATACTAGTGGTCAATGAGAAGGACGGGTAAGGGGTAAGTTATGTATTTTTTTTTATTTCTTTTTCTGAAGGGATGCAAATATTCTAAAAAATTATCATGGTGATGTATATACAACTATGTGATGATTTTGTGAGTCATTAATTGTACGCCATGTATGGAATGTTTGCGTGTGAAGATTCATCAATAAAAATATGTTTGAAACGTTGCTTGTCTTTCCTTTTATTTATACTTGATCATGGTGCAAATTTATGGTATTTTAAATCAATATAATGCAATTATCAAAACAAAATGAGCAACAGACTTTATACCAGAAAAGAGGAATAATTTTAAAAAGGAAAAACATTAACCATTATTTAGTAGCTGCTGTTGAAATCTTCACATATTTCCTTCTAGAATTTTATCTATTTCTGGCTTAATATTTGAACTTAAACTGAATGATACTATTGTAGTCTATTTTAAAATAATATATCAAACATATTTCTAAGAATTGTAGTCTCCATAACTATCATTTTTACATACTAAAGCAGTTCATTTATTGTGTATACCTCCATTTATTTCACTACTGCTTTATGTTAGATTTCTATTTTTTTAATTCCAAATTTAGAACTGTGCTGTAGATTTACAACTCTGTGCATAAACTTTTTTAAGTATATAAGATTACTTCCTAATGATAGACCTTCAGAAATCGAATTGGTAAGTCAAGCAATTTGTATGTGTTACTGAAGACAAGAACAAGAGTCAGAAGGGAGAAGCTTCATGTGTGCTCTATAATAACAGGTTGAACTAGCAGGGGTTGGTCCTAGTGTCCACAGAACAAAGCCTGGCATTAATGCATCTTCTTGTCTCTTCTTATTCATCTTTCCAGCATTCTCTACATCTTCCCCCACTCATTCATACTCAATGCTCTGTGTAAACTGCATTCTTCCATTAGATGAGAAATATATATTTGGATATATTTCATGGTATGGATTAGGGACCACATTAAGATACTCTTTTGAATAAAAAAGACCCTAATATTTTGAGACTTTGATATCCAGAAATGTATTGAATGTGTACAATGTTTCAAAGAATGTTCTGAATGCTGGCATATGGCAGTGAACAAACAAACAAAAAACCTGTATTCTAGAAGCATTGACATATGTAAGGGGGCAGTAGATAGATGATGGAGAGATGGGAGAGGCAGGGAAGAAAAAAGAAGAGGAAGGAGAAGTTGTAGAGGAAGAAGAAAGGTAAAGAAGAAAAGGAGGAGAAGAAGAAGAGAAAAATAAACCTGGAGAGAGGGAGGGAAAGTGCTGGGGAAAGAGGATCTGCTTCAGTAGATGAGGGTTGTTCTGGGTTTTTATGATGACCGAGAATCACGTGTCTAAGCCCACAATGAAAACAGACTAGATAAAGGGGAGGCTGATGTCATTAGGGAAAGAGATGGTGGATCTTTCCAGGAGCAGGAAACGTGTGGAGCCCCCTCATAGCCATGCCCTCTGTGAGTTGGAGGTTGGGTAGAGGGCAGGCTTATCGACAGCACCTTGAGTCTCCAAGACTCACCCTCGTGGAGGAGTAATCTTAGCTAAAGTTAAGGAATATAGAATGTGGGATAAATTTGTAGAAGACATACCCTGAGATAATTACATATTCTGCAGTGTGCTATAGAACACGAAGCTGGTGTTGAGGAGAGAGTTGGGGAAAAGAAGGAAGAATGTGATATGTATGAAGCAGTGTACTAGGCATTTAGCTAAAATTTATGATAATAGTAATAACAAAAATTAGTAGTTCTCAAATCATGTTAAGGAATCCCTGTGTGAAAGCCAATCAAGGAGACATTATCTATAGGAAACTGATACCTATATTAAGAAATTTTCTTATGATTATTACACATTGAGAAACTGGCAACTCAGCTTTCATTCAGTGACCTTTCGTTCTGTCATTAATCCATTCAGTGGATCTTAATGATACACCTATCATGAACCAGGCACTGTGCTTGGAACTGAGTGGTCAGAGGGAAGCAAGAAAAGCAAGCTTCTTTCTTTCATGAGGTTTACTATGTGAAACAGACAAAAAAATGAATGAAGTAAGCACAAATCATGAAGATGATAAAGGAAATTGAATTCAATAGAGGATGAAAGGGGAGGTCTGCTTTAGATTGGGTTCTTCTAGAGCACACTCCTGAATGAGTGACATTGAGGATGTTAAAATCTGAAGCTGATTAATGCCAGTGTACCCGGAGCATCAGGACTAAGGGAGAACTGTGGAAAGAATGAAAGATGAAATCATGCTGACCTTTGTAGACCAGAGCAAAGAGTTTGAATTGTATTTAATGAGAAATGGAAAGTTATTAAAAGATTTAAGTTGAGACAAGGAGATAAAAATACATGAACCCATATCTGATTATTCCAAAACCCATGCCTTGTCCAATGAACCAAGCTGCGCGTGGGTGTGCGTGAAATGTGTGAAAGTAGTTTTGAGAGTGAGAGAAATTATACAAATGTAAAGTGATAACAATGAAAGTTTTCATTTACTGGGTGGTAAATATCCCTCTAATTTTCAAAGGACATTTTTTTGAGGAACTGTTCAATCAACCCACAACCAGTATCCAATGAATGCCTACAATGTACAGCACATTGAGACAGAACCTAGAGACAAGAAGACCACAGAGAGTATCTATCATCAAAAAAACTGGTGAAATATTGGATGAGAATAAGTTAGGAAAGTACCTCAGTTAAATTGATATTCATGCCAAAACCAAGGGCACTGGGTGCTCTTCAGGTTTGGTAGTGGAAGGATGGAGCCAAGCAGCCATGAAAATCCTTTCTGATTTTTCCACACATTTATGACTTGTTCTTTCTGCTTCTGCATACATTGTCTCTACTTTTTATCTCTTTCCAGCCAAAGGTTTCTGGTAATTGTATAAGCCCTTAAATCCCTTTGCCTTTCCCCAAAATATCTTGATTTGCCTCCTTGGTTCTCATCCTTAAAATGCATTGACTATCATCTTGTGACTTACCAGATTTTGTGGTGTCCCTTTTTTTTGCATCACTTCCTGGTCACAGGCTTCATTCCATATTTCCCAGTCATTACTGAATTCTAGAAGGAAACTGGCTCAGATTCTCAAACTGGAAACTCTGTTGTGTAAAAGTTGAATGGAGTGAAATATTGATTAGGGATATTATGGTTAGAAACAGTAGAGAGGAGAAGGTAGACTAATGACCATGAAAGTGGCATTGGCTGGATGCAATCTTGTGATCAGTTATCATCTGCTGAACATTTCCTTATATAAAAGATTCCACTTGTACATGATGGATGGAGCAAGACTGAGGGGCTGTCTTGGGGAACAATTTGAAGAAATCATTGAAAACTCCTGTCTGCCTAGGGGTTCTAACCTATGGCAAACAAGTAGCAGTCTGAGGTGGGCATAAATATTAGATGGTGAAAAATACACTGACGTTTTGTCAGAAGCAAAGACATGATGCAGACCCAGCAAATTGGCAGAGATGAGTGCCAGTGTTCGGTGATAAATAGCTCAAGACCGATAGTGTGCTTCTCTGCGTGGACTTTCATCATCACAAAGATTTTTTAAAACATCGCAAAACATGGAACACTCACCACTCAAAGTGGTGACAGGAGACGGGGAGGGAGAAACAGGCAAGTCAGAGACAGTGAGAAAGACAAAGAGCCTAGAAGGCAAGTGCTTTTCATTTTATTTTACGATTCCTAGTTTTCACCATCCTCACATTCCATAATTCAGAAATATTTTGGTGGTATTTTCCTCAAAATCCCTGAAGGAGATTATTGGAAGAATGAGAGATTAAAGTTGTCGACTGAGTCAAAATCAGACAGCCAACTGAATTGGACTTCATGCCTTGGACAAAAAGAAGGAGCACCTGGGTGGAAAGTCCTTTATTGACCCTGTATAAGAACACTGTGACCTCACAGCCCAACCAGCTAATGTGGAAGTCAGCCTGGATGCAGTGCCTGGAAAACCAAGTTTGTGTCTCACACATGCATTCTATTAACTGTGTGAATTAGCATTTCTAACCCTTAGTTTTCTTGTTTGCTCATTTGCATATCAAACATTTATTAAGCTCACTTAATTTGGCAAGCACCTTTTTTGGTTCTGGTTTACAGTGATGAATGGAAAAGAAAGAAGGTCCGTACTTTGCTAAGATTCATTTTGCAGAATATGTTCAATAATACCCGTCACTATAATTTGAGGGTTACATCCATGGGAAAAATAAAATAAGGTAATTTGAAAATAATTAGGTCATGTTTGAACATTGGCGGAATCTCCTTTACACACTAGAGGTGAGAAGACCACTCTGAAGTGGCAATAGTTTGTCCTAAACTATGATTATGAGATATGGCAACCTCAGAAGACCAGAGGAAAGAGAAATCTAAGCTAAGAGAACAGCGGAGGAAAAGTTCTTCATTGACAAAGGACATGCTATACACTTACATATACAGTTATAGTTATATGATCACTTTGTATGCCGGTTTGAAACTGTCACATACCCCAGAAAAGCCATTTCTTTAATCTTCATTCAATATTCCTGGGTGGGATTGTTTCTATCATGTGAATCATCCCATTGTAGGTGGGACCTTTTGGTTAGGTGGTTTCCATGGTGATGTATCTCCACCCCTTCAGATGGGTCACTTATTGGAGCCCTTTAAGAGGGAATCATTTTGGAATAAGTGACCTCATCTCCCTGAAGCTTAATTTGCTCCTCTGTAGAGTAAGAAATAATACCTGCATCTCAATTGTTGCTTAGGAGGGCCAGATAACACTGAGAATGTAAAAATATCTGACATGTAACATAGACAGCCCCAAAATGGTGTTACTCCCCCACCCCTTCCATTCACTGAGCAACTCTTTGTGCATCTATGAGGAATGCAGTGATGGCAAGAGATCTTTTTTTCCTTAGAAGCTTCATGTTCAACTTAAGAGATTAATGTTCAAGTATCATTTACTAGTAAATGACAGAGAAGGAGATGCAAACTAAGGAACGCATGTGAAGCCAATGCCTTAAAGCAGAATCATTCATTTAATTCTTAATACATCACTGTGCTCAGGCTCCCAATTTGATGCCATCAGAACTCCTTGAGAAATGAGCTTGTCCTTCACAGCATCATTCATTGAAGCACCCCTTATTTCATGGATTCCTTCTTTTATTTCCCTAGCAAACTTTTCCTGAGAGCCCACTTGCTAGTTTGTGCTCTGGACTGGGGATACAGAAGGAGGCAAATACTTCACCGATCCTAAGGAAAAGCTTGGCGCAGCTATGGGGGTGAGGGATTGAAAAGGACAGTGGAGGTGGTGGGGGCTGTAAGATAGGAATGCATGTGGCTATTCTAAGAAAGAGACCCTTGTTCCACCTCAGAGAGATGATGCCTGCATTGGGTTTGGGTGGAATTTAGAAAGACAAAGAAAAGACAGAATCACAGCAGGCAGCAGCTGTGGGGCAGGAAGGTCAGAGACCACGGCCCTTTAGAAAAAGACACTAGTAGTTCAATGGGCTGCAGCCCCTGAGTTTAGAAGAGAAAGCATGGGCCATCAAGCCTTACATACTTCGCTAAGATTTACGGATCTCAGCTTAAGAGAAGAGTTTTAAATCTCCCTCACCCAGAGGAATTCATTAAAATAATCTCTTGTGAAGCTCTGCAGAGACCAACGTTTTCATTAGTTCTCATGAAAACCTGAGAGTTCCCTTGGCAAGATTGTGATGAATCAAGATTTAATACGTAACATAATAATTTTCTTTTCTCCTTCTCTTGTCTTTTCCTCCTCTCATGTCACCCCACCCCTCTTCTTCGTGCCCTACACACATTTCGTGAATCCAGCCACCAGGCTGTGGACTGCTAGCTCACATCTCTTGCCATGCACGCAGTGCTCTGTCTTACAGAACAAGCAGCCTTTGAAAATACCTGTCTTTGCAAATGAATTTCTTTCAGAAATGACCTTCACCCTTCACCTCTTTCTGTACTAAATAGTCTCATCCTTCAAGTTTTAGACCAAACTGTATTTTCCTATGTGGACATCTCCTGCCCTACAGAAAGTCAACCATGCTTCATATTTATGCTGTACTCTTACATGTATAGTTATGAGTATATGATCACTTTGTATGCTGGTGTGAAACTGTCATGTACCACAGAAAAGCCATTTCTTTAATCTTCATTCAATATTCCTGGGTGGGATTGTTTCCATCATGTGACCACCCAATTGTAGATGAGACCTTTTAATTAGGTGATTTCCATGGACATGTATCTCCACCCATTCAGGTGAGTCACTTATTGGAGCCCTTTAAGAGGGAATCATTTTGGAAAAAACTTTAGAGCCAACAGAGCCCACACAGCCAGAGAGACCTTTAGAGATGCAGAATGAAGGTGCCCCCAGGGAAGCTTTATGAAATGAGGACAGGAAGCTGGTCGCCATGTGCCCTCCCAGCTGAGAGAGATGCCCCAAATGCATCAGCCTTTCTTGAATGAAGGTAGCCTCTTCTTGTTGCCTTAATTTGGACATTTTCATGGCTTTAGTATGATAAATTTGCAACTTAATAAATTCCCTTTTTAAAAATGGTTCCATTTCTGGTATATTGAATTCCAGCAGCTTTAGCAGACTAAAACACTTTGAATGGAAATTGTTTTTTATGGTCCAATTTCTTCTACCAAACCCCAGTTTTCTAAGAACTGGAGCAGAAAATCTGTTCTTTTCTGTATGACAAAGCTAGTGAAGGGCCTGGTGCCCGGGGGGTGAAGCCCTGCCCTCCATGTGGTCACACTGATGCAGTGACCTGCACACTCCACACCCCAGCAAGCCGATAGCACCGACGTCAAGTGCTATCATTGATGGGGCTGCTTGTCGAGCCATGTGTCTCCTCTGACCTCTGCTATCTCATCTCTCATGGGAGGGAGACTGGAAATAGTGAGTTCTCCGGACTCCGGTCTGTGGTCTGTGACCCTAGAACCACCACGCAGCATGCTCTTCAGCTATATTCACACAGCTCCTTCCCTCAACTGATAGGCTCAAAGCCATAATGCTTCTCTGCTAGAGTAGCAAAAGGAAAAGTAATTAGAGAACCTCAAAATATCTGCCAGATCCATATGTGCACAAGGTGACGGCTATACTGGGAGAAATTGTCATCTCTGAGACTCTATGAATCAGTTTATTAAGGGATTTTCATAGAGCCTGTGAAACAGCACACTAATTAGAATGCCCTCTGCTTGGGTAATTCTCTCCAATTATTTCCTTTCCCACGTGAGACTCTGCTTAGGAAAAGCTGTGCAGTCCTCGCTGGAACTTTGAATGGCAGGTAACTCCACTGTCGCAGGCGGTGGCTAATTGAGAGCTCCACTGCTTCAGACATTTGTGACAATTACCGCCTCCTCAGCTCAGCCCCTCCTGACACCTGATATTTTGTAAAGATTGGGACACTTGCGGTATCTTTGTTAGTCGGGGTTTACAGAGACCTGTGCATGGCATTATGGCTTCATGCCCCGACAGTCGCTTCTGCAGCCGTCACCCACCTTCCTGGGTGCCTCCAGAGGCACCTTTTAGGAAAAGGCGAGATTGAGAAGCCGGAAAACCTGGGCTCACGTCCTCTCTCCGTCCTCCATCAGTTCCATGCATCTCAAGCATGTTGTACTACCTCCGGTATTGATTTTCCTCCTCTTTGAGACAAGGACTCTAGTATTTACCACACAGAGTTGTAAAGACGAAATGAGAGGCAGACGATGCACTTGGCCATCCCTATGCCACACGTGGCATCCTTCCCTCTCAAATCTGTGCTCCCCTAGGAGCGGCACCTCATCCGGGCCATCCTGAAACATCAGTAATTAAATGACCTCACAATAAAGATGATGCCATTAACAAACGTTTTACCTAGTAATGTAAACATTAGCATGAACTAGAGTAATAGAAGTCAGAACTCTTTCTTTCCCTATTTTTTTTTTCGCTTTTTGGATGGAATTTGGGATCATTTATTCCATGAACACTGTATCACAAAAATATCCGAATAAATAGGAACATCTGGGGCCCAGAGGGGAAGAGACTTACCAAGGAAGGAAGGTCAGCTCAAGGACAAGGACCCGGTTGGCCTGGCGCCATCCAGAGTGCTTCTGTCTCACTGTCCCGGCCCTGCCCACCTCCCACTTGGGGAATTCAGGACCAATGGTGGGGGAGAAGCTGGGGGCTGGGCCTAGGAGAGGGTTGAAGGCCTCCAGGGGGAGGCTCGGGGCTGCTCCAGGGGGAGGCTCGGGGCTGCTCCAGGGGGAGGCTTGGGGCTGCTCCAGGGGGAGGCCCGGGGCTGCTCCAGGGGGAGGATCGGGGCTGCTCCAGGGGGAGCTCAGGGCTGCTGAGCCTCTGCTCCTGTCCCTGCCTCCATGGCCCACATTAAAGTCCCTATCTCTGGGCTCCGTGGTACTGAGTGGGTCCCGGTTGTCAGGGGAGGTGTTGGTCCTGGTTGTACTGAACGTAACAATTTCCCCAGCCCACCTGGCCCAAACCTGGCGGCCGGCCTTTCTAACACAGGACATCACGCGTGCCTATGTAAGCCATGCCTTGTGCTTTATAGACCTCACAGTGCTGTATCAAACTCATCTGCGTGGTTTTTACCCTGTCCACTAGTACATTGAGACTTTGTCTCTACAAAGAGCTGTGTCTCATCTTCCTTTGGGTGCATCCAGTGTCTAGCTCTTAGTAGGAGTCAAATTATATTTGTTAAATGAATGACTGAGTACAAAAGAAAATGGATGAATAAATGCATTGAAGTGGAATGAAATGCTTCCTGGGGAAATTTCAAACTCTAATATTTTATAAATCTACTTTACTCTGTTTTGGTGTAGTCATTCCTATTAAAATACCAGGAGAAAACTAACAATCATTTATTGAGGGACAGTATCTTAAAAATACATGTTTAAATTTTCTCCGTGTTCTCAAGTGTTAGATAATATTATTCACGTTTTAACTGGGAGAAAGGGAGAGCCCAGGAAGATTGAACTCACATGAGGGCAAAGGTTCAGTTCTCCTGGCATCAACTATGTGCTTCTCTTGATCCTCCAGAAAATTCCCTCTGTTAGTTTTTGGTTTCTGGGGATATTTCACAAGGAAATCCCTGACATTCCAATGAGCACAAATTGTGAATAGCCCCATCTTTTGGCTGGTGTGATTGGCACAAATGATCAGTAACTTAGAATGTGTGATACATCCATTTCATGTTGTCATTTTGCAAGAGGATTTTTTTTCTCATCACGTGGCTCTCTTTATATCTTCTAGTAAAATCTTCATCTTTTATAGTATTGAGGTAAATTACTTTTCACCTGAAGAACTCCTAAAGAGAACTGCCAAGGTACGAATAAGGAAGGTAAACAAAATCAGCAAAGGCATAGAGAATTTCAGAGGTAAATCAAGAAAACACATTTAACCTAAAATATTCTTTTCTGTTTAATTCCCCTTGACAATGCCTCTTTCCCTTCATGAGTCACACACCTTCCTAGAGCCTTGCATCTGCTTGCACACAGTTCATTGTTTCTGCTTAGAAAGCCCATCTTTCCCCATTGACCCTACTTACAATCGTTATTCATCATTTTTGACTCAGCTTTGGCTTCATCTCTTCTATGAAGTGATCTTGAGGCTCTCCTAGCAGCACTAAGTCTCCTCCTCTATGTGTCCCTGAAATTTTCAGCATATCTTTAATTTTGCATTTGCAACATTATGTTATGATTATCTATGTTTCTCTACCTACCACTAGATGTAGAATTCTGGAGTTTTCCAAACTTAATCTTTCCTTTGCCAAGATAACAATGATAGTGGCCAGCACATGGCAAGGATGACAGAATTCCTGGTGGAAGAGAAAAGTAGGAAAGGAGAAGCAGAGTGAATAGGAAAATAAACAGGAAAGTGAAAGCATAAAATTATAATACTAAGGAACTCATGGTCCACAGTTGATTTCATTCTTATGGGACGAATGGCAGAAATCCTGGAATTTGAGCCAGAATCCAGCTCCCTGAAAAGGAGACTCCTTCGTGCTAGTTATGACCAATTCTTATGACCAGTTAGTGTAATATTGAAAAAACTAATGGTTGTCATTCTGAGTTTTCCCTTCCCTAAATCAGCTTCCATGTCCCCAAAACTTTGAATACTCTGTTGTATGCCAAGAACATGCAATACTCAAATTCTCATTTTCCTAGAGCACACTAACATGTGTGAAACCATGAGTCACTATGCAATACACAGTGGCACAAAACTACTGAAACTTTCATCTATCATCATTTATGATATTGGCAAGTTATTGCACCTTACCAAGCAAACATTCTTCATTCACAAAATCGGGAAAAGAGAATGCACTTCACTGTTTTGTGGTCAGAATAAACCAGATAGAAAGTGATTTATTTTCTTTGTTGCATGCCTGGCACACACATGCACTTGCAGATATTCCAAAATTAGAAGTTGCTTATGATTGTGTAAGTCTCTCTCTGTCTGTCACAGTTTCTCTCTGCCTTTCCTTCTTGCCTATTCTCGCTCTCCCCGCCCCGCCCCGTATGTGTATGTGTGCATGTATGGGGCAATTACTTTCTGAATTAATGTAATGCAGAGGTCAAAGTTTGGAATATTTTTATAATATTTGAACATATAGATATAGTATCTAAAATAAGATTAGTTGTCTTATATTAAGTTCTGAACTGGGAACCAGAGAATGTGGAGTTTAGTTTCAGCTCTTGTGCTGGTTTGAATTCATTATGTACACCAGAAAAGTCACGTTTAAGTCCTGATCCAATCTTGTAGGGGCAACTGTTTCTTTTAACTGTGATTCAATATTGTAGGTTGGAATTTTTTTATTGTATTTTCTCAGGGAGATGTGACACACCCAATTTGTGGGTATATAGTTTGATTAGATGGAGATGTGAGAATCCACCCATTCCAGGTGATTGGCTTACTGGAAACTTTTAAAAGCTTGCAAACTACCTTCCATACATATTTTGAATTTGGAGAGAACAGTCTAACTTGTTTATGTGATTTCTTCTGATTCTGTGTTTTTTTTTTAATTAGACTTCATCAAAAGTTGTTCTATCATATAACAAACTAGTAGAACTCCAGTGATATCTCAAGACTACTAGGGGAGCAAGGCTAAGGAAATGAGACAGGACAAACACAGCCAGTAAGGAACATCAGTATTTGGAGTGTGGCTCTCTCACCCCACCTCTCAGCTCATTAAAAATGCTGAATTGACTTCAGAAAGACACTGTAATAAACTGCTGTCTGGTGATAGGCAGACTTCTCAAATCACTGTAGATAACTGGACTTCATATCTTTAATAACTCAGTAAAGTACAGTATCGTCCTTCAGATCTAATTCAAGTCGTATCTAATAATCCCACCAGAATGAAGCACAGAGGCATACACATTGAAATCTAAGCAATAATAGGACACAAATTAGGTTCTAGCAATTGGGACATCATGTCAAAATAAATCTCTAGTTTCCTGCTCTGTGTTAGTGAAATGCATCTATAATGAACCCATGGAGGAAAGCTGCGTGTTTGGGAAGCATGTCTATTCCACTTGAGTCTAGTAGCCTCCAGTGTACTTCAAACTTGTGCTATGCATTGTACTCGGCATGTAAGTACAACATGTAAAAATTTTAAAAAGGCCTGCCATTTTGGAAGAAAAAATGGGTTAAGTTCCTCAAGATTTTTCTTCCAGTAATTTTAACTTAAATACCGGTTTGAGTTCCTGACTCATTAAATGTTCATAGCTTGGTCTTGAGAATAAACAAATTCTGGAGTCAATCTTCCTGAATTTGATTCCAAATGTATCATGCACTAGTTTTGTGCCCATAGGCAGGTTGCTTAACCAGCCTGGACCTCAGATCCTCATCTTTCAGACACTGGTGATGATAGATTAAGGTTATTAAAAAGAGGAAATTAATTCATAACTGTAAAAGGCTTAGGAGATTGTCAACCACTAAGCACAATGTGAAGTGTTTGCAAAATAAAGAGTGACTTCTATGTTTTAAGAAACACTGCAATTCTGAGTTTCACAATGTAAATTGAACGTGCATTTGAAAGACAATGGGTGAGTCATGAGACCCAGGAGACTGGGCAGTAATTACAGTTCTGCTGTTGATAAGCAGATGATTTTTTTTCTTCCTTTTCTTGCTAGGATACCCTTTCCCCATCAAAAAGTCATGGGCATGGACAGAATGATATCTAAGAACATGGGTTTAGTGTAACACAGATCCAAGTGGGAATCACAACTCAGCCATCAATTAACCATTTAGGATGTTCAGGTTCTCGTGTCAATGCAGCCAAGTGATGATACCCAGATGTCTGGTCAGGCAAGCACTGGCCTGACCTTTGCTGCAAGGATGTTTTTTGTGGCTGGTTGATAAACTGGAAGTCTGGTGTATTAAATCATCATTCAGTTGATTGCATCTGTAGCTGATTATATCTAAAATTTATGAAGGCATGTCTCCCACCAACAAGATAATCCAATCAGTTGAAAGCTTTTAAGACAGAAAAGAGAATTTTTCACTGCTTCTTCAGCCAGCAAGCCTTTCCTGTGGAGTTTGTCTAGCATTGGAGCTGCCAGCTTCACAGCCTGCCCCATGGATTTTGGACTCTTCCATCCCCATGTCATGTGAGATACCTTCATAAATCTCCTATTAACAGATATCTCCTATCAGTTCTGTTTCACTAGATAACTCTGACTAACACACCATTTGTCCTAAACATCTATCTCACATGACAGAGTGAAAAGGAAAGCACATGTTCATTGGCAGGTGGTAGTATTTAATTAATTTAATTTAATAATATCATGAAATTAAAACAATCATAAAATTTGTAAATCATAAAATTAATTTAATTTAATAATATCATGAAATCAAAACAATTAGCACCATTCATCATATTGTTGTTTAATTATTAAGAGTTATTATTAGCATTAATATTATCTTTGGTAAAAATTCCTTTCTTTTGATCAAATAATTCAATTCCAGGGGCAATAAAACTTTTGTAAATGTTTACATAAATTCAGGGTTCAATAAGTGAGAAAAGAAATGGGCACAAATTGAATAAATATCCAAATACTTATCAATATGCCCTGTCCTTAAACACCAATTACTTGAATCTTCATATTGCTCATTGTACTTGCCTTGGATCAATAATTTTCCCATCAAGAATCTGGGGCAATTCAGAGAAGAAGATGAAAAAGAACAGCCTAAAGAAAAATGCAAACAAACATGATAAATCATGGTATTAAGGAAAAATATCAACCTGATTTTCTAAATAGATTAGACAGTACCTTCTGTTTTGCATTATGCAATTTATACGCAGATTAAACCTGTGTTAAATGAGTGACTGTGTATTAACAATGCAGTTTTTAGCAGTATTCCTGAGCTTCAGACATACATACCATAAGGATAGAAAAATTTCTCAAACCATTTTCGGACTTCTTCTTGGAAAAGCCCCTTTTAAGAGGGATATAAGAAGGAAAATTTCAATGCTAGGCAGGGTTTTCTACTGGAGTATCCATGTTACATCAGATGTAACCCAGTCAGGAAGTTTTTCCTCACATGCTCCAGTGAACCCAGCACCAGCCATGCGCCTTGTCTTGTCTTGCCCTTGCTTCAGCCTCTCCTGCCTTTGGCCCTTGGCTTTTCCTCCTGCCTACAACACCCCACACTCACCCGAGAAGAGCTCCAATTGCCCTTCCTACCATCTTCCTGCTGTGGGGAATAATAAGAATAAACAGCATGTACTGCACCTGAGATTCAATTGTGCAAACAAGGAATGGCTTCAAGAGACAAACTTTCTCTGATAACTAATTACTGTCAGAAAGAGAGACAAATTGTGTTGCTTGTTTGCTGGTTTGGTCTAAATGCCAACCACTATCTCTAGCAGAAATTTTGCAAAATTTCTCTGTATTTTAGTTTTAAAAAATCCTGCTTTCTTTTTTCCTTAAATCTAATGACAATGAAAGATTTAGGGAGTACCAAATTCTGAGCACGTTTCTGGGGGTGAGTAAGCACACCTGCCTGGTCCCCAACTGCTCTGGGATCATGATCTGCCAAGGAAAACAGAAGTCATGCAATTTATGCACAACTCTAGAATCCTACACTTCATAGATGCTACAGGGGAATTAAGTAGAATGAGGAAGTGTATGAGACCTCATTTAGACAGGGGAAGAGGTTAATTAGAAAAGGCCATTTTGAATCAATGTTATTTGGGCTGAGATCTGAAGAGCGATTCAGAGTTTGTCAGAAGTAGTTGAAAACAGTGAGACTTTTCCAAATGGAGACGCGAGATAAGTGAAATACCCACGTGTCCAGGAATATGGAAACTCAGGGAAGTCAGTTGGGTCCCTCAGTAGTGAATGAGGCTGACCGTGGAACAAGGCTGAGCAGAGGAAGTGAGCAGAGACGGTGCATTCAGGCCTTGTAGACCGCGCTAAGGACACGCGATGGATTCTATGCCAATTACAGCAAGTTATCTTTCTCAACCATTGGGGATTTTCATTTGGTCCTAATTCAAGGTGAAAGACTCACCAGGAGCAAATCATATACAGAATCAATTGACTCCTCAAAGCACATTTAAACTCTCTTATGGATGCAGGCAGTAACTCTCAGTAGCTTCTATGAAATCTTTCCATTCCAAAATTATGTTAGCCAATGTTTTATGGTGTGAAACTCTGGGGTCTCAGAGGGACATGAATCTTCCCATTGCAGAAGATCCTTTTTTCCTACAGAAAGGCCCATCTATGGTTAATCTTCTAGTCCATTCAGATGTGAGCATTAATGAGGTTCAATATATCAACTTCCCCATCTTAGCTAGTTTTAAAGGTATATAGGTCATTTATTTCACATTTACTGTGTACAAAATAATGCTTTAATTCCTGGGGGAAACCTGAAAAAGCAATAATATAGCCCCTATTGACTTCATTAAAATTAAAAGTTCTCCTTCATCAAAAGATACTCATCTACGGATAATTGATCTTGTTAAAGTAGGTCAAGACAACCCACCTCAGACAATGCAGCCTCTCCAATAGATGGTGCTTGGAGAACTGGATATCCATAGCAAAACAGTAAAAGAAGATCTATAGCTCACACCCTACACAAAAAGTAACTCAAAATGGACCAAAGATAATAATATTAGAGCTAAGACCATAAAACCTTTAAAAGATAAGGTAGGGAAATATCTTATAAATCTTGTAATAAGAGATAGTTTCCCAGACCTTGCATCTAAAGCATGAGCATTGAAAAGAGAAATAGATAAATGGGATTTCCTCAAAATTAAGCACTTTTGTGCAGCAAATAACTTTTTCAATAAAGTAAAAAGGCAGCATATGCAATGGGAGACAATCTACATATCAGAAAAGGGTCTAACATCCAGAACATATAAAGAGATTCTTCAACTTAGCAACAGAACAGACAACAACCCAATTGAAAATGGGCAACAAGCATGAACGGACACTTCTCAGAAGAAGAAATACAAATGACTAAAAGGCACATGAAAAGATACTCAACTTCCCTGGCTATTAGTGAAATGCAAATCAAAACCAGAATGAAATGTCATCTCACACCCATTAGAATGGCCATTATCAAAAAATCAGAAAATGACAAGTGCTGGAGAGGATGCGGAGAAAGAGGCACACTTATCCACTGTTGGTGGGAATGTCAAATGGTACAACCGCTGTGGAAGGCAGTTTGGTAGCTCCTCAGGAAGCTAAGTACAGAATTGCCATATGATCCAGCAATACCATTGCTAGGTATCTATTCAGAGGACATGAGGGCAAGGACACAAATGGATATTTGCATGCCAGTGTTTATAGTACATTATTTACAATTGCAAAGAGATGGAAACAACCCAAATGTCTATCAACAGAGGAGTGGCTAAACAAGCTGTGATATATACATATGATGAAATATTATGCAGCTGTAAGAAAGAATAAAGTCATGAAACATGTAACAATATGGAAGGACTTTAAGGACGTTATGTTGAGTGAAATTAGCCAGAAACAAAAGGACAAATAGTGTATGATCTCATTAATATGAACTGATATTAATGTGTGAACTCTGAGTGTTGAAGTTAAGAACACAGGTTATCAGGAGATAGAAAGAGGGTAGAGATTGGGCATTTGGTGCTGAAGTAATACAGATTTGCAACAGGACTGACTGTAAAAATTCGGAAGTGTACATTATAAAACTACTTGATCATTGCACAATAGGATAAGTACTGAATGAGGCTGAATGTGGGTATGATTGAGGGAGAAGGGCTGGGGACACGTATGAAGCTGGAAGAAAAGATGGAAGATAAAGACTGAGATGGTATTACTTAAGAATGCCTACAGTGGACAATAATGCTGATTAAATGGGCAAATATAAAAACATTTTCACACGAAAGAGAATTTCAACAGCGCAAGGTGTTAAAAATGGGTGGCGTACAGGAAAACGTGCAGTCAGTGCAAGCTAGGGTTTGTATCCGCAGTAACACTGTAACATGCTTCCCCTGAATGTAACAAGGACATTATGCCAAACTAAATGTCAACAGGCAGAGAACCCTGGGAAGGGATATGGATCCTTTGTGGAAGTAAAGGAAATGTCTTCATATAGATTATGGTGGTGAAGGCATGTCAATATATTTAGGTTGTATGATGTGTGAATAAAACTTTTTCCAGATGAACAGAGATGTTGCGCAGATGTGGCCTCTCTCTCTCAGCCAACACGACACTCAACTCACTGCCCTCCCCCTCTCTACGTGGGACATGACTCCCAGGGGTGTGGACATTCCTGGCAACGTGGGACAGAAATCCTAGAATGAGCTGAGACTCAGCATCAAGGGATTGAGAAAACCTTCTCAACCAAAAGGGGGAAGAGAGAAATGAGACAAAATAAAGTAACAATGGCTGAGAGATTTCAAACAGAGTTGAGAGGTTATCCTGGAGGTTATTCTTACATATTATGTAGATATCCCTTTTTTACTTTAAGGTGTATTAGAGTGGCTAGAGGGAAGTGCCTGAAACTGTAGAGCTATGCTCCAGTAACCTTGTTTCTTGAAGGTGATTGTATAATCAGCTTTTGCAAAGTGACTGTGTGATTGTGAAAACCTCGTGTTTGATGTTCCTTTTATATATGGTATGGACAGATGAGTAAAACACATGGATTAAAAATAAATAAATAATAAGGGGAACGAATGTTAAAATAAATTGAATTGATTGAAATACTATGACAAATGAAGGGAGTGGAAAGGGGTATAGGAAAAAAATAAGGGGAAAAAAGTTAAAATATATAGGGGAGATGGAAAAAAATGAACAGAGAGAAACAAGTGCAAGAGAAAATGTGTAGAAAGGGATGCACTTATTCACTGTCAGTAGGGAAACTGAGGGTGTAGCCCCTTGACGGGCAGTGTGGGGATTCCACAGAAGCCTGGGGATAGAGTTGCCATAAGATCCCATAACCCCATTGCTCAGTATATCCCTGGAGGAACTGAGCGTGGGGACATGGAGGGACATTTGTACACTGGTGTTTGTGGCAGCAGTTTTGGGGATTTGCAGTGGAGGGAAGTGGCCTGAGGGTACAACGACTGAGGAATGGAGGGGAACTGTGGTGTATAATGGACCACTGAGTGGCCACAAGAAGGAATGAAGTTGTGAGGCATGCAACTAAGTGAATGAACCTTAAGGACTGTATGCTGAATGAAATGTCAGGAACAAAAAGACAAATATTACCAATTCCTCAATCATGTGGACTAACTGTAATTTTAAAATTCAGTGATTTGAAGTCAAGACTATGTGTTATAAGGTTGGGGACTTTCATAAAGTGTCCAAAACTGTAAGATCATGCAGCAGTCACAGATATTCAGGAGTGGTAGCTGTTAGGCTTTTAAATTCTGAAATACTGAGCTGTTGTTTATGACCTGATTGTCCCCAGAAACTTCGGGTATTTATGTGAACGCTGAGACTCAGTGTTAGAGCTCTGAAGCTAAGAAAGTCAGCACTAGCCCATACAGGAGCTGCTTAAAAAGTTGAAAAAAGGATCAGACTTCAAGTAGAGATATGAAGGAAATTGATCTGGATAAGACTAAGGTAAATCAGAAAATGGGTAAAATGATATCATACATATTTTAAAACTACAACTTCTCTGTGACACCAAAGGGAGACATTTTTATTTGGTGCAAAATTTATAGTTTTGGCAGCACATTATCTAATTTAACTTGTATGGTAAGTTTAGGTGGATTCTATAAATACATGGAAACTTGAATAGGCTATGAGTTTTTGTTGTTTTGTCCAGGTTAGTGTGATGCCTCAATATATCTCAGAGTAATCTGGGGAGAGAATAAAAAAGTATTTGCAAAGTCCACTTTTAACTGGGGAGAAAGGAGGAAACATTCAGATTCCTCATTTGGAGAATTCCTGCTATTCTGGCAAGTAGTGGGGACAACCAATTCTGTAGGCTGAACCCTCTATCTTGGGGCTCAGCCCTGTGAAGCTTATTCCCACAAAGGATAGGCTAAGCCTACCTAAAATTTGGCCTAAAAGTCAACCCCAGAGAACCCTTTTTGGTGTTCAGATGTGGCCTCTCTTTCTAAGGCAGTTCAGCAGGTTGACCCATTGCCCTCCCTCCTATGTGGGACATGTCCCCCAGGGATGTAAATCTCCCTGGCAATGTGGGACAGAATGCCCAAGATGAGCCAGTACCCAGCATCATCCGAATGAGAAAGACTTCTCCACCACAAAGGGGAAGAGAGAAATGAGACAAAGTTTATGTGGCTGAAGAGATTTCAAACAGAAGTGAGAGGTTAGCCTGGAGTTTACTCTTATGCATTCTATAGATATCCCTTTTTAGTTTGTGGTGTATTGGAGGGGTTGGAGGGAAGTACCTGAAAGTGATGAGCTGAATTCCAGTAGCCTTGATTCTTGAAGAAGATTGTTTAAAGATAAAACTTTGCGATGTGACTGTGTGATGTCTGATGCTCCTTTTATCTAGGGTATGGACAGATGAATAAAAAACATGGATATAAAATAAATAATAGAGGGATAATGGGTAAAATAGATTGGGTAGATTGAAATACTAGTGGTCAATGAGAGGGAGGGAAAATTGGTGCAGGATGCATGAGTTTTTTCTTTTTTCTTTTTCTGGAGTGATGCAAATATTCTAAAAAATGATCATGGTGATGAATATTAAATTATATGATGATATTGTGAGTCATTGATTGAACACCATGTATGGACTATATATGCATGAAGATTTGTCAATAAAAATAATCTTTAAAAAAATGACAAAAAGCACAAAGGTCACAATATGCATAAAATAGCATAGTTATACTGATTAACTGCTTGACAAAATTCTTTCATAACTTCCCCATGATCTTGAGTTGCATATCTTTGAATTCCTATCCTTATGACAGAGACTTTATAATATAATTTTCTACAGAGATAATACAAAGATGGTTAATTGAGTCCTTCCCTCTAACATGGTAGCTCACTTTATTTACTGATGATTATTCATTGAGAGGGTAGAACTGTTTTTCTGCCTATTTGCCAGTTCTCACACCAGCTGCAGGACATGGGTCTTGTCCACCAACTTTTTGACCTTTCCCTTCTTTGAACAGTAGGGTTGATGGCCCCGGGCTGTTTCTTGAGAGGTTGTGTAGCTTGGGTGAGGAAATACATGGCAGTCAATTGTTAGCATGTGCTTCAGGACTTGAGCGAGAGGGGTTGCCACTGCCCATGGCCATGGGTTGAGCCCTGCTCCTCTGCTGCTGGGTTCCAGAGAAGCACCCTATCCCTGCCTGCCTTTGCTCTCACCCCTTTGTGTCATGACACTGAGTGTGTCAGCGCAGGGGGCATTGGAAGCATCTTGGAGAACTTTCTTCCACTGGAATGCTAGCAAGCCCTTCATTAGACATGGACGTGCAATGAAGCCCATTGTCAACTCAATGCCACCCCAAAAGACAGGAGAGTGCCAGAGAGGAAGGGGGACTAAGATCAAATTCTTAACAGGTTGCTCTAAAAATATCTTATTTTTGCATATTTTACGAAAACATTTGAACTTATGAAACCCTCCCTAGAAATGTAACCTCGTCAGCTCCTTTTCGTCACAGTCAGCCTGGCTCAGGAGAGCTTCTAGAGAGTACCATGCCACTGAGAGTTATGTCCACGTTCAGAGCGTCTGAGGCAAGGAGAAGACCTTCTCCCTGGGGGGCTGGTCCTTGGGAGCAGGCCAAGTGGGAAGTCCAACTAAAGGCTGCACTGAATGCCCAGGCTTTCCCTGGGACTTTAACTTGCAGGTGAGGGAGACATGTAGATGGCAACTGTGCCATGTCCATGCTCCGGTATGGCAGAGAAAGAAACCACATTTCTTTCTAAGAGCCTACTACATGTTGGATATAGTGTGGAGCACTTAGTATATTTCTTATTTAACCTTGCAATTATATTGAGGGATAGGTATTATTGAAACTCAGAATAGTTAACTAGCTTGTCTATGAGTGGAAGAGCACAGTAGTAAATGAAAACAAGGAATTCTAATAATGTTTTCTCTGATTTTAGACTGCATAAATTAATAGCAATAATACTATAATAAACAGTAATAAAGATAATGATGAATTAATGATAACCAGAATTGATTAAGGGCTTACCACGTGTTGGTCATAGTTCCAGGTGCTTTACATTGATCATTTCATTTGGTACTTTCAGTGCTCACCAATTTTTCAGATCAACTCCTTATAATACATGGCACTTATTTTGGAGGTAAGGTGGAATTCATATTCATTTTTTTTCCTGCCAAGATCAAAAGTCCATGCTCATAATCTAAATTTCATATTGTCTCTTATATATGCCTTAAGATGCATTAATTATTGAGTATACAAAAAAATAGAAAAGAACAAACGTGTTATTTCTGTCTGTCCTCCTTCTCCCTCTGAGAAGGTGTGTCCCTAGCTGCTAAGGCCACCAGCATTCCTAACTCTGAGTACACCACATTGTCTGTGACAATACCCATCTCAGGAACAGGACCTGATGGCAATGACATTTCACTGTCTCATCAGGCTCTTGCAGCTGGAGAAGTAATACAATGTCATACTGCCTTCTTAGGACACAAAACAGAGGGACCTGACCACCAGCACTAAATAAGCAGAGAAACTGGAATGTGCAGTGATCCACTGGAGATTGCTACTGGCAGTAATAGCATACTTGGCCGGTTTCCCTCTTGGGAGAACAGCTGTGTTGCCTGGTTCTGAGTCTCTCCAAAGGTTTTCGTGTTAACAGGTAAGATGAGCTAAGCAATACATCAGTCACTTGGATGCTTTAATTAGGCCATGAAACCCAAGGACATCACAGCCTGCCCATGTTAATAGCCTGGGAGACACACACCACTCTTAGAAAACCAACCTTAGGCAAGAGTACAATGGGATCATGACACAATGAGATGCAATAAGTCCATGTCATAATTCCACGTAAGTACAGAGAGAAGCAATGTCAATATGGCCCCCACGAAGTACCAAACACACTCTGTTGGCCAAAATGAGTGACTGTTATTTCATTACCATGTACAGATTTATATTCTGTTCTAGGTGGTCTTTTCCATAGAGAAGATTCATTGAGATAGTCAGTGTTAATAAAATCCCTTACTTCTGATAACATTCAGTCTAGAACATACCCACTTCTATACACCCTCCTCCTAAGTCATACAGCCAAAGCCCAGAAGCTATGAGAGTCTTTCCAATACCCCCTTATAGAGATCCCGTGATTCCCCAAGATGTATGTATGTTCTTCCTTTATGCCACAGAGCTGCATAACCAGAAATAATCCAGCACACCAACAGGTGTGTTCCCAGAGATTTTGGCTGGATGGCAGACAACACTCTCAACTGGTTTGAGACCCAAAGTCTTGCTGGGTGGTGTGGTGAAGAAGTGGGTGTGGACAGTCACGAGGGTTCACATCAAGTTCAGGAAATGTAGACCCTACCTTTGAACTTGGGCAAGCCAGGAACACTGAGACTTCGCTTATGGACAATGTAGGCTAGCAATTGGATTGGATCCCCAGGGCATTTTTTTGCTCAATGCCAAGTCAATTGTTAACTTGTGCTAACAATTATATGTCCCTTTAATGACATTCACACTTCAACAATCACCATGATTTAACTAGTAGGAATAATTCTTTCTTCTTACAGATGAGAAAAATGAGGCACAGAGTAGTTAAATAATTCACTATAGTCAACTAGTTAGTGCTGAATTAAAAACAATTCAGAGGTAAAATTACTGACCCTACCACTATTATTCATTTATTTGATTTGCAATTTATTAACAGACTTCATAATTCAACTGCCTTATAAATCTTTTCTCCCCTATTTCTTAGTTTAAGCCAACGGCATAAATACTACCATTATTTGAATTTTACAACTCAAGAAACTGTGACAAGCAGGGGTCAACTAATCTGGCCAAACTCCAAGATTCAGATTAATTTTTCAGCAAATCTAAATCTTCTCCACATTATTCTGTTCCAAAGTTACCTTGCTTCTGATCTTTAATGCCTGAAATTTTATATTTGATTTTAGTCTCTTTGATTCTGTAAAAAATCTGACCATATCTCAGGAACTGTGTTGAAGCTCTCTGTATTTTATAGAATCACAGGACATGCTATAAACAAATTACTAAAGTAAACATCAGGCAGAGAAGTTGCTTATTTGACCAAAGAGACCAAGTGGCAGTCATTACAACAAAAGCAACTAATGTAGTAGTTAAACATTTTGCATTCAAGTGGGTTGCAAAGGTCCCTTTCCTTAGCAAATTCTTGGCTCCCTCTTCAAACAAATATGATTTTCTTTTAAAGTTCTTGATTAAACAAAATAATGCAAACATATCTTTCTCCCCTATAATTCCAAGTAAATCTTTGCATTTGTAAGATTATCAGTGGTGGAGGGGTTACATTTATTTAGGCTTTATTCATAAAATAAAAATCTATAGTGTGCCCACAGTAACACCCGGGAAACTCTGATGCAGAAAGTGAAGGGCCTGTCTGAGGGCTTTAAATCTTAGGCTCTCAATTCAAAATCATTAGTATTCTGAATGGCATGCGGCTCTTTAAAATGTTTCCTCTGGAGAAAATTCTTACTAATAATTTATGGATGCAGTATGTGAAGTTAGGATTTTAGATTCAGACTTTCCTATATTCAAATTCCTATATTCATGCTGTAAGACTGAGGAAAAGGAAAAGTAATTTGAACTCTTTGGTCCTCACCTCAGCTCATCACTTTAAAAGCAAGGATAATATTCCTTATCCTAACTTTCTTAGCATAGGACTATGCATATATTAAGAATAAAAGTACGGTAACTTCTGTAAAATATATGTTTATATGTAGTCTTAAAAGAATTAGTTTCTTAATGATGGTCCTGTTTTTATACTTTGTTGTATTTTCCTAACTTTGGTCAGTAGCCTAGTTTTGATTTTGTTGTGTGGCTCAATAAATGTATTGACATGATGCTAAAAATCCTACAACATTTTTACAACTAAAGTTTTAGTTAATTAAATTTTTAGGCTTTCTAATAAACTTTGAGTCTGAATAACAAAGTACAGATTGAGAAAGGAAGATGTTATCGATTCCTTTTTGTCTCCACTAGCTCAGAACCTAATAAAATTCTTTAGGCTAAAGAAAAGTCGAATCGTGTATCTATGCAATAGAATGAGGGTTATTGGAAATATACATGAAAATGTACTTGTTTATTTCCTCAGTTTGTTTAAGAGAAAATTGAGAAAGAAAAAATAGAAACAATGGATTATAATATTTATTACGTATGTTGAAATAAATATATGAGAAAAATATCACAGAAAATGGGAGGGATTTAAATGGATATACAGTTTCACAAGGTCCTTACTTTCACACATAAATTGGTGCATTAATTTATAGCTGATGATGATAATCTAATGATGCTTATTGTAACCCATCTAATGGTTGCTAAAAGATAATTTTGAGTAAATAAACTCGATTAATCCAAAATAAAAGAGGAGAAAAGAAACAAACAACAAATCAGAAATAAAAAGTTAGACGACAGACCTAAAGCCAACTATATCAACACACATATTAAATATAAATAGTTGAAACACTCAAATTGAAAAGCGAGGACTATACAATGGAATAAAAAAGCAAGACATAGTTTTAAAAGACACATTTAAATATATACAACCAAAGTTTAAACTAAAAGGACAGAAAAGATAAGAAGTGCAAACCC
This sequence comes from Tamandua tetradactyla, assembly GCF_023851605.1. Classification (NCBI taxonomy): domain Eukaryota; kingdom Metazoa; phylum Chordata; class Mammalia; order Pilosa; family Myrmecophagidae; genus Tamandua; species Tamandua tetradactyla. The sequence continues at coordinate 180,650,107 of NC_135332.1, forward strand.
TAAGATTTTTAATATATTAGTACTGGACAAAGCAGTCTTCAAGATAAAGTGTATTAATAGAAATAAAAATAGCTATTTCATAATGATAAAAGGATAAATTCATAAACAATACGCAGCAATCCTAAATAGCTACTTGGCAAATAAGAGAACTCAGTAAAACAAGAATAAAATATTCTCAGAATTAAATGTAGATATAGAAAATTCTATAAGAATAGCTGGATATTTTAATTCTTAAAAAGTAGATAGGAAAATAAAAGTATAAAACTTTGAACAAAATTATTAAAAAATAATCTAAATTGACATTTATAGGACATTATATCCCATAAATGGCTATAGTATATATATTATTATCAAGTACATGCTACAATATCAAATATATTACATATTGGGCCATAAAAAATTCTCAAAAGAATCAAAAGATTGTAATCCTATAGAATAAGTGCCCAAGATATCTGGAAAATTCCTAAATAATTGGATTTTATGCAATATACTTCCAAATAATCCATGGGAGAAAGAAGAAATCATGAGGGACATTAAAACCATATTAACTATATTCTTTAGCAAATCAAAACAAAAATTTATGGGGGGCAGCTAAAGAAGGGTTTAAAAGAGAAATGTATACCTTCAAATTGTTATATTAGAAAATTAAGGAGTTAAAATCAATGTCACACATTTCTGCCTTAATAGGCTATAAAAAAAAGGAGAATGAATGACCCAGGATATTTAGGCAGAAAGGCTTGGCAAAAATAAGAGAATAAGTTGAAAAACAGGAGATGAACAATATATCAACAATATATATTTACGCCTAAAGAGACTGATCAATTAAAAGTAGAAATTACCAATAGCACGAATAAGAGAGGAGAAATCATTTCAGGTATAAAAGTCTTTTTAAAAAAATAAGGGCGTGTTATGACCAGATATCTGACAACAAATTCAAAAACTTAAATGAAATAGACAAATTACATTTAAGACAAAATTTGCTAAAAATGACCAAAAAATGTGAAATTAAAGTGTTTCTCCACAAAGGTTCATTGATGCATTCTAGTGATAGCATCATTCATGAAATAAGTGATACCACTTTTACTCAAACTCAGAAAATATGGGATGAAGAAAGACTTCTATGAGACAATATATCCTAATATCAAAGACAGATAAAACAATACAGAAAAGGGAAAACTAAAGGCCAATATCCCTCATGAAAACAGATTTAAATATCCTTAAAATATCAGTAACTTAAATTATGCAATATGTGAAAAGGAATAATATATCAAAACCCAATAGGGCTTACTGCGGAAATTCAAGGTTGGTTTATTATTCAAAACCAGCCAATGTAATTTATCACATTAAGAAAATATGTATATAATACAAAGAATACTTAATGGGAAAAAAGAATTTTATCTAGCAAGTGGATTTTGCAAATACTAAGGACACAAAATCAAAGTATAAAAATTAATCCAATAATTTATGACTAAAATATAAAATGAATTAATATTTTTAATATTCTCAATTTCACAACATACTTCAGCAAAAATGTAATCAGAGATGTTATGACCCTTGGATTAAAGACCACAGACCATGGCAGAGATAAATTAATGTTGATTTAAATATATACAGGGACATGCCATGTTCATGAACTGGAAGAATCAATAATGATAAGAGTTTATTTCTTCCTAATACATCTATGTCTTTGATACAACCCCAGCCAAGATCTCAGCAAGACTTTTTTTATTGTTAATAGAAGATTGGACACTTCTTCTTAAATATAATTACAATGTAAAAGCAAAAATTCTTGTAATTGTAGTAGAGTTTGGATGAGCTAGTCTACCTGACTCAAGATTTAATATAAAGATTAAGATTAAGATTGTATGGCACCGTTGTAAGGAGGAACAAATACATGAATGGAATGAAGAGACATATAGCACTACGCATTTGTAGTCAACAGATTTTGACAAAGTAGCCAAAAATATACAATGAGGAAGGAGAGATTTTTTTAACAATATTCTTGGAACAGCTAGCTATACATATGGGGAAAAATGATTCTTTTATCTCTGACATACTATACACAAAATCATATAAGATTTATCATTGAGCTAAGCTAAATGCTAAAAACATAAAGTGTCTAGAAGGAAATATCAGAGAATATTTTTACATCCTTGGGGTAGATAAATATCTCTTAGTACTAAGAAAGCAACAAATACAAATTTTTTAAATTGATAAATTTGAGGTCAGGTAAATTCAAAATGTCTGTCTATCAAAATATATCCCTAAAAAACTGACAAGGGAATAAAAAATAAAAATTGAAAAAAAAAAAAAAAACCTGACTAGGCAATGCCAAAACTGGGAGAATATTTTGGCAAAATTTATCAAGGACTTATATTCATAATATCTTCACAAACAAACAGAGATAAAAGCTCATGAACTCAATAATAAAAAGTAATAAATACTTTTTAAGACACAGATAGCCATTTCACAGAGCAGATGTGGAAAACCAATAAGCAAATGAAAAAATGCTCCCCATCGATATTTATCAGAGAGTGGCAAGTTAAACCACAGTGAGATGCCACTACACAAGGCCATTCTCTGGCAAGGATGTGGAGAAAGGGAAGCTCTCTTACTTTGTGGAGAGGAGTGTTGAATGATGGACCATTTTGGAGAAATGTTTGGCATTTACTTACCTTAAGGCTTAGCAATCCAACTCATTGGTATGATAAATAAAGCACAGGCACACAAGAAAAGAATCTAATCGTCCAAGAACCAAGAGCATGAATAGTATCTTTACCTAAATTACATCAAAACTGAATAAAATGGATAAGCAGATGGTATTCTATTCATACAATGCATCAATTAAAAGGAAACAACTATTGATTCTTGCAAAAACATGAATGAATCTCTCAATTATTATGTTGAGCAAAAGGAGAATCTCAAAATTAGTATTCTAAGAAAAAGAAGGCAGACATAAAAGAGTACTTTACGACTACTGTAGGTATTACATGCAATTGTTATGAAGGCTTACAGCAGGCCAATCTATTCTACAGAGATAGCAATGGGTGGTGTCCTAGAGAATGGAGTGGGAGGTCGGAAATGTCTCAGAAGAGCAATTAAAGTATTTTGGGGGGTGATGAAACTTCTACATCTCATTGGGAGCATGGGCTACACGGGTTCATGCATTTCTGAAAGCCCATCAAATGCTATATGTGACGCCAAAGCACTTCACTCTAAGTAAGTTATATACCTCAATATCCTAAACTACTTTTCAATTATATGAAGATGCATATTATTTGGGATTGTCACTGCTTAGTAGAATGAAGCCTCTCTGGGGCTTAGGTCACCTCTTAGTAGCCTGCTGTGAGAAAAGATCAGATGCACTCCGAGCTGCCTTCAGCGCTGAGATTTTTCTGTCTTACACCCGGTTATCAAGAGGCACACAGGCACCATGGGAGAGCGTCACAGTCACTCCACACTCCACAGTGGCTGATTCTCTCCCAAGGGGGACATTGGCTCCGGGGCAGCCAGAGGGCACAGGGATAAGCGGGGCACAGAATTGGATCAGGGGCTTGAAATAACCATGAGGATCAAATTGACCATCCTTCTGACCTTAATAATCATTTACTCATATATTGAAGTCAGTAATAAGACTTCATTCCAATTTAGTCTTCAGCCTCTGCTTTTTCCTTAGAAAAGTCAATTTGCTTGATAAATGGAATAAACTGGTTTAGGAGATATCAAAATTTCCCATCATTGACAGACGCCTAAATTTAGAAGTTCAAAAGAGAACCAGGCCCACCGTGGCAGAGCGAGCAGAGACGCACCCACACTAGTCCTGCTCCTGTGTGCTTTGTGAGGCGCTCTGCCGGTGAGACATGGCCCTGGAGTCACCCTTGTTGTGGTTTCTGACTACAGCTTCCCTCCCAGTACAGGAAGCAGCATCCCCTTAGCAGACGTGCAGAGCACGGCAGGAAAAAGGCACAGGCTGACTCAGTGAATGATTCATGGCCCAAATAGCCAAAGAACAATGTGAGATTGGTTCAGTAAAAGCTGTAGGTTTTAAGAACATACCCCTCTTCCAGCAAACACACACAAGTCAACCAAAATTCAACAACTGGACTTGCAATGATGGGATACTCACATAGAAAAACAATGAAATGTGACCCTGCCATACAGCATACAAAACGCACACACACACACACACACATGCAGTCACACACCCACAGCAAGATAATTAACAATTGCAGTTGTGCTTCAAGTCTTTCTTTATCTGAAGATTCCATGTCCCTCTGCTGACCATTCAGCATTGGTCATTCTCTCAGTGGTGGGCTGGGGCCAGCTCATTCTGGCTCATGAAAGCCCACAGGTAAAGTTCGAGGGTTGTTGAGGATTAAATTATATAAACGTACAATTACCTCATTTTTATACAAACTTTAACACATTGTGTTAAAAACAATAGTAATGAAACATTAGAACTCATCACTTTCTAAGAATTTCTCTACATGGTAATATTATCTGTATCACCTGTATCTGTTTGGTAGAAACAGTGCATCAGTAGCTCAACACCACCCTCAGTGATATCACAATAATTTGAAATTGGCCAAGGGAGGAACATTTATATCACAGAAATTGGAAAATGTTTCAAGTCAGAACATGATTTATTACTTTACTGATTGTCTAGACTTAAGAAAGTGATGGGGGAAATGGTAATAAAGCAGATTAAACTTTAAAGTGCTCCCTGTTTGCAGCCATTACATTTTGAATGGCAGAAAGTATTCAGGGAAGACTCATCTGGCATTAGAAAACTCTTACTCACTTCTTCAAGGATGTCATTGTAATGATGATGAGCTAGGGGACTTCTGATATACCTCCTTGTTTCAGTTTCATCCTACTTGTTAATGTAAATAAAATTATTAACCAAATTTATACCAGCACTACGTTTGTGTGTCAGTGATGTGAATTCTCTGCTTAAGCAGAGAATAAACAAACATTTATTCACAGTTTTGGATCTGTGACAATAGGGTTGGCAATAGAATTATAAAAGGTGTTGGTAGATTTTGTAGGAAATAGCATGTCATATTGAAATTATACAGGTATATGGAATTTACAATAAATGGCATCCTATCTTTTATTATTATTTCTAAATTATGTGCTAGATATCCTTTATATCTGTACAATTTATGATAAAATTAATTTTGTATAAAAATGTATTTTTTTTTCTTATGGAGTTGTTTGTTAGACATTTATCAGCACCCCACTTATTTCCTTTCATTTTTAAAATACTGTCTTCTCCAGCCTTTCCATTCCAGTAGATTGTCCCAACAGAACTCATTTCCTCTCTTTTGACTTCTTTGCTTTTATTGCCCCAAACCAATCTTGCATCTACTACTTTTCTATCTGCATCAGCCCAGTTTGGGACTCATCATCTCTTACTCTGATGTCTGCAATTGCCTTTTAATGGCCCTACCCCTGGTCTGGTGATTCTTCAACAAGCACTTCACTGTGCAGCCTGAACATCTAAATCATACGTATTATCGCAGATCTTCGAGGTTGAAACCCCCAGAGATGCCCACACTGAAATGGTGCCGTGTTGTTAACAGCCTACCCTCCTCTCCAGTTGTGTCTCTGGACATACCTCGCCCTCCAACCATCTGCGCTTTGAGTCCTCTGCTCTCTTCAAGGAAGTGTCTTAGAAGGGGATGAAGCTGGGGCCTGGGAGTAGCTACCTACCAGATACTTGTAAATGCCTCTGTATATTTTAAAGAATTAAAATCATCTCTCAGTAACCTGTTATCCTTATCCCTGAGATCAAAATCATCAAAACTGAAGGTCTCCTTTTTGGAATTTATGGTCTGCCAATGGTGCATTTCCATTGTATTAGCTTTCTGCCTTTGCATGTGAGCAAACATTGAGTGGGGATGGGTGCCAAGGGATGAAGTTAGGCTCTTCACCTAACATGTCATGGACTTGTTCCCCCTCTAACTTCTGGGTAAGCTGTCTATTAGCAATGGAACTTCTTCTTCTGGGTTTGTAATCTAAGTGAGACAGAGGTGAGCAGCTGACGAGCCTCTGACCTTTAAAACCATGTGGTCCTGGTGGAAGGAGCTGCAAGTGCAGGGCAGCTACAAAGTGGTCTTGTGAGAAAAGTGACTACAAGAGGGAGAGTCAAGAGATGCCTGTCCACCAGCTCTGCACTAAAACATCATGATCATGAGTCAAGTCATGTCTGTACTTATGGCCTCTGCTTCCCCATGTACAAATTTAGGGATTTTGAACTCTCACACCTTTGAATCAGCTGACCTTGAAACCATGAGCAAGACAGCTGGAAATCACGACTAAAAGATTCCATTCAGGCCAGATCCAGCTTATCAGGGATTCTTCCTCTCCAGTATCCCAAGTTCTTTCTGAGCTTCTTTTACAGACAGCCAAACTCAGCTGTAAGCAGGAAACAAGAGCATGTGTAGAAACACTTGACATCTGAACAACCCCTCAGATTGGGATAGGACTAAAATCACCTTCCTTGGAACAAAGATTATGGGGATGAGAAATCTTTAGAAGCAGATGAAATGTGAGGGATCCCTCAAGAAGAAGATGAGATGCAGCCCACTGGCACATTTCTACAACCAACTACAGGAGGCCAGTCTGAAGCCTTGTCACTGTCCCCACCTCCGTTTGTTACCATCATAGAAATCTCCTGTAGTTCTTGGATCAGGAAGACAGATTTGAGCCTTGCTTCCTTGCTGGTCTACCTTTCCATAAATCTCTTCTTTTCCCAAAATCCTGGTATCACAGTATTGGCCTGGGTGCACATCAAGCAGCAAGCCCATTGCTCAGTAATAGCCTGCCCTTGAGTTTATCCTAACACAACTTAAAATGTATTTCCTCTTCAACTGCTCAACTGTACCACCTGCTCATCCTACTCTCTTACATCTGGCTCTTCTAGCCATGTTTATTCTCCCATATAAAAGAAAAGCACTTTTTGCCCAACCTTGGAGACCCTTATAGATTATAAAGTAGGACTGTTCTCCACATTGCAATATTTCCCCTCCCCCTAGTGGAATAGACATTTTAAATAAAATCTCTCCTTACATAAGTTCAGGTTTGCTTTTTATGTGACACCAATAAGAGCCATGGGGATTACAATATACTGACCATGCTAACAGAGGTAGTGCTTTGTGACTTGAATTCATTTAGATATGCTTTCTACTCCAAATATATATCTGCACACATGTAACTGGAGCCCTGCTGACAACAGAGTCAGTTGAGCCCCGTTGAGGTTCGGGGGTCTTGTCACAGGAAAGAATTCAGGGATAAGAGAGGGTCAGTAGGAATAAGCAGTGAAATGTATTAAAGAACATGAGAGCGTACACATTTAAGAAATTAACACAGACATGCTCAAGGTAGAGACATGTCTCAAGTGGCATGGGCTAGCTTATTTTGTAGGGAGGTATTGAAGCAGGAATTTTCTATCTTGATGCTTGAACCCCAGTGTCTTCCTTGTTCCAGGAGGAGACGACGATCAATGCTTGGGGAGCTCCATCACACACTCAAAATTGGTTTGGGCAGATGTCTAACAATCTTCATGAACCCAGGCATTCTGTCATTAACTAGGAGGCAGCTTCAGGCCCATGATTTTACAAGCCATATGACTGGGGGGCTTGGTGGCTATAGAGGAAGTTGTCACCCCATGAAGTTTGCAGCTGTGCATTAACTCCTCTGGCACTGAATAGGAACGGAGGACCACAGCCTCCATGCTCTATTCTATTCTGCCTCAACTCCCTTCTGAAAGAGTTAAACAGTCAACCTTAAGGGGAAGCTGAGGCCAAGGGTCCAACTTCCATCATCACTTCCTGCTACTCAAGGGCAGTAGACCCTCCCTGCCAGGGTAATGAAACCCTTTCTCTATTCTCATAAGGGTAGGTGTTCCTGGATACCTTGATATTCATGGGTGAGCATTAGCTTAGCATGGAATCCTTGCTGTCTGCTCGAAACAGATTTGAAAAGCAGGTTAAAATACATGGGCCAAACATAATAATGATGGAAAAAGGAACTAAAGCACCTAGAAAAGGGAGGATTCAAGTAGTTAGGTTAGGTAGATGTGGAAATGGATTCCAGACACTCCAGCATTGTTTTAGTTCATTGGGATTGTCCCCAAAGGTCGTGTATGTCTCTTGAATTTCACCTGAGGGGATGACATAAAAGCAACACCCTGCTTGCAAGAAAAGGGAAGTGCCTCTCTGGGCTGCATTGAGTGCATCCATGGCTGCCTGTTGAGTGCATCCATCGCCATTGCCAGGGAGTCTATTTGGGTCTGGAGGAGCCTAGAGTTATGCCATGGATTCTGGACTATGTGTGAGTCCCAAGGAGAGGCTGTGGTGGAATTGGTGGCTGGTAACAAGTCCTCCTACACCAAGTCCAGTGGCTGCGAGTTTGGTGTCCAGTAAAAGAGGGATTAGGAGAGGAAATTCATGTTTTAGTTGGGAGAACCCTGTGAAGGAGGGGAGAAGAGCTGAATTAGGGTCTGGTAAATAGGGTAGCTCTGGGTTAGCATAAACTAAAGAGCAAGACCCCATCCAATTGTTTGGTACAGTTAGGTAGGTATTACTTTCACAGAGAAAGAATAATCTTTCCTCAGCTTTGAGGGTGACATCAAAGTGTAGGGTAGTGAGAAGCCCACAGATTGCAATATTACAGCTGACTGGTCAGCCATCCAGTCTTAGGATTACTCCACAGGTGTCTTTGCACTTACCTGCCTCTGGAGCATGAAGAACTATTTTGGAAACACTCTTTTGAATGACAGTTATGGATGAAATAAGGGGTGATGGTGCTTCAGGTGCTCAAGGAAAAGAATGCCAGGTGGCTTTTTATTTTGCCAGATCATACTAGAGGAAGATCACTCTGGGGTCTACTGTAAAACACTCTTCCTATTGGGTACTAGTTTTTGGGAAAAGCATGGATTTTGATCTGTTTGGGTAGAACTAGATTCCATCCTCACAGTTAATTAGGGATTGCTTATAAATAGAAGCTGCTACTTCACCTAACGTAGCAGTGAGAGAACAGTTGGAGTCGTGGCAAGAAGCAGGGCACCCTGCTCAGGTGTTCCCTTGGGATGTTACTTTGAGCTCCCAATGTCCTCCATTTCAGTGGACATAATGCATAGATTTCCACAAATCAGGTGGTATTTTCCCAAGTATAGACCTTCAGTGGAATTTGACTTGATCTGGAAAGTGAAGGTGGTGTGGGGGCTATTGTTACCTTGGAGTATAGCACCTGCATATGTCGATGAGCTTTAAATTAGTTTGGAAGGTAAGAGATGCCCTGGGAAGGGGTCTAGGTCCTCTGTGTAATGAAGCCAAGTTTCTGTGCCCTGCAGACTTACTGAGATATAAAAGCTTTGTTTTTGATCAAAATTAGGAAGTTTTCAGCCATTATTTCTTCAAAAGAGTCTAAATCCATTGCAGCTTGGCCCGCCAACAGTACATATTGGAGAATTACAAGTTGGCTGGCTGAGCTACACTGGGTCTAGAAACTTTAGGGCATGTCCAACAATGGGACAGATTGAGGCTGTGGGCAGCATATCTTACAAGGCCTTTTAAGGGACATGTGGAGAGTTTGAGAAGTGCAAGGAATAGTAGAGCACAAAGGAGAAAGAAAGCAACTCTGCTTTTTCAGTCGGAGTTTTAATCCATCTACTGACAGCTGTAGAATTCTTTCATGTCTGGAGGGTCTGCAGGATCATAGCCAGGGAGCTTAACCAAATAGAGACCCCACAGATGGAATCCAACTGGAGATCCCACTGATTATAACTGCTGTGGGAGTGGCAAGAATTACAGGGTACTTTGGGTTTCAGCTGGGCCTGCTTTATTGCCAGGTTTTGGTTTAGACCAAGTCTCCTGGTTTTACCTCAGAAGGGGATAAATCTGCTCTTGGGTAGGAAGAAATTGGGCCTTGAGTTCTTGTATAAGTTTTTGTGTGATTCCTAGGGATAAGAAATACTTGGATAGAACATGGATTTCTGGATCCAACTCTAAATCTTGGGTTAAAAATAGTCTCCCATACATCATTTCAAAGGGGCTCAGCTAGAGGGGCTTCTTTGGTGATAAGCATGTTCTTAGAAGTGCCAAGAGAAAATCTGGTACCCACAGTGTATGGGTTTCTTGATATAGCTTTGATAATTTTAGTTTTATGGTTCTGTTGGCTCTTTCTACCTTCCAGGAGGATTCTGGTATCCAGGCATGATGTAGGTGATATTTTATGCCAAGCCACCCCCTTGAGTTATGTGGTTAACAGAGGCCAGTCCACTGTCACTTTAGATGGAAACAGGCAACACATATCCAGGGATAATTTCTTTAAGGAGCAGCTTAGAGTTTGTATAGCTGTTTCTGTTCAAGTAGGATGGGCTTCTAGCCGTCTAGTAAAAGTGTCTACAAAGACTAGTGTGTATTTTAATCCTTGGCAGGATGACATATGAGTGACGTTAACCTGCCAGTCTTCTCTTGGATGGGTTCCTTGCTGCTGAACTGGGAGGGAGTGTTAGGACTGGCAGCTGGGCTAGGTTTCTAGAATTTGGGTTATTAATGGTATACAAAGCACAACTTCGAGAAAATTTTTTAAAGGTTTTGACCACATTTTTCCTTTCAAATTCTCTTCATGCTAATGGGGTGAAAGCATCTCTGCCTTGAGGGGTAGCCTGCTGGAGGCTTTAGAGAACTTTCCACTAAGCTTCACTAGGCGGGAGAATTTTCCTAGTAAATTCTTCAGTAAATCATCCATTTGCTTTGCATATATACTCTGATCCCTTTGTTAGTTTTTCTTCCTCCCGGGTGTAAATAGGAGTGTGAGGGGAGAGAGAGAGGTCAGGGAATCATGCTAGTGCAGAAACTGGGACCTGGGAAGTTGCTTTAGTGCCTCTGTCCACCTTGCATTTTCTTTGGCCACTAGAGATTGGACTTTTGGTGCCCTGGACAGTGAAGATCACCCTTCAATGTACTGAGGAGCAGTTCAGGTTCCAGCATGTTGAAAATTTCCTATCTGTGCTTGACAGGAGATTTATCATTAGAGAGCAGCCCTCTTTCCCTCCAGAGAGCTGAGTGAGCATGCAGCAAAAGAAGGGCCTGCTTAGAGTCAGTATGAGGATGAACTTTCTTCCTAGTCACTAATGTCAATGCCCTAGGGATGGCTATGAGCTCAGCCTTTTGGGTTAAGGTCCCACTGGGCAGACGTTTTGCTTCTATGACTTCCTGCAGGGACACAATAGCGTATCCTGCTTTTCGAACTTCTTCTTTCACAAAAGTGTTTCCAGCCATAAACTGTTCTAACTCTGGTTATCTAGGGGCTGGTCTTGCAGGTCTGGCCTGCTAGAGTAATTCTGAGCTAGTGTCTCCATGCTTGAGATGTACACTCTCCTGGTCTGGGCTTACAAGCAGCAGGGTAGCCACCTTCAGGGTGGCACAGACTTGGATGTGAACCTCTGGTGTGTCTAAGAGATGGGCCTGATATTTCAGGAGTCTGTTGTTTGAAAGTCACTTAAGTCCTCTTGCCTCCAGAACATCTCTGACTTGGTGGGGAGAATACACTGTTAGAATTTGTCCCCACATCAGCTTGTGGTTTGCATCATAAGTAAGGCATTTGTCCCTACTGCTCTGAGGCAGGCTATGACAGGCTATGGCATCTAACAGTTTTGAAAAGTATGCCACAGGCCGTGGAATGTGTATTAGTTAGGGTTCTCTAGAGAAACAGAATCAACAGGGAACACTTGCAAATATAAAATTTATAAAAGTGTCTCATGTGACCACAGCAATGCAGAGTCCAAATCCACAGGGTAGGCTGTGAAGCCAATGACTCCTATGGAGGGTCTGGATGAACTGCGCAGGAGAGGTTCACCAGCCAAAACAGGAATGGGGCCTGTCTCCTCTGAGTCCTCCTTAAAAGGCTTCCCGTGATTAGACTTAGCATCACTAATTGTAGAAGATACTCCCCTTTGGCTGATTACAGATGGAATCAGCTGTGGATGCAGCTGATGTGATCATGACCTAATCCTGTGAAATGTCCTCATTGCAAAAGACAGGCCAGTACTTACCCAATCAGAAAAACAGCTACCACAACTTGGCCAAGTCGACACATGTCCCTAACCATGACAGTCCACCCCTTGTCAACTTGGCACCTATATATATTTCACCTTAAACCATACTTAATTTCCAAATGAAAACAAATAAGCACACATTTTTTTTTCTTTTACCTAACAATACTCAACTGTCCTGTATATAACTGGAAACACATTAAATCTCTCCAGAATAGGGTGCAAATCCTTAGGCAACATTCAATCTTAAACTTGATATCTTACAACTTAAACAGTATAACATGAACAAAACAGCATTACAGTCCTCATTTCTGTAACTGATCATGTGGTCGAAGTTCATATTTATCACTACCTTCTTCCACTACCCATTTCAGGTTCCCTTTACCCTCAGCAAGCACTTCAGCTGGCCGTGGTTCTTTGCCTGGTGAGGTGACCCAAACCTTCATTCCTGAAGTTTCAGAGCCATTAGTAGTCCTGCCTGGATTGTGTTGTTGCATTTTTCCATTGATTTTAATCACAGGGCATGGTAGTACTAATAGACGCCCTAGGGGATCTCCTATATTCCAAGACAACTCTTCTTTTCCTCCATTATGTAGTTGCAGTCCTATTTCTTTCTGATAGTCAGGGTCAATTACCCCAGACAATAATGTAATCCCCTTCTTGGTGTGTTGATCCAGAGGCATAAGTAGCCCAAAGTGGCCAGGTGGCAATCTTAACTTCCAGTTCAGTGGTATCACTGTTGTTTCTCCTGGAGAAAGCACACCCTGTTTTGGAACTAAAACCTGTAGAACAGCAGAACTCAGGGTAGCAGGGACAGGAAGCAAAAATTTTTCTAGTGGATCACTAGGGGTAATAGTGAGTGGTACCACTCCCATTTCTACCCCTTGGTTCCTGGACCCATGGATCCTGGCTATGGGAGAAACAGCACCATACAGTGGACGCTGATTCAGAGCATACACAGCTTCCTGGAGAACATTACCCCAGCCTTTCAAGTTTTTGCCACCTAGTTGGCACCATAATTGGGTTTTCAAAAGGCCATTCCACCGTTCTATCAATCCAGCTGCTTCTGGATGATGGGGGACATGATAAGACCAGAGAATTACATGAGCATGCGCCCATTCCTGCACTTCATTTGCTGTGAAGTGTGTTCCTTGATCCGAAGCAATGCTATGCGGAATACCATGACGATGGACAAGGCATTCTGTAAGCCCACGGATGGTAGTTTTGGCAGAAGCATTGCATGCAGGGAAAGCAAACCCATATCCAGAGTATGTGTTTATTCAAGTTAGAACAAATTGCTGCCCCTTCCATGAAGGGAGTGGTCTAATGTAATCAACTTGCCATCATGTAGCTGGCTGGTCACCTCGGGGAATGGTGCCATATCAGGGGCTGAGTGTGGGGCTCTGCTACTGGCAGATTGAGCACTCAGCAGTGGCTGTAGCCAGGTCAGCCTTGGTGAGTGGAAGTCCATGTTGCTGAGCCCATGCATAACCTCCATCCCTACCACCATGACCACGTTGTTCATGAGCCCATTGGGCAATGATAAGAGTTGCTGGGGAAAGAGGCTGACTGGTATCCACAGAACGGGTCATCTTATCCACTTGATTATTAAAATCTTCCTCTGCTGAAGTCACCCTCTGGTGTGCATTCACATGGGACACAAATATGTTCATGTTTTTAGCCCACTCAGAAAGGTCTATCCACATACTTCTTCCCCAGACCTCTTTGTCATCAATTTTCCAATTATGGTCTTTCCAAGTCCCTGACCATCCAGCCAAACCATTAGCAACAGCCCATGAGTCAGTATACAAACGCACCTCTGGCCAGTTTTACTTCCAAGCAAAATGAACAACCAGGTGCACTGCTCGAAGTTCTGTCCACTGGGAGGATTTCCCCTCACCACTGTCCTTCAAGGACACCCCAGAAAGGGGTTGTAATGCTGCAGCTGTCCACTCTCGGGTGGTACCTGAATATCGTGCTGACCCATCTGTAAACCAGGCCTGAGTTTTCTCTTCCTCAGTCAATTCACTGTAAGGAACTCCCCAAGAGGCCATAGCTCTGGTCTGGGAAAGAGAAGGTAATGTGGCAGGAGTGGAAACCATGGGCATTTGTGTCACTTCTTCATGTAACTTACTTGTGCCTTCAGGACCTGCTCTGGCTCTATCTCGTATATACCATTTCCATTTTACAATAGAGTGCTGCTGTGCATGCCCAACTTTATGGTTTGGTGGGGCAGACAACACCCAACTCATGATAGGCAACTCAGGTCTCATGGTAACTTAGTGGCCCAAGGTTAAGCGTTCAATCTCCACTAAGGCCCAGTAGCAGGCCAAAAGCTGTTTCTCAAAAGGAGAATAGTTATCTGCAGCAGATGGTAAGGCTTTGCTCCAAAATCCTAAGGGTCTGCGTTGTGATTCTCCTATAGGGGCCTGCCAAAGCTCTCCAGACAGCATCTCTATTTGCCACTGACACTTCCAGCACCATTGGATCTGCTGGATCATATGGCCCAAGTGGCAGAGCAGCTTGTACAGCAGCCTGGACCTGTCGCAGAGCCTCGTCTTGGTCAGGTCGCCACTCAAAATTAGCAGCTTTTCTGGTCACTCGATAAATGGGCTGGAGTAGCACACCCAAATGAGGGATATGCTGTTGCCAAAATTCAAAAAGACCAACTAGGCATTGTGCCTCTTTTTTGGTTGTGGGAAGGGCCAGATGCAGCAACTTATCTTTCACCTTAGAAGGGATATCTCGACATGCCCCACACCACTGGACACCTAGAAATTTTACTGAGGTGGAAGGCCCCTGTATTTTTGTTGGATTTATCTCCCATCCTCTGACACTCAAGTGCCTTACCAGTAAATATAGAGTAGTTGCTACTTCTTGCTCACTAGGTCCAATCAAGATGATATCATCAATATAATGGACCAGTGTGATGTCTTTTGGGAGGCAGAAACGATCAAGATCTCTGCGAACAAGATTATGACATAGGAGAGTTGATATACCCCTGAGGTAGGACAGTGAAAGTATATTGCTAACCTTGCCAGCTGAAAGCAAACTGTTTCTGTTGGTCCTTACTAATAGCTATTGAGAAAAAAGCAATTGCCAGATCAATAGCTGCATACCAGGTACCAGGGGATGTCTTGATTTGCTCAAGCAATGTTCCACATCTGGAACAGCAGCTGCAATTGGAAATACTACCTGGTTGAGCTTACGATAATCCACTGTCATTCTCCAAGACCCATCTGTTTTCTGCACAGGCCAAATAGGAGAGTTGAATGAGGATGTGGTGGGAATCACCACCCCTGCATCTTTCAAGTCCTTAAGAGTGGCAGTAATCTCTGCAATCCCTCCAGGAATACGGTATTGCTTCTGATTTACTATTTTGCTTGGTAGGGGCAGTTCTAGTGGCTTCCACTTGGCCTTTCCCACCATAATAGCCCTCACTGCGCGAGTTAGAGAGCCAACGTGGGGATTCTGCCAGTTGCTCAGTATGTCTATGCCAATTATACATTCTGGAACTGGGGAAATAACTACAGGATGGGTCTGGGGGCCCACTGGACCCACTGTGAGACAGACCTGAGCTAAAACTCCATTGATCACCTGGCCTCCATAAACCCCCACTCTGACTGGTGGTCCAGGGTAACGTGTTCGGTCCCCTGGAATTAATGTCACTTATGAACCAGTGTCTAATAATCCCCAAAATATCTGATCATTTCCTTTTCCCCAATGCACAGTCACCCTGGTAAAAGGCCATCAATCTCCTTGGGGAAGACTTGGAGGAAGAGTAACAGTATAAATTTGTGGCAGTGTAACAGGTTTCTCCCCCAAAAGGACCTGGCCTCCCCTTCATTCAAGGGGCTCAGGGTCTGTAAACTGTTTCAAGTCTGGAAATTGGTTAAGGGGCCGTGACTCTGTGTTTTTGTAATTCAGGTTAGACTTCTGTTCACTTGACCTAGAACTCTTTTGTTTATACAGCTCCAACAAGAATTTAGTAGACTGCTTATCTATTGTACTTCTAGGTACCCCATGATTTACTAGCCAATGCCACAAATCTCTGCGTGTCATCATATAATTTTTACACCTTCTTTGAGTTTGCTGTCTATTATAATAGCCACGTCTACCTTGTCTTTGGTGATTAAGTGCTGCCACCTGGCTTCTGCCAACTCGGGATCCTGTCATCCCCATTGTGTTTAAGGATTCCAGCTCAGTGACAGCAGTTCCTACAGTAATATCTGACCTACAGAGAAGTGCAACAACAGAACTCTTTAGGGATGATGGTGCTAGTCTCACAATTTATTTCTCACTGTTCTGGTAAAAGGTGAATCCTCTGGACATTCCTGGGGTTAAAGAGCAGGCTTTGCATGATAAATCCACTCTAACATTCCAATTTCTCTAAGCCTCTGGATCCCCTTATCTACATTATACCAGGGCAGTTCTGGCATTTCAACCTCAGGTAATGTTGGTCACCTTTTGATCCATGTTTCAACCAACCACCCAAACAAGCTGTTAACACCTTTTCTAACCCCTTGAGCTATAACATTGAATGCAGAATCTCTGCTTAGTGGGCCCATATCAATAAATTCAGCCTGATCCAGCCTTATATTCCTCCCACCATTATCCCACACTCTTAAAATCCATTGCCACACATATTCCCCTGATTTCTGTCTATATAAATTGGAAAACTCACACAGTTCTTTTGGAGTATAACATACCTCTTTATGTGTGATACTTTGTACCTCACTTTTAGGGGCCTGTTGGGACTTTAGTCTAGTTATAGTTCTGGAAAAAATGAGGGGTGGTGGGGGTGGGTCATGAAAAGAATTAGAACTATCTTCTAAGCCATTTGCTTCAGGGCCTTCATTTGCAGTTTCATCTGGTGAAACAGGATTAATCACTCTAGGGCTAATCCCTTCAGGAGGAGGTTGAGTGGCCAACTCCTCAAGGCAGGCTGGAGGTGGGGCCGCTATGTCCTCAGGGCAGACTATTACAGGGTTATCTAGAGATGACTCAGCATGGCCTAGGGTTTCAACCTCGCCCCCAACATCATTATCAATCCATATGTCACCATCCCATTTTTCAGGGTCCCACTTCTTTCCAATCAATGCCCTCACTTTAACAGCAGACATCATGCAAAACTGAGATTTCAGTTTACATTGTAAAGTTGCTACTCTAACAATAAGATTCTGAGTCTGATTTTCAGAGATCTCACGTCTACGGCTACAGGAAATAAGATTTTCCTTCAGTATACTAATAGAAGCTTCCTCATCTTTCACACGGTGCTTAAGATTCTCGTTTGAAGCCTTAAGCCCATCTGTTTCACCCCTTAATGTAGACGGTGTATCTAACAACAACCAACCAACATCTCTATAACTCTTATTTCTACAAAACTCTGTAAAGGTGTCAAAAACATTATCCCCCAGAGTCTGGCTTCGTACAAGCGAAGCATTAGGAGAATCGAATGATGATAGTTTGACTATCTCCTTTGCAAATTCACTCCATGGATTGGGAGTGTCATTCTGATTATGGGAATCAGAGTCCTCAGTGTCTCTGTGTCCAGTCAGAGTAGAAAACCATTCATAAAAACCCATTTTTAAGATTCTGTTTCTTAAGAACCACTCCTGGTACCAAGATGTATTAGTTAGGGTTCTCTAGAGAAACAGAATCAACAGGGAACACTTGCAAATATAAAATTTATAAAAGTGTCTCACATGACCGCAGGAACGCAGAGTCCAAATCCACAGGGTAGGCTGTGAAGCCGATGACTCCGATGGAGGGTCTGGATGAACTCCACAGGAGAGGCTCACCAGCAGAAGCAGGAATGGGGTTTGTCTCCTCTGAGTCCTCCTTAGAAGGCTTCCTGTGATTAGAGTTAGCATCACTAATTGTAGAAGACACTCCCCTTTGGCTGATTACAAATGAAATCAGCTGTGGATGCAGCTGACGTGCTCATGACCTAATCCTGTGAAATGTCCTCATTGCAACAGACAGGCCAGTACTTGTCCAATCAGATAAACAGCTACCACAACTTGGCCAAGTCGACACATGTCCCTAACCATGACAGAATGTTTCCAGGCTTTTTTGTTAAGACTCCTAATGCTACTCCTTTCTTTTCAGCTGCATATAACTAAAAAGGATGATCTTAGAAATTCAGGCCCGGGGCAGGCAGGTGGTAACAGTGCCCTTGTGGCTGGTGAAGCCAGTGATCTGCACTGCTCCCCATTCTAAGGGAGCACTATCTAGTTCCCCATTGGCTTCATACAGAGGCTGTGCAATTTCCCCAAATCAGGATATCCAGATTGTGCAAAAGCATGCCATCCCCAGGAAGATTCTTAATTGCTTCTTTGTCTTAGTGGGTGGCAACCAGAGTATAGCTTGGACTCTCTCAAATGATAAGGAATGCTCTCCTGGGGTGATGATAAATCCAAAGCAAAGATTTTTTGCAATGCAATTTGAGATTTAGAAGGTGTGCTGGTTTAAAACTGTTATGCACCCCAGAGAAGCCATGTCATTCTAATCCAATCTTGTGGAGCAGACCTATTATTGGGTTTGGACTCTTTGACTGGGCTGTTTCTGTGGAGATATAACCCACCCAGCTGTGGGTGGAACCTTTTGATTAGGTTGTTTTCATGTAGATATGACCTCACCCATTCAAAGTGTGCCTTAATCTCCTTACTGGAGTCCTTTAGAAGAAGAATATTTTGGAGAAAGCACAGGTGCTTGGAGAGCCAACACAGAGAGCAGAGAGATGAAGCCAAGTGAAAGGTGCCTGAAGAAAGGAAACACTCCAGCAGGAGCCATTCCAGGAGAGAAAGGCCAGTGGACATTGCCATATTCCTTACCATCTGACAAAGAAACCCTGGACATGATCTGCCTTTCTTGAGTGAAGGTATACCCTTATTGATACATTAATTTGGACATTTCCATGGCCTTAGAACTGTAAACTTATAACCTAATAAATCCCCTTTGAAAAAGCCAGCCTATTACCGGTATACTGCGTTACAGCAGCCTTAGCAAACTGCAACAGATTTTCGTACCAGGAGTGGGGTGCTGTGATTTGCAAATACCAAAATTACTGGAAGAGCTTTATAAATGGATAAAGGGAAAGTTCTGGAAGAATTGTGATATGATGGATAGAAAAAGCCTGAATTGATCGTAAGACAATGTTGGTAGAAATATGGACTCTAAAGATACTTCCAATGAGATCTTAAAGAGAAATGATGAATATGTCATTGCAAACTGGAAGGAAGGTGACCTCTATTTTAAAATGACAGAGACTTTGACAAAATCTTACCGTAGGATGGAAGGCAAAATTTGAAAATGATGAGCTGGAACACTTAGTTGAACAGATTTCCAAACTAAATGTGGAAAATGCAGCCTGGCTTCTTCTTGCAGCTCATAGTAAAAGGTGAAGGAAGGAGATAAGCTGAGAAATGAGCTCTAGGGTATTAGGAAAACAGAAACTGATCACTTGGAATATCCTGAGCTTTCGGAAAATAAGTCCTCAGAGAATAGTGCCCTGCCTGAGGATTTAACCAAATGTAGAACAAGTCAGCCATTTCAGTATAAGCCAGGATTGGAGATGGAGTTATCCAAAATGGATTTGTAAAAGGTCCTATATTTGATGATGTAGATTCCTGTATACTGCATGAAAAACTGGCAAGAATGTTGTGGAACTTGTACAAATAGAACCATTGCCAGTCTGGACTAAAAGGGAGAAGTTGAAAGAAAAATTACTTCAGAGGCAGAACCATGGAGACTAAGATCTGGAGCCACCAAATGTCAGGCCAAGAGAACGGATCCTCTCATGCATGTGTATAAGGTGAGTGTGCCCCAGACACAGAGGGCAGGCAGAACAATGTTGCATCTTTCCTTTATAGCCCTAGTACCAATATCAATGCCATGCTCTTTGCATGGGCTCAACAAACACAACACTTATCAAGGAATGAATAAATCCAAGATCTCTTTTTGGGTCAAGAGAAAATTAGGTAAAGTTACTGAAACAGTGATATTAGAACACTGCCTTACTGGGTGCCTGGAATCTGGATCATTTGGGCTAAAAATCACTGCTTACCATGCAAATGTGTAAAGTCCCTTGGCTTTTTGTGAAGTCATCAGCAACTTTTAACACCTTGACAAGAATTAGTGTTTTTGAGCAGCTACTTAGGCAACTAATGGAGATGGGCCCTAAGGAAACTTAGACAAGACGGGTGAGAAAATGGTTTAAAAGAAATGAAATTGGGAAAAATCTCACTCTGACTTTCATAAAGCACTCCCTTTTTATCTCTTCACAATAATATAATAGACACTGTACTGGTTGCTGAAGACATAAAGATGCACAGTCACTGCTATTGAGGAATTCACAGTCCAGTGAGGAAGCCAGACAAGATGAGCAAATGCCTGTAAAGCAATACAATACATGTCCTACAAAAGGCCATTATTGAACACAGAGGCAGAACACTCTAGGTTGGTAATGGTGTCAGATAAGAATGTACAAGGTCGGGGAGAAGCTTACCAGGTTAAGGAAGGTAAAAGGGTATTCCTAACACTGGAAAGAGCACAATCTTGACTGTCTAAAGTATTTAATGGATAATGCATGTGAAAAGGACATGCAAACTGGAAAGCACTTCTAGCAGCTGAGAAGTAATAATAGCCCATTAAGCATAACAGACTCATTTGTAGAATAAGAGTCACATGCCTGACTGTGGGTTATTATTGTATCAAATGAAATAATGGATGGGAGAGCAATTTGTAGACAGTGTGATGCAAAGGTAAAGTGTGTTATAGCAGTATAAGCAGATATGGAAGTGCTCAGAAAAGTGCTAAAGTCCCTTCACTGTGTTACTAGGTTCTGTGGGATCTGCCCTGCCCCACCTCTCCCTGCACTGACCCTTCCAACCTCGCTTTTATTCTTGGTTCAAGAATGCTTCTCTTTTGGCTCCTTCACATTTGTTTTTCCTTTTTTCTGTTTCATCCTCTAAATATCTCCACAGTATTTTCCTTCATGATATTTAGGTCTGCATGCAACCTAAACCTCCTACTAGGAACCATTATCCTCGTCAAAGTCACCGGATAGTCACTCACACTCATCACCTTTTTCATTTCTTCACTAAATGCAATTCTAATATGTATTTGTCAGTGTACATATAAACTGAATGCCTCCCTGCGGGAGAGTAGGTGTTCCAAGAGACAGAGGCTTGGTCACCGCTTTATCCTCAACATCTAACACAATGTTTAGTGCAAAGAGTTTCCAGTAAACTTTGGATTGATCAATGAATGAATTGATCCCTGTGGCATGAAGTCATCATATCACCTTCCAGATTGCTTGGAGGATCAATTTAGTGAACAAGAGCCTAGAAAAATGTTCCCAAATATTTTTAAAAAACGAGTCTGTAATGTGTAAGTATATAATGCCTCACCTGTGCAGGTTAAGAAGTCACAGAACTGTACAAATGGAGAGATTTTACATTTGGCTGACAAGTAATTTAAAATTAGGAGGCACATCTTCAATTTTTCGAGGTAACAGAAATACTAGCATTTGAAGCAATTGTCTGAGTGGAGATAAAATTTTATCAAGAAAGCCCTAGGGCATGCTGAAAGCCATAAAATTCGTGCCCTATTTCCTCTTTGAATTCCCTTGTGAGCTTCCTCTTGTTATCTTTCACATTTGAAATTTCCACCAAGGCAGCTGGTCCAGACAGCAAACAAGCCACTAGTTCATCATGTCTGACCTGATAGAAAACAAAGCCCACCTGCCCTGAACCCACCCCTATAAAATGGACAGTTCCTTGTACAGTCAACAGGAGTCAAACTAACTTCCTTTTTATGCCTGTAAAAATCATCTGCCATCCTTAGAACCCCAAAGCTGCCTCCATTCTTGCATGTGATCTGGCTTCCTTTGCTGTAGCAAAACTTTGATGTCCAGAATAAAACAGTGCCGTCTCTAAACTTTACTCCAATTTGTCTTTTGACAGCTGAATATTTAGTCTGTTTCATGTGCCATGGACAGAAACATAATTATACTTCAGTTCTATTTTCCTTGGCTTTTCAAGAAAAGATATATCATTTGCCTCTTACTCTCAGCTAGTAGAAAGAAAGTTGTCTCATAGCCAGAGCCTTTTTCTTCTCCAGGTATCCAGTTTTTTCAGACTTCACCTTGGATGGATTATTCCTGCTCTTAGCAAACATCCTTCCTATGATCTATGAACGTATTTATCTCTGTCAGGGTGCTGCGACCTAATCACCAATTCTCTAAGGCTCTTAGGAGATGACATCTAATTTGCCTTCCCTCGAATTCTCAGGCATGCTCCTGTTTGTTCATTCCCCAATAGTAGTTCCTCCTTCACTCAAATGTCATATCTAACCCTTTGCAAAAGATTGTTTCCAAGATTTATTATTCTTTTCCAACTCATTTCCTTTCTTCTTTCTAATGACATGGCACTCAGAATGGGGCTCTTCATGCACTGCTTCGGTCACTGAAATAGTCGGCACAACCCCAGAGCCAGTCCTTGCTTTACAGGATCACTAGGGCTGACTGACCCTGGAGGGGACACACTGGCTGATGCGAGGATGTCAGGCACACCTGCAAACACATCATCTGTATTGCTCCTCTTCATAATGATGTTTATTTTTTACAACCCTTTAGGATTGATTCAATTCCTTGTGTTACCGAAAAAAGAACACATTTACTCAAGGGTGTAGTGCAAGCAGCCTCCCCGAAAGCATACCGTGCTTCCTCTGCTGTTTTCCAGACAGGAGCACTGGCCAGAGCTTGCATTCTTTCCACATAGTTTATTTGATTGTCACCACAGCCTTCTGTAGTTCTTATGATCCCCATTTTACAAATTAAAATGGGGTAACAAAAATAAGTTTCAGAAAGAAGATGGGATTGGCTTATGTTCATGCACTGAGACAATGGCAAGATTGGAATTCAAAATGATTAACTTCATCAGAGTTCCCTGGCTATTTATTTTTTTCCTCAGACTGTCTCCTTTGACTCTATTTGTGTTGTTACATACCTTAGAATAGTCTTCCTTCTCAAAGGACATGGGATTGCTTCATAAGATGCAATAAAGAAATGCATAAGACGCAAAAAAAGAAAAATTTGCATCCTGACAGCTTGCCAAGAAAAAGAAAGAATGCGACAGAGGCATGGCCATAGCAGAGAGCAGACCCATCACCTGGCACCTGCCCCAATCCACAGCTTCCTTTACAGACTTTTAAGTCAACACCTATATAGGAAGGCTCACTGCAAGTCTAGGGCCTGGACACAGGAAATCCTCACACAGACATGTGTACTCACAAGTGTAAATTCCCTAGAGGGGAACTTTTTTCAGTACAGAAGTGCCCAATGTAAAATATTTTGGACACTTGAAGATAGAAATAACCACCAAGTGAAGTTGAAGTATAAAATAACTACTAAGTGAAGTTCAAGCATTATAAATTCAACAAAGGCTCCAAGAATCAAAGAACACATCTTGAAAAATATGTACTTGAAGATATTCATAGCATTGCTGGAAAATTTTTAAGACCCACTTGCCTTCAACCATTTTCTCAGAACTTATCTTTTTTTCCCTTAAAAAATGAAGGAATTGTGGGAGTGCACCATGGACTTCTTGTGCAGTTCCTTTACCTGAAACAGGCTGACTGGAAAGGAGGTTCTCTTTTCCCCTTTCCCCTCATTCCTTGAAGTTCCTAGAGAAAATCCCAAAGACCCATTTCAATCTTAAGGTCTTTCAGAAAATTTACCCATTGTCTCAGTATTCTCAATATCTAAAAACGCGCTTGACACATTATAAGGGCACACACATAAATATGACGGAATTAATGAGAACACCCATTCATTAGTAAGTGTATCTGTGAAATGTAAATGGGAAACCAATGAGAGAAACACAAATAGCAGACATGGGAATGATGATGTCGTTTCTAGACTATTTCCCTTCTAGTCATAGTATGTTCACTCTTTATTCACCAACTGATATTTTTAAGTACATATTTTATGCCAAGGCAAATGCCTTGTTGTGGCTTTGTTAGAGGTGAGGGCTTAGGGATGTTGCCTCCTTCGTGGGAGCTGACAGTCTGTCAGAGTAGATGAACGTCAATCTAATAACCATTTGGGTAGTGAGTGATTTTTTGCAGATTGGGGTGGAGGTGGGAGGTGGAGAAATAGATGCTAAATGAGAAAAATGGGCTGAAAGTTTTCTTGTTTAGATTGCGAATGAGTTGGGTGAGCATCTAAGAAAAGTCTAGACTGTCTAAACCTTTGCATGTGAACTTAAGCAGTGGTCTGAAGGATAAAGGGGGTCTCAGCAGGGAGCGAGAGGAGCATTCAGCAGGAAGAGTTTATGGAAAGAGGCCCTGATGCCTGGGGGCGCATCCACCAGCTGTGGTGGACACAGGACCTAAGGCCACATGACGTCAAGGGGTCCATGAACATGTCTTAATTTCTTTAAAAATCAGAAGAAGAAATGAATGTACTGCTGCCTGGATAACATCCATTTTCATACCAATGCTGTAGTAAGTTACACATTTTAATACATTTTTATGGAGAAAGGGGCCCAGGAAGGAAAAAGTGCCCCAGCTCGTGGAAATTATGATGGATCTGTTCTTGAGGTCTTGTGGGAAATAAAGGCTGAAAGAAGCTGGTATTGAGGGATGAAGTTGGCTCTGCTGCAGGAGAGCCTTTCAGTTCCCTGCCATCCCTCCTTCGCTGGTCCTGAGGAGGAAAAATGGAGAAATCCTTCCTGTCACTCTTCTGAGACTGGGGTACCCCAAATGCTTTTTAACCCACTTTCTGCCATCATCCACATCCCAACCCCATATTAAAGATGGCAAATGTCAGTCAAGGTGCGATAGAAAGAATAGTGCTGGAACGTAAGGGAACATACATTTTCATTGAATTGAACAAGTGAGTAGTGAAACAAAATCATCTTTGTTAACTTAGCTGGAGCTGGCAAGAAGTGACCACAAAGTTCAGGCAAAAGAGCTATTCTTTGAGATTCACTTCAGTATTGCTTTAGCAATTACTTGTACTATGCTGGGAAAAGAGATATCGATGAACTGAATTCCAATTACCAAGGAACAAGGAATCTTCAGGGGGAGGGAGGCAAGCATAGGTTCAATTCACCATAATTCTGAGTGCAAGATTCTAAATATATAGTGCACACAGGATGCTGTTGGAAAACAGCAGGAAGGAACACACTTTCCCTAATAGGGGCATGACTGATGAATGAAGCATAGAAATGTAGAGAAAGTGGAATGGGTCTTTCTGTCAGAGGAAATGGTTTGGCTTGCAATAGAATGGCCAAAACAAATGTGGATGGACATGGGGAAGGCATAAGGGACCGTAGAGTAGACTGGAAATTGGGTTTAGGATAGCTTCCCAAGGTTAATTGATCATATGGCACCGTCTGTAGAAAACTGGATAGTTAGACAAATTAAATATGTAAACATAAATGTGCAGAAACATTTTTTTGTAAACATTACCGATTCATATAACACTCTCATTTCCTATCAAACTAGAGACCAACAGTCATGGGAGCAGTGCCAGACAATGAGCCCAGTTCAGGATGTAAGACTGTAAGAATCTGGGATGGTAGGAAGGGCAGAAGAGAGAAGAATCACCATAAACGTTTTGATTTTGGCATAGGGGAAAACAATTCCATACATATCAAAATGCCTGAGTATGATTAAAGGAAGATTATATTTTAATTGGTATAATTATTTTAATATGGATGAGAGCAGGGAGCAAAAACTCACTTGAAAAGATTTCCTTCAAAAACACTGTTTCTAAAATGGAACTAAAATAACATGCTTTATTCATCTAAAAAGTTTACTTAGCTGGAATCCTCTGTTTCCTAGCAATTGATACAAATAGTGTATTCTACTTTGATCTTAGTTTCTTAATGTGGATTATAAAAGAAAGAATACATGATTCTATCATTCTTTTTCTCACCTGCAGACCTTACTAAAGTTTCAATAATTTGTACATCAGTTTCAGTGGTGCTTATTTTATTTCAGAAAACATACAACTGTGTGAATTTCCATATCAGAACATTTAGTATGTCTTCATTAAAATATAAAATTGCCATCCAGAAAAAAAACGATTATTTTTCAATTTGTTCAGATGTCAGCACATGAATGATCCCACTCAATTCTCAGTCCTGAAATCATTTTGTCTGCAAGCTGAGATCTAGTAGAAATCTCTCCGTGAGTGCAAAGACAGCAAGTTTAAGATCACTTGACTGGTAGCATTAACCAAGAACTTGGCATACCACCCAGGTTTCTAGTCCTACCCAATTCAGTTCAGCAACATTGAACAAGTAATTCATTCACAAAATACTGTTACTGATAATATAGTGATTTCTCAACCTTTATTTCAGAAAATATACAATTGTGTGAATTTCTATATCAGAACATTTAGTATGTCTTCATTAAAATATAAAATTGCCATCCGGAAAAAAAAACCGATTATTTTTCAATTTGTTCAGATGTCAGCACACGAATGATCCCACTCCCAACCTTTGGGAGGCATAAACATGGACAGTTTTCTTTCCTCCCTAACTACCTCTTATGCATACCTCTTCTTTCTAGATAGATGCAGGGAAAATGGGTGGCTCTCAGCCTTGTTCCAAATTTTTAAGGAATATTGTTTATTCCAAAGGTCTCATTTTGCTTTGGAAAGACAATATTATCATTTCAAAGTTCAGAACTCCCTTCATTCCTCCCTTGAAGATACATCTTGGTGGGAGTCTGAAGTTGACTCTGCAGAAGCCCCATTTCCTTCTTTCCAGTTCCTGTCATTCTAGTTTTGGAGTAGAAACGAGGGATGGGGACAACAAAACTTCAACTTATATACTTTTCTATTATTGGATTTTAAACCATTTCTGTTGGTTGTTTGGCTTTTCTCACATTGGGGTTCCATTGGTTCCTGGTAAGTGGCAGAGATCTTTCAGGTAAAAAATTTTAACAAGTCCCACATCAAAGAAGAAGGATCCTGGCTTTGACACCACATTTTGTGTCCTCTTTCCCTTGGCTTAGGAAAGAGGACTTGATATCTTTCTCTCTTTCAGCCCACCCCCTCACATTGGTTGGGAAAGGAAATGCAATGGAAGTGGGAGAAACAGATCTTCTGAAATGGCCCCTCGTGGCCATGCCCCCAGGTGCCTCTGGAACAGGTGTTAGAGATTTCTGTTTGTTTAACTTAGAGCTTTTTGTTTTCTGCTTTGGTACCAAACAGAATTTCAGGTCAAACAAAAATAATAGAATAATCTTACTTGCCCTCTAGCAATCTAATGTAATACCACTATGTGTTAAGACACCATACTTTGTGCTCCTAAAATGGTCACTGATTAGTGGGAGGGATGGATTATTATAATGAGACTTCAGAGCTCTGCTAGAGGTCTGCTCAGGCACTAGACAAGCACCAAGGAGAGGGATTTAGCTCAGTCTTGGTGTCCAGGTAAAAAGATCTGAAAGGATTGACATTTAAGGATGTCTATAAATTACCTTAGAAAGGAAGATAAGAAGAGAATTCTAATCAGGGGGTCAGACTTGCAAAAACAAAACAAAACAAAACAAAAAGCATGCTATAGGTAATGACATAATGTTGATCTCAAGATCTTGGGCGCCTGAAAAGACGTCATGAGGTTGACCTCAGCACATAGATAATTTGTCAGATGATAAAGTGTTCTAATGCTAAGTGAAGGAGTTTGCATTTAGGATTCAATGGAAAATTCTAATTCAAATAGAATCATTCAGGGTCTACTGGGAGATATACTGGGGGAAGAGTAAATGCTAACGAAAATTAGCAATTATTAGCAGAATTTTTATTGTAGATTTCCATTAAGTATTTGACATACATTACTTTTGGTCATCACTATACACTATACCTGTAGATATTATTTTTCCACTTTCCAAAGAGCAGGTTGAAGCTCAGAGTATTTATGTAGATATTTGGGGATCATAAAACTAATGAGAAGGAGAAACTGAGGGATAGTTCACTGCATTTGAATCAAGAGTAGGGTTGTCAGATTTCTACATGTGACTTCAACAATGACTGTCGGTCCCTTTCGCTGGGTCTGGTCATACAGGAGGAAGGGAATAAAGAAAGAGACGTGACTGTTAATTGAGAAAATCATAACATGTGCCATGACAGAGGTTTATGTAGTGTCATGGAGAAGTTCCAAATAGGCAGAAATTAAGTGTACGTTAGATTAAGAATAAATGCTGGGTGAAATAGGAAATATCAGGGATATTTTACAGGATAAGGGGTTTTGAAGTAAATGCTGAATGGGAGGTTGAGTTTTGGGAGTTGAAGAATTAGAGAGCGCCTCTAGGCTTAAAGCATAGCAGGAACCATAAAGCCTGGTGGAGAGTTGATACATTTTCAAAGGACGGCCAAAGTCTGAAGCAGTCATATTTTTATTATTGTTCTACTATCATTTTTAAGACCATGGAGATGGGAATGAAGAAATTGACAGAGGCTAGGTAATACTTGGCTTTATCTGCCATGCTCATATTGGGGTTTTATTGCCATGAAAGGAGTAAACATCCAATAATGGTAGTGAAATTAATTCATGATTCAATGGGCAGGTTTGTTCCTTTCTGTAATTATGTCTTGTTGTGGTTGGTGGAATAGTGGTCTCCAAAAAATGTCAATATCTTAATCCCTGGAAACCATGACTATGTTACCTTACATGGCAAACACGACCTTGCAGATATAATTATTACTCTTGAGATGAGAAAAATCTGGATTATCTGTGTATAGCCAATGTAAGCCCAAGGAATTTACAAGCAGGAGGTAGGAGGTCAAGAATCAGAGATTCTTAACATGTGGAGATCAACATCTTCTGAAATTCACCACTTATCCAGTCAACAAAGTAGGAATTTCACTTATGTTAATATCTGGACTTCAGCTACATCTGACCTGCCTCCAACCTTCAAACTATAAAATAATCAATTTGCGTTGTGTTAAGGCTCTAAGTTTTCCATAATTTGTTCTAGCAGCAATAGGAAACAAATACACTTGTGGAGATCAACATCATCTGAAATTCACCATTTATCCAGTCACCTAAATAGGAATTTCACTTCTGCTAACAGTGGGATCAGTTTCAGGCCAGCTCTCCTGGAAACCAAAAAGTGATGACACACACATATGCATGCATATACTTCAAAACTGATTAAAAGCATTGAATAACTAAAGCTGTAGTAAAGAATTATGGGACAAAGCTCTAAAGAAAGCCAGAACCCAAATTGTCAATAGAATGTATTACTGGACTTTTCTCCAAAGTGTTTTTGCCAATTATAACAAAGTTGAGCAGTTGCTTGACTGCCTCATGGACAGAGGCCAGCCTTAGAGCCCAGGCTGTGGTAAATTGGGAATTGATTGAGGCTGGGTATTCCCAGCATGTTAAGTTGAGACCACAAGAGGGTACAAATTAGAAACACATCTTTTCCAACCTTTTACCTGCCTCTGGTGGTCTTGGAGGAAAATGACTTTCTAGGGGCCAAACACATCTGAAGGGATTAGAAGTGAGAAAAATACCTCCAGCCAAACTCCTGCATAGGTTTGCAACTCAGATTAAGTACATCGAGTGGACCAGATGAGCCTAATTGCGGTTATCACAAATCTTGAGTAAAGTGGCTGCAGGCTTTTAACCCACTATAAATGCAAAAGCAAACTTAAATCCTCTGTGAAAAAGGCACCTTCATTCTAGGCTTCAAAGAATCCCCTCAAATATTTGTACAAAAAATTATTCAGTGCACACTAAAAAAAACCAAATAAACGAAAGTAAGAGCACTGGAAAACAAGTCACCATGAGAAAGAACCAACAGAAAATACCAGTGGAAGAATCTGACCCTCAAACCTTCTGATATTGGAATTACTAAGCATAGAATATAAAATAATTATGTTTACTGACTTTAAAGAAAAAAAAAGACAAACTAGAAATAAGTACAAGTGGTAGGAAACTATAAAAATGACAGTATATTTGAAAGAGATCAATTAGAAACTTTTGGAAATGATGAATACTTTAACCAGATTTAAACTTAATTAAGTGGTCCTACCAAAAGGTTAGACAAAGCTAACTGCAGAAATAAAAATAGAAATAAATGGATATGAATATCATTAAGGATTCAGCATTGAGAGATAAAAGAAGAAAAATACAAAATGAGTTTAAGGGACAGGAAAAAAAGAGTCAAAATATTTAATATGTATTTAATTGAAGTCAACCCCCACCCAAAAAAATGGGAAGGCAATTAAGTGAGAAAGCCTTAGAATTTTTATAGAACTAATAAAAGACATCATTTGCAAGTTGCAAAAGAAATCTGTAAAAGGAATAACTTCATAAATAAATAGAAAACTACAAATAAATACTCCTCCTAGGCAGACCATTAAAGGAAAGCAACAGAACACTAAAGAGGAAGACAAAAATCTTGCAACGTCAAAGAAAGAGGAAGGAAACAAGTTTACATACAATAGTTGGCAATTCGAAAGACAGGTGACTTTTAAAAGCAGTGATAAAGATAGAATGATATTTTCAATTGAATGGAAAATATTGTATTTACAGAGAAAGTATCTTTTAAAAATGAAAGCAAAGACATTTTCATTTAAACAAAAACTGCATGGTTTGATTGACTTGGTTTTCTTTTTATTAGCAGACACATACTAAGAGACCATCTAAATAATGTATTTTTGGAGGAAAATTATGAAGGAATGTTGGATTTGTGAGAAGGTATATAAAGATTTAAAAAAGCTGTAAATATGTGGATAAAAGTCAATGAATGATATATTCATGCCCCTGAGTGTCTACAGAAAATAACTCTAATTATGGGCCAGGGTCCAGGAGAAGTGTGGGTGCATTTTGAAGAGAAAAATTGGCATCCCCTTGTAAGGTGCCTCCGGTGGAGAATGAAGAAACAGAGCTGGACAAGAGGCAAGTGAGATTTGCAACCTTAAGGTATTCAGAGTCAATGAAACTTGTACAAAACTTTATGAGAATGTTCAGATTCTCTATTTTCTCCAATTAATGCACACAAGAGACCTTCATTTTTTTTGCATTTGGCAAAATAGGTGGACGGATACCATTCCCAGATCCTCTTGAAATGTACCACCCTGGTGTTAACAAGGAGACTTCCAACTAACAGCATCTGCATACTTTTGCCTGAGAACATTCTCTGGTGCCAGATGTTCCTTCTGTTCATGCTCTTGGAAAATAATAAATGTGGAGAATTAATCTCCCCACCCAGCGTCCATCGATCAGGACTGGCTGGTGTTGACTGATGGACATGCACCCCAAGATGGGGATATCTCTGGGGTCTGTTCCATCCTGGCGACCAGAATTCCCTGGAAAGATTAAGTCCAGGCACACAGAGCAGTAACTTCCTTGATAATGCATCTTTTAAACCTTTTAAACTGCATTTCTTCTCTGGCTCATTATCTCATTTCCCTACTGTGTCTCCGTAGGTCAGAACCCAAATGGACCACTTGCAATTGGAATCTTTGGTTTCCAGGGAGACATAAACCAAGTGTGCTGGTTTTGAACTGCTATGTACCCCAGAAAAAGCTGCATTTGTTTAACACATTCTTGTGGTGGCAGGCCCATTGTTTGGTAGGACCTCTTGATTAGGCTGTCTCCATGGAGATATGACCAACCCGATTGTGGGTAGGACCTTTGGATTATTGTTTACATTGAGCTGTGGCCCACCCAT